>NC_090930.1:1224319034-1224622064 GCF_040938575.1 Ambystoma mexicanum | reverse complement strand
TGCCTCTCAAGGATCTGGACATAGAGCGCTGGGCATATGCGTTCCAGGACCCTCATTTGATGGTTTGACAGCTGGCCCCGGCGCCCCTTGGCATCCGTTGCCTTAGCGAGGCGCCGGGCCTTGTTGAGGGTCCTGGACCTGAAGTCCTCCCAGCGCTTCTTGACATGATGTAAGTCGCGGACTGCCACCCCCTCTGCGTTGATGGCAGTCACGATGTCCATACAGATCCTGGTCCATCCTTCATTGTCGGCGCGCAAACTTCCAAAGAGGGCATCATACTGCCCCAGGACTTGCTCCACCAGGACACCAACTTTGGTGGCAGTGAAGCTGGTGGCCCTCTGCCTCTCTGGCTGGGGGTTGCCAGTGCTGCCAGATGGTGTTGTGCTGGACATGGCAACTCCAGAGGCAGGAGTTGGTGGGCAACTGGGTCCTGGGGCTGGGCTGTGGAGCGATGGAATCCCAGTCGGGAGTCTTCGGTTCCAGCAAGGGTGGCCACAGCAACTACACCCCTGGCTGACGTGCAGGCAGCAAATGGCAGGGCATGTGGGCAGCAGGCAGTCAGGCAGCAGCAGATGGCAGGTGAGTGTGTGCTCGGGGGGCAGTAATTCGGCCTACTGGGCAGGAGCGTGGTCTTCCATGTGTTTTCACGTGGCCAGATTGATACAGAGTGATTTGGCATGTGAAAAAATTGCACGTCAGCGTGTAATTCGAGGAAAGGGCCTTAGCGCATAAGCGCGTCAGCACACGCACATGATTTAATTGGACCAAAGGCTCTTAGCGCGTAAATTACATTGCGCGCGCGGGCGTTTCCCTCATAGCACGTGATGACCGAGCACACGTGGAAAAACTGCACGTACGAGTGTCATCGCCTTAGCGCGTAAGTTACATTATGCGTGCAGGCCTTTCCCTCATAGCATGTGATGACAGAGCACACGTGGAAAAACTGCACGTCCGAGTGTCATTTCGTGTAATTGGAGGAAAGTGCCCGCGTACACGCATATCTGATGTGTACGTGTGGGCTACGTGTAGGATGCCATTTCCTTGTACGTGCTTTTCGTGGAGAGCGAGTGGATGAAATCTGTACTTCGACGGTTCACACGTGATTACTTCACAGCATTTCTAGTTCGAACTCCCTGTTACCTCTGACAGCTCTTTTCTGAATTTTTGTTGGGCCTGTTTCCTCAAACAGAGTTCACTTCTCCTTTTGTCCTGTCTCCTCAGACAGCGTACAACTCTTCTTTTGGCGGGGGTGTTGCCAACGCGCACACGCGCGTATTTTTCACATCCTTTTTCCAGGCAGACGGTGAGTTCCACGCGTACTTAGCAACTGTGCTTGCCCCGTGTGTCGCGTTCCCCTTCAGAGGTCATTGTAGGCTGCGTGTATTACGTGTACGCTTATTTTTGTGTTTCTGGGTGCCACAGCGTGGTGCGGGTTCATTTTTTCACGCACGTGGTCTACGAGGGGTTGCGTGCACGTTAATTTTTTATTTTGGGCTGCCTGTGCGTTGTTTTACCCGTCATCTTCCCCCTGGGGTCACAGACAGCCTTGTTAGAGCACTAGGGTTCGAATTCCATCTTGTATCCTAGCCCTTTGACCCCCAATTGGCCAGGACAATAGTTTACTGCAACTCCCATACGCACAACAACATCAGTGCCATGGTTGGGAGGCGACCAAGCGGTAAGGGAGGCAAAGGTGGCTGACCTTCAAAAGGTGGGCGTGGTGGGTGCGGTAGGGGATGTGGCTGGGATTTGCAGGGTGCCCCTATACCCCCCATGTGTGGAGGAACAATCAGGGACACCCATGCCCCACCCCATGGTTGAAGGAAACGTGGCTGACACCATCCCAGCTCAGTCCCTGTTGGACCAGCCCATTGTGGCACCTGACCTGGCACAGGATGACTCCCTGGCTGAATTCCAGGTCAGCAAGTCTAGGCCACGTGTGGCGGTGCAATTTGTTGTCACCAAGCCACGTGGATCTGGGACAGCTATGTCATCTGCTGCCCCAAGTATGCAGGGTGGGGAGGCTGCAGGGGCAGCTGCAGCTCCATCCGCCCCAGCTCTGACTCTCCCAGCCAGGACAGTGTCAGTCCAGGGCCATCAAACTGACGTTCCCTCTGACATTACCCTGAAACCAATGCCTGCACCAAGACCTATGGTCATTGTGCATTCCCACACTCCTATTACACAGTCCACCGTTGATTCTGCCCCTACTGACCAGAGCGGCATAAACCACTCTGGCTCTGCTCCAGCTTTAAAGAAGAGGAAGAAGGGTGCTCTGGCACGACAGGCTGAGACCCCAGACACGGCTACACACTCCGGTACCTCAAGGAAGCCTTGCTTTAATGAGGTGGAACTTGATGCACTTGTGTCCTATGTGTCGGCGTGTATCCACAAAATGCTCGGGTCCAAGACCACAACTGGTCAACGTAAGGCACACTGGCAGATCATCGCTGACCGCATAAGTGCCCTTGGATTTGTGAGGCGCACAGCTGATGATTGCTACAAGCGGTGGAATGACCTGAAACGCAGAGCAAAGAACAAGCTGGCCTCAA
Organism: Ambystoma mexicanum; assembly: GCF_040938575.1. Lineage (NCBI taxonomy): Eukaryota > Metazoa > Chordata > Amphibia > Caudata > Ambystomatidae > Ambystoma > Ambystoma mexicanum. The sequence goes on along the minus strand of NC_090930.1, from coordinate 1,224,619,512 downwards.
ATCTTGCCGCTACTCTGGTGACTGGCGGTGGGTCTCCACAAGAGGCCAACAAACTCACTGAACATGAGTCTGTTGCTAGGGCCTTCGTCACAGAGGAACAGATCCAAGGTGTGGGAGAACTAGTTGATTATGATGCATTGTCCGGTGAGTGCCCATGCATGTGTGTGTAATGCATGTGTATGTTGTTTGGGTGACGGGTTCTGATTGAGGGCCAGGTGAGGGTGTGTGTGCCTGAGTGGTATGGGTCACCCATGTGCTTCGTCCAAAACATTCAGCGGCCTTGGATTTCGGTGTGACAGTATCCCTTCTGCCCACAGTAGTAATGTAGCGCAACATTAAGGCAGTTGCCCTGGAAGTGGCATCTTGCAACAACATTGTTTGTATTTTTCAGTTGTTCGTTCAGGCTGATTGTTTCAATTCTCCCACTTTTGCTACGCATCCCTCAGCCCTATTGTCACAATTGTGACATGCTTCTGTCATTGATGAACCCCACATTGGCCCACATGTGTTACCTTGTTAGGTGAATGATTTGACCGTTCAGGCTGATTGAGTATTGGCCTGATCACATACATTTTTGGGGCCTGTTTGAATGTGGAGCATGATAGTTGTTTCCAGTCATGTTGAAGTGCATAACCATTGATGTGTGCATCGGCCTGCAATCACTGTATTTGTGTACACTGGATGTGTTGCAGTGTGTGGCACATGCCTATTTTGTCACACTATGTAGCATTTTTCATCTCATCATGTCCATCTCACATGGATGGCTGACAGTACTCATTCACTGACATATGGATGTACTTGTGGAATGTACCATGGCTATGGTACATGCCATCTGTGTGATGGCATGTGTCATGTATGTGTATTGGACATGCCACTCACAGGCCAATGTGTGATGGCAGTGCTACCCAGCATGCAGCAAATGTGTTGCTCTTCCATCTTGGTGTCATCAGTGTCTGCCTTTTGCCTCCACAGTGCGTGCATGGGAGGGTTATAGTCATGTGGGACATGGGTAAATCATGTAGTGGTTCTGTAGCTTGTCAGGCCTATGTGTGTGCTGTGGTGCTAATGCCTGTTTCCATTTTTTGTCTTTTATGTTTTTGCAGGGGATGACGCACTTGATGCTGTTGAGGTTGAGGAGATGGTGCAGACCCAGGAGGGATCTCAGGCACGACCGGGCACCAGTGGGGGACGTGGTGTGGTGGTGGGTGAGAACCCAATCTTGCTGCAGACCATTCTGTCCAGGGGTGTCTCTGGGTGCACCTCCCCAGACCTCTATTCAGGTGCTGATTCGGATGATGGGACCTATGTGGCGTCGCAGGTAAATGTTTCTGGCAGGGATTCTGTTCTGTCCAACCCACCTGCACCAGGGGTAGAACCCTCTATGGGGATGTCAGTGTTGGTAAATCCGCCTTTGGCAGTCCTGCAGCCTCAGGCAGTGCCTACACAGCAAGGCACAGATCACCTTGCCCCAAACTGGTATGGTGCCCGCCGACGCGGTGGCCGTACGCCACCAAGCAATACCACATGGGAACAATCCATGTACGGTATGGCAACCCAACAGGTAGCATCAGTTGAGATGATGGCTCAAGCAATGGAGAGGGTGGCCACTTCCATCTGCCTTTCGGGGGGACAATGGAGCAACTACAGCAGGCAACAGACTCCATTTGCTAATCACACAGGGAGGACATGTTGGCGTCCAACAGGGACCGACGGGCGGCACTGGAGACTCTACACCAATCGATATCAATAGATTCCCAGGGCCACAGGGAAGCCCTGAGGGTAGAACTCCATCACCTCAGGGAGACACTTGTTGACCTTGAGGCTTCCACTAACTTGAGGACAGAAAAGCAGCTGGAGTGGCTCGCACGTTCGCTCTCAGCTGAGATGCATGCAACTCGGGAGGAGATCCGGGCATCACGTCAGGTGCTGCATGGGGATCTCCACACTATAATCCTACAGAACGAGACCTCCCACACCTGCATGCTTGCTGCCATGGGGGACCATACCAGGGCTTTGCGTGGGCTTCCTCCCATAGAACCACCACCTCCTGATGCAGCAGCTGAGGGTGATGAGAGCGACAGCAGCAGTTCTCCCACATTGGCATAGCCATGCAGGCCATGAGCCCATGGAGGTGTTTTTCTTTCCCAACATCCACACAGGTGGCTGTTGGTGCGCACCCTGTCCTCGGACCTCCTGGGAGGCCTCCCCCTCCCCCCGGCCCCCACATGGCCATTTTTGATTTTTACAGTGTGTTGCCTTGTGTGGCTCCCGTGGGCATCCACTGTATTCCGGCTGGGCACATGCAGGCTTGTCCTGAGTTTGGGTTAGATGCTTGGGTTCGTGAGATACACACCCCTCCTGCTTCCCGTTTCCATGGGCTTGCAAAGGGTGTGCTCAAGTGACAGTGACTTACACAGTGACGTTGGACTCCCATGAGCTGTGTGGGCAGTCTGTAGTCAATACTGTGTATACATTCCTCGTGCATATTGTTGTAGTATTGTACACTCCATGGTGTATTGATGTGTCTTTGTGCATCCATGTCTCCCTCCTAATTTGCAGGTTCATTCCACATGTCTTCACAAGGCCGTCTACTTTGGAGATGGAGTTCATGTTGTAAGCAGTGCATTTCCAGATTTGCGTGGCACCAACACTGTACAGTTGGGGTGGTCGATGTGCTAGCATCACCAGGTTGTAAGTCTATGTATCCTTTAACTTAGTACTGTCATGTGAATGCTTTGTTTGGGGTGGCTAGCTGCATTGTATTGTGGTAAGTCTTTGGTCATGTGTGTTGTCAGTTCTACATTAATGGAAGCACATTGTGTGTGGCCATTTTCCCATCGGGACACTGTACTTTGTGACACTTGTGTCATGTTTTGGGGATTCCTTTGTTTGCTCTCACATAGCATGACATGCCATGGTGTGTTGGGGGCGGTGCTGGGGAGGTGTTGGGTGACATGGCACTGTTGTCATGTTGTATTTTGCAAGGGGGTAATGAATTTAGCAGCATAGAAGCATTGATGACACAGCATTGGTGGTGTTTGTGTAGGTAGGGATGCACACAATGTAACACTTCCAGGTGACCAATCTCAGGCTGGTATGGTTGTGACAGTTGACTGTCCCTTATGTCATCATCATTGATTGTCAGATGGTATGTGCCAGGGCTGTGTGCACTCCACAGGGGTGTGATTTTAGGTGAAGTAATTAGCCACCAGCTGCGTACGGGCTGCCTCACCCCGTGCCCTTTCCCCTCCCATGCGCAGCGGTCGTGCATGTGGTTGGGGATGTGGGGGCACCACCGTGTCCACGGGCAGGCCCCGGCGTGTTGCAACATTGTGCAGGACACATGCTGCCACTATGATCCTGCACACTACTGGGGGAGAGTATAACAGCTGCCCAGCAGAACGGTCAAGGGATCAAAAGCGTGACTTGAGCACTCCGAATGTGCGCTCCACTATGCCCAAGGTTGCAATGTGGGCTGTGTTGTATCTTACCTCGGGTGGCATGGTGGAGTTCCGAATTGGCGTCATCATGTGGGTGCTCAGAGGGTAGGCACTGTCCCCTGGGGAGGTGGTGATGGGTATCGTTAGTGGGGTTGAGACATTACTCAGTATCTGACATGCATGCATTTGCTGTGGCATTTATACTCACCGAGCAGCCATGTATCGCCATGCCACCCAGCTTCTAGGTGCCAGTTAAGGGTTGACATTCTGTAAATAAAACTGTCGTGGGTGGACCCTGGATAGTTGGCATATACTGAGGTGATGATTCCCTTGGCATCACATACTAACTGGACGTTGATGGAATGCCAGTGCTTGTGGTTTCTATAGATGTGCTCTGATGCCCTGGGGGGATGTAGAGCCACATGGGTGCAATCAATGGCACCTAGGACTTTGGGGAATTGTGCCACCCCGTAGAAATCCTGGACGGCAGCCTGCCTTTCTGCAGGTGTTCTGGGCAGGTATATGTGCCTGCGGACTGATGGGCGTGCAGTCATGATGGCCATGACCTGGTGTAGGCAGCGTGACTGCGTGGCCTGTGATACCCCCCCCCCACTATAGCACTTGTCCGCTGAAATGATCAAGTGGCCAAGAAGTGAAGTACATTGAGGACCTTCTCAAGGGGGCTGAGTGCTTGGGAGCACAGGGTGGGTGATGTGAGGACATCCTCCCACTCACTCCCCAGGTCGAGTATTATGTGAGGTGGAAACCTGTACCTCCCATACACCTGGTCATCAGGCATCCCAAAAAGGCTGGTTCTGGGTGTGAAAATTCTGGGCCTGTCTATCCTCCTCCTCCACCTGCGGTATCCCACAACCACTGCTGCTAGGAACGGTATATACATCCTGGCGTCTGAGCTTGTTTGTTGTTTGCGTGCACTTTTATGCTGTGCAGGTCCACGTACGCCTGCTTCCTGCTGGCGTACGTGTTTCTGGATTAGCGCGTCTTTTTTGGCGCACGCGTTAGCCCCGTTCGAATCCATGAATACGTGTTTTGAATGTGCATGTGGGCGTTCCGCACATTTGCCTCCTGTACTTCCCCCGTGACGCCCACATTTTCACGCGTTGTTCCCCATTCCGCGTGTCACGCCCTCTGTTCCTCCTACTTTTGTTGTGTGCGCCGTGCTATGTGCGATTTCGCTGTGCGCATAGCGCACGCTGTTTGGAGACGTGTGCGCCAGTATGCACCATGCAGAATTTTGGCACACATCCTGGGATTTACACGCGCACGGACTTCCATGAATCACTGTGCGCGGGTTTCGCTGCGATTTTCGCACTGGCACTGCGATTCGCACGCTTTCACACACTTGCGCTGAAAATATCAGCGCACATTAATTCCATGAATCGGCCTGTTATTCTTCAGCTCAATAATGAATAGTTTGTCAAGTATTCGTGATGCCAAATATGAAGCTGAATAGTTGCTGTATTTAACAAATTATGTTGTAAACCTGATATACACTTAATAAAGAAAAACTGAAAGCCCTATTTTAAATGCGTTCATATGTTGTATTTGTGTTCCTTTATTTTAATCAACATCTGACCCTTGTTTAATGCATACAAGCCAGAAAATGCACAGATTAACAGAAACGCAAAGATCTTTTGTGGGGAAGGATGATGCACACACAAAACCGGTGGTACTCAAAAAGTGGCAGGCTTCACAAATGCAGCGTGCTACGATGAAATGAACAACATCATATTGCAATTTGAAACTGCCTTTGTGATTCGCACAGATTGCAATTTCTTGTGAGATGCAAGATAGCGCAGGTGGAAATTGTATTTCTAACCTCCTTTCCAGGTCACACAGAAATAAATAAATGGTTTCTGTGTGCGTATGCAGGACACACGTGGAGGGCATGTGAGAGGTGAATGGACAGCATAACCTTACTCTTTGTAAAGCAGAGACTCCACTAAATATGGGAGCACACTCTTCCAAAGAGGTCAATAGGGAACAGGGGTAGTCGCATGTAGAAAAGTCTGAAATGTGCCTAAATGTGTCAAATCCTGCAAGTTATTAGAACACCCTTGCTTTTTGAACAGTCCCTAAAGTTCAGCCATTCTCAATCCATGTCCACGTACCACACCTCCTTCCCACCATACGAGAGTAAGCAATGCTCTGTTTGTTCTATATCTCTCACTCTTCTGCCCTCCCTCCAACAAGACCAGCAGACACAGTGCTCTCCGTCTCCCTCTATCCATACAGGACATTGCTCTCATATTTAACATCATTCCTGTTGGGATAGACTGACCTACAATGTTATTCAAAAGATTTCCCAATCAGCAATTTCTCCCAAGTGGCCAATAAAGGTATGGTAAATGTCAAGCACATTTTGCACTGCCGGACATGTAACTGACTCATCCCTAGCCCCAACTGACCTAGAAGACGCATCCGAACATCCTCTGTCTCTCAAATACATAAACATATGAACCTCACTCTTATATTTAATCAGGAATGCTTTCAGCCAACATTTAATTCTATTTCCTTTTGCAACCTGCATTCCATATTTGCCTATTTTCTGAGTTGTTACTCCATTGAAATAAAAAGGCTAAGTATGAATAGCAAGACATTTCTTGGCCACAGTCTAATAGCTATTTTTCAGCCAGAAGTTCAATACACCCATAAAATTGAACAAGCTGATTTTGCTGTATGTTAGTCTTAGAAGAAATGTAGCGAACCGAATTTGCTGCTAACATCGTCCCGTCTTCAAATTTCAAAAGCGATGCAAGATTGATTTGCTCTTATTTGCCTTAATATGTAAAGAGCCAAACATTTGCACTATACATGTCCATATTGCCTTTATTTACCCTGGTTCGAAACTGTATGTAATTTGATCCAAGCTAAATGTAAAGTAAATGTTGTTTCCTATGTTCGACATAATGCAAGCAACAAACTATATAATCATTAATGTTGTGTCTAGTGTGAAAAACTTTAAAATGATATCGATTCAAGTATAGAATGCGTGCTTTGGCATTTGGTACTCACGCAGACAAAATGGTGCTGGATTGATTTGAAATATTTTAGCAACCGTGCAAACTTAAGGGAATTTGATCCATGGAGCGCTATTACAGAAAGGTTGGACCCCTCCATGTGCAATTAGAACACACATTGCCATAGACCACAATTCGGATCCTTCAAATGAATTTTGGCACAATTAAAAATGACTAGGGCTACGACAACATTGCCCCGGTGGAAACATGCATTGAAATATTATTTTGTTTGCGCATTGACACGTTTTCACTTGTGAAACGTTTCTCTGATACTACCCACAAACATCATTTAATGTTAGGGACTGCATTGGCAGTAAAAAGTGCTTCTTAGTTTGTTAGCCATGTTTGAGTTATTGGTCATGCGCATGGTATGGGCCAATAAGAGAAAAAAAAGCCAGCCAGTCAAAGAACATTATTTGTATAAATAAAGATGAAAGTAAAGAAATAACACACCATTACAAAAGTTAAATGCATCAATATCAATTCCAAAGTGCAAATGTGGAACCACACAGATGTTGGCTGAATAATAATAATCATTTTGCATTTATATAGTGCTACAAACCCTCATGCATCTGAGCACTGCTTAATTTACCCATGCTGTGTGTTGATCATTTATCGACCTTAGAAGGATGAACGGCTAAATTTGACCCTGCCGAGATTCAGATCTGCAGGCTTTGCATGGATGAAAAAGCAAGCGCTCTACTCCAGTGATGTCATTTCACCAAAATGGCAGGCGTAGCGGAAGTGACATCACACCATCACACCCCCAAGAGTGACATCACAGGAAGTGATGTCATTGGACCACACCACCCCACGTGACTTCACAGGAAGTGGCATCATAATGCATTTCCGCACTCGTCCGCTTTAGGCACTCGTGGTTTTCATGCATCCAACAGTAATATCATGTTCTATAACTTCAACTCATACACTCATCTGTTCTATACCCTCGTCTGCCATGTGCACTCATCCTCTCCATATATTCATTAGCTTCATACACCTACCCTCTCCATACACCCATCCGCTCCGTACACCAATCCGCTCCGTACACCGCTCCATATACACATCCGCCCCATACACACATCCGCCCCATACGCACATCCGCCCCATACGCACATCCGCCCCATACGCACATCCGCCCCATACGCACATCCGCCCCATACGCACATCCGCCCCATACGCACATCCGCCCCATACGCACATCCGCCCCATACGCACATCCGCCCCATACGCACGTCAGCCCTATACACTCGTCCGCCCTATACACTCGTCCGCCCTATACACTCGTCCGCCCTATACACTCGTCCGCCCTATACACTCATGTGCTCTATACACCCATCCGTTCTATACATTCGCCAGGTTTGTACATTCATCTGCTCCGTTTATCTACACACTCACAGCACTTGCATATTCATCCGCTATGCACATTTGTGCACTCTACATATTCATCCGCGCCACAATACTCATCTGTTCTACACACTCGTTCGGTTTACACATTCCTGCGTTCTACTCGCTTCTCTGTATTTGCAGGCTCATCTGCAATACACGCTCGTCCGCTCAACATACTCATCCGTTAAACATGTTTATCAGTTCCATACACTCATCCGATCTACATATTCATTCGGTTTCCACACTTTTCGAACTATATAGTTATTTGTTCTTCCATTCATGCATTCTTCCACTCAGCGCATTCATCTGTTCCGCCTGCTTCATCCATTCTAACTTTCATCCACGTAATTCACTTCTTTCACTCCACATGCATTCTGTCAAATTTAGCAGTTTAATTCTCGTTATTGATTCCATATGATTTACTCTTATTAACCATTTAGCTGCTTTGATCTACTTTATTCGTTTAATTCTTTTTGTCCTTCTAGTTTATATTCGGGGTTAATTAGCTGTCAATTTCTTGCATCAGGTAGTTTGTTGGATTGGTGTCATTGAGATGCTGTTTGGGCTAGTTTAGTATCGGTTGGTTTTAGGGGAAGAGCCAGGTTTTCAGCAGCTTGCGGAAGGATGCTAAATCCTCATTTAGGCGGATGAGGGGTGGGAGTGAGTTCCACAGCGTGGGGGCCAAGGTTGAGAATGATGACCCGCCTAACCTGACTGAGTTTGTCTTAGGTATGACTAAGAGGCCGGCTGAGCTTGATCTTAGGGTGCGAGGGGGGGTGGTAGGGTTTTAGCTTGTCTTGGAGATATTGAGGTCCGGTTTATGCAATGCTCGATGGGAGATGCATAAGGTTTTGAAGGTCACCCTTCGGGCTACTGGAAGCCAGTGCAGTGTCTTAAGGGCTGGGGAGATGTGGTCTCTCGGGCCGAGCGCAAGTAGTAGTTTGCCAGCCGCATTTTGGAGTTTATTCAGTTGGTACGCATGGACTCCTAGGTATAGAGGGTTTGCCTAGTCTAGTCTTGATATGACGATTGATTGGACTGTGGAGAGTCTGTTGGGAAAGGAGAGATATGGAAAGATGCGCCTAAGGGTTTTAAGGTGGTAGTGGCAGGACTTTGAGACGTTGTTGACTTGGCGCGAGAGTGTTAGGTCAGAGTCAAGGGTGCATCCAAGATTTTTCACTGAGTTGGAGGGGGTTGGTGAGTTGCCCATGGCGGATGGACAGGGAAGCAGGTGCGGAAGAAGTTCTGTGTTGCCACATATCATGATTTCCGTTTGAGGGGTTTAACAAGAGGTGGCTTTGGGACATCCAGAGTTCTATGTCAAGGAGGCAGGAGGCCAGGTCGGGAGTTGGGTGTTTAGTTCAGGAGTTTTAGAATTAGTTGAGTGTCGTCGGTGTAGTTGTAGCACAGGATGTTGTGTGAACGAATTTTCGGTGGGAGGGTGATCAAGTAGAGATTGAATAGGAGGGCGGACAGGCATGTTCCTTGTGGGACTCCTGTGTCGACTGGTCTGGCTTGGGAGGTATAGGTGGAGAGTGTCGTTATTTGGTACCTATCTTTGAGAAATGAAGCTATCCATTTAAGAGCCGTTCCACGGATTCCTAGGGAGTGGCGGCGGTCTAGGAGGATTGAGTGATTGATTGTGTCAAAGGCAGTGGATAGGTCAAGAAGGATTAGTGCGGCACATCCGGCGGAGTCTGCTGTCATTTTAAGGTCATCCCAGATTGAGGTTAGGGTGGTTTCCGTTCCGTGACGGGCTCTGAAACCTGATTGTGTGGGATCAAGGAGGTTGTTTGTTTCGACAAAGGCATTTAGTTGGGACAAAGGCAGTTCGGTCAATGAGTTTGGCGAGGAAGCTGGTGTTTGAGATGGGGCGGTAGTTTTTGGGCTCGAGCGGGTTGAGCGAAGGTTTTTTAATTAGAGGTTTGACATGAACCGTTTTGAATGCGTCGGGAAAGATACCAGAGGATAAGGAGGCATTTATGATGGATCTTGTGTGTTCTCCTGCGCAGGTGCAAGCAAACATTTCTTTGAGGGTTGTGGCTGGGCAAGGGTCCAGCGGAGATCCAAATGGTTTGCGGGCAAAAAGAAGTTTGAGAAATTGCTCTGCTGATATTGGACTAAAGGATTCAAACGTTGGTTGTGTAGTGGTCGCGGATAGTGGGCTGGCCGATATGGGGGGAGAATTGCCAGGTGGATGTAAACGAGTCAGTTTGGTGGCTAGAGTATTTGTTCTTTCGAGTGCCGTGGAGTAAAAGTGGAGGGAGAGTGAGTCGCATAGAGATTGTGAGGGGCTCAGGACAGTCGTGGTGCAAGCCGGTTTGGTGAATTCGGATATGATTTTGTGGAGTTCTTTGCTTGGGTTTTTGCAATTTAGGATTCGGGAGTTGTAGTGGGCTTTTTTTGCTTTCCGGATTTCGGCCTTGTACTGGTAAAGGTGTCGGGCCAAGATTGCCCTGCTCTCCATGGTTTTTTCTTTCTGCCATTTGCGTTCCAGGTATTTATACAGTTGTTTAGTGGTCTTCAACTCAGGGGTGAACCATCTGGGGAAGAGGCCACGGCGGTTTGATGGTTTGCAAGGGGGTGTGAGCTGTATCAGAGATGCGTTGAGCCATGAGTCAAAGGCGTCAGGGGTTGGTTGTTTATTGAGTTGGCAGGTAGATGATGGAGACTGGAGGAGTGCATCGGCTAGGTCCGGGACGATTATTAGTTTTTTCCAGCATTTGCGTAGATTCAGAGGTTCAGATTAGAGTACGGGAAGGGGTCTGGTGAGTGAATGGCGAACGAGAGAATGAACTGATCGGACCAGATGATAGGGGTGGGGGGGTTTAAATTAATCCGGGTGTAGAAGGTAAAGATGGCATTGAGAGTGTGTCCTTTATAGTGAGTCGGGCTATTTATGTGGGGTTGGAGGTTAATTGTATCTAAACCGTCAACCAGAGAGTGTGTCATAGGGTTGGTGGGGATGTCAAGCCATATGTTGAAGTCTCCAAGAAGGGTGAGGTTGGGATGGTTTAGTTGAAGGGTGGCAATAGAGTCGCAGAGGTTGTTTGCGAATTGTCTATCCTAGCCAGGGGGCCTGTAGTTTATTAGGAAGCTGTGTGAGAGCGACGGGGAGAGGGATAGTTTAACGAGGAGAGATTCGCAGAAAGGAATGGAAGGTTGGTTTTCGATGATTGAGGCATGGAAGAGAGATTTGAAGAAGAATGCTACTCCCCCTCCTCTGGAGGGACGGTTCAGCGGGATGAGGGAGTAGTCAGGGGGGAAGGCTTCATTAGCGATTGGGGCGAAGTCGTCAGAGAACCAAGTTTTGGTGATGAAAACCAGGTCTGGTTTGTCAGAGGCGAGGAGGTTAAAGATGCTGTGTCTGTTTTTTGCTATGGATAGGGCATTAAATAGGATGCAGTTCACATCGGTAGGCGAGGTTGGTCTCGGGGCTGGAGTGGAAGGGGTGGTGGCGGAGAGAGTGGAAGCTGGAGAGGGAGAGGGGTAGGGTGGGTGATGGTCGATGGGAATAGTGGGCGAGCAGAAAAATTGTCGGGCTTTGACGGGATTGGGTGGCTGCGTATGTTAGGATGATCGGGTTTGGTTCGGGGGATTTGAAGGTGAGGTGTGGGCGGCTAAGAGTTTCAGTTGCACCTGATGAGATATCGAGGGAGAGGGGTTTCAGGAAGGGTGAAGCCAAGGGGGAAGGAGGTGATTGGGGGAATGAGGTGGTGGGTCGATACAGGGGAGGCGAGGAGTGCTGAGAGATTGAGGAGGACCAGGTGTGTTTCCTCTTTAGTTTCTTTGTTACGATTGGAGTGTGAGAGAGGGTAGGAGGGTCCGAGGGGGAGAGGGATGCGGCTTCGGTTCTTGCTAGGGCTAGTCGTGCAGTTTTTAGGGAGGGGAAAGGGTGCGGTCGTTGGGGGAAGGTGGCAGGGTTTGTGGGCAAGGCGGGAGGTGGATGATTGCAGGGCGGGGTGTGCCTGGTATGATAGTGAGGGGAGCGGGCATGGTTAACATTGGCTGGACGGTGGTGGGGTTCGTGGGAGGAGTGGTCTTAGGGTGGTTGGCTCGCCATCGTGCCCCTCTGGCTTGGTGTTTGGTGAGGGGAATGGTAGGGAATGCGACGGAGGGTGGGATGATTTGGGAAGGTGTGGACTGGATGGAAGGCAGATCAGGGAGTGAGGGGTCCGCAGTGGTCGTTTCCGACAGACTCTGGTGGAGTGGGTGTACTCATGCTTGGTACAAGCTTTTAGGTGGGATTTAGGAGGGTTTTCTAATTGTAGTTCTAAATTGAGAGTGGGCACGTTTTAGGCACACTTCCAAGTTCAATTTGCACAGAGATGCTATTATAGTATTAGGTGCACTTCTAGATTCGACTGTACACAGTGATGATATTACGCTATTGGGTACACTTCTAGATTCGACTGCACACAGAGATATTAGACTATTGCACAGTTCTAAATTCTACATTACACAGATGATATTAGACTATTAGGTGCACTTCTAGATTCAACTGTAGAGTTCTAAATTCTAGATTACACAGATATTAGACTATTAGGTGCACTTCTAGATTCAACTGTACACAGACATGCTATTATGTCTACCTCTAGATTCAATTTTGTATAGAGATATTAGGTTTATCTCTAGATTCAATTTTGTATAGGGGGATATTAGACTATTAGGCGCAGTTCTAGATTCTACATTACGCAGATATACTATTAGGTATATTTCTAACTTAGACTTTGCGCAGAAGGGATATTTAGGCACGCTTCTAACATCAATGCTGTTGTTTACACTTCTAAATTGAACTAAGCGCAGAGAGACTATTCTGGACACTAGTCAGTTCAACTATGGCACGCTAATAGGCACACTTCTCACAATTCGGCTTTATACAGGGAGGGTATTAGGCATGAATCTAAAATCAACTTTGCACAGCGAGGTTATTTGGAAGATTAGTCGGTTCAACCAGGTACGGTATTAGACTATTAGGATATTGGGCACACTTCTAAGTTCACTTCCGCAGAGATGCTATTGGGCGCCCCTCTGTATTTAACTTTCCTTCAGAAGCTATTGGGCACACATCTAAATTCAACTTTCACAGAGAGTCTATTGGGCGCACTTTTAAATTCAACTTTCACAGAGCGGTTATTGGGAACATTTCTCGATTCAACTTTCACAGATATGTTATTGGGTACACTTCTAAATTCGACTTCTAAATGCACTTCTAAATTCAGCTTTCACAGAGAGGCTATTGTGGATACTTCTAGATGCACTTCTAAATTCAACTTCCACCTAGAAGCTATTGGGTATAGTTCTGAATTCAACTTTCTATGAGCGGCTATTAGGTACGCTACTAAATACAATTTTCACAGGAGGCTATTGAGCACACTTCTAAATACAGCTTTCATAGAGAGGCTATTGGGCACAATTCTAAATTCAGCTTTCAACGAGGGGCTATTGGGGAACACTTCTAAATTCACAGAGTGGCTATTGGGCACACTTCAAAATTCAACTTTCCATAAACGAATATTGGGTGCACTTCTCAATTCACAGAGGGGCTATTGGGCACCCTTCTAAATTCAACTTTCAATGGGCGGCTATTGGGCACACTTCAAAATTCAACTTCAATGAGGGGCTATTGGGCACAATTCTAAGATCAACTTTCAATGAGTGGCTATTGGGCACACTTCTAAATACAACTTTCAATGAGGGGCTATTGGGCATACTTTTAAATACAACTTTCCATAAACGGCTATTGGGCGCACTTCTAAATTCACAGAGGGGCTATTGGGACACTTCTAAATGCAAGTTTCAATGGGCGGCTATTGGGCACACTTCTAAATTCACAGAGGGGCTATTGCGACACTTCTAGATTCAACTTTCCACATGTATGAGACAACGTTTCCAAATGCACGTATATTACAGATATAAAGAATTTACAGTGATGATTCTTTAATGAGGGGTTATTGGGCACACTTCTAAATTCACAGAATGGCTATTGGACACACTTCTAAATGCAACTTTTAATGAGGGGCTATTGGGCGCACTGTAAGATAGCTCAGTGGGGTAAGCATCGGCTTCATAGATCGTTGTGTTACCTGATGGCACAGGTTTGATTCCTGATAGAACCGACAATGTCTTCCTTTCAAAATCGATTTAAAGAGTGCTGCAGATTTGTGTATTTCAAATAGTATCTTTTCTAATTTGCATGTTTAGTGTATAAAGATTTCTATTTATGAATATATTGTTTTGATATTTCTGCTGCCAGGGACGAATCTAGTGCCATTAGTTTATTGTTCTAGTCAATGTGTAGTCTGGCCGTAATGCAAAAAGAGCCATTGAACACTGAAAACCAAAAGTCAAGCCCCAACCTGCCCCGCGCTGTCCCTGCTCCAACACCCCTCCCCATCTGTCTCACCACATATGCCCTCTTTTTGGGATGCAGTGCAAGTACCACTAGTTCCTTTTTATTCCATTTCCACCACTCACTTGCACCAACTGATTCTGTACAATGTAATGTGTTTGTTGCGTTGTTCTTAACTACAGCCAGAGAATTTTTAAAAAGGCTATTGTGCTAAGTTTTCTACTGCTTAATTAAACCAATAACGTTTTTAAAATGTTAGGTTCCAGGTTATATGGTGGTCCCTTGGCACACAAGTTCAACCTATATTTAGGCTTTTCACTTATCCCACTATTTTGTTGATTTCACATCACTGCTGGGAAACCTGCGATACATTTGTGAACCGGCACCCATGAACAACATGCTATAGTGGTCACACTTCAGCTCATACAAAAAACATAAACTAAAGGAATCCTGCGGATTTTGGATATCGCAGGCAGGCTGTTCTATGTAACTTGAAATGAAGCTGCTGAACTTCATTTGTGTAGCCTTTATCCTAGCCATTATCGCAGTGTAAAGAACAAGTTTCACTTTCAGTTAAGAGTTTTAACGACAACATACTGATAAGAGAAATACATTATGAGACCCTGCATACCGATGGGGCTCAATGGGAATGGGGAAGAATTTTTTCTGGTGCCCAGAAAAGGGAAATCGCTGGGTCCGGCAAGGTCAAAATGACCTGGTAATTGCCTTTTTCTAGGTGCTGAAAAAAATGAATACCGGCGGCAGCCGTGCCCATACTACCGCCATCTTCGTAATGAAGCTCAATGTGTCTACTTTCGCCTGGTCAATACATATATGTTTAGTCATGCCAATAAATCAGTATTCTATTGTTTGCATTTGTTGGGCTTTACTCTGTCCCCCTCCAGCAGAGGGCATGACTCACCTTGTGTGGACGCTGCCACAAAATGTTCCTCCTGGTGTGAACGATATTTTCAGGTGAAAGATCAGAAAACAAGCAGCGGGTAAATACCGAGCACAGGCCCCCAACACAAAACTCACTCGCACTCTGTCCACTGCCAACCAAGATACTGTTTACATTGGAGATCACACCTATAAAACGCACGTGCTTAGTGTTACAGGCCCTCGGATGGACAGGCACCATTACATAGCAACGGTTCTCCTATGACTGAGCACGGAACAGCTACATTTGGGTTTAGAAACATTGGTGCATGCGCGGCTTGAGATTGGACCAGGAATGTCTGAAACGTGCATGAGGAAATAAGCCATTTTGACTGATCCGTTTTTCGCTGTGTGTTTTAGGACATTTTGGAAATCAATTTTTTTAAATGCAATTAACTGGATAAAATAAAACCCATCAATTTAGCTTGCATTGTGCCTTAACGTAGAATCTGAGAGTTTCACTTGCCTTGTTCTATTAGTCAAATCATTCAATATAAGTTGACTTCTGCATGCGCCAGCCATAGATAGATCACGGTGCATTACTGTACAGAGAATCGGAGACCTTTCCCTATGGAATGTGTAATTCTGGCTGATACCCATACAGATCTTCAGATAAACCGTTGTTTGGCCAACATGCTGGGAGAGTGTCCCTTCTAATTACCCCAGAAAAACGTGATGCAACAACAACTGTTGTGCCTGAGGCATGTTGAGAGCCAACGTGCTAAAAACATCCTGCAGCTGCTTCCTGGGAGTCTGACTCGTGCCTGGGCTGGCGTGGACGCGGCGCCGAGGCCCTACCAGGCCGCAAGCTGGCACAGCTGTAAATTGAATCATATCATATGAGAAGCACCGGACGGCAACCGTCCCCCCTAGCACAGACAGAAGACACACTCACCAACCCCTCACTCGTTTCTTACCATGTCAACTTGCCAGGGCAGGAGAGCAGAGAGCTTGCTCCAAGGATGGCACACGCAGGCAGCCACAAGGACAGGAAAAACACGTGGAGGAACCCTGCGCACACGGCACCATGTGCATGCTAGCTGTGGCCATGCTCCAGACCCTGCATTCCAATTGGAGGAAGCCAGAGGTCGCAAGAGATTGACAGCGGTCGCAAACCAATAAGCAGAGATCGCTGTTGAGACCTCTGGTGACCCCCAAATGACGTCCCTGCTCTACTCGCTGTGCTATCTGACCAGCTGTAAGATCCAATTATAACATATATATCAACAAATCATTCCGTTGTTTAAGAGCGTGTCCCAGATGAGCAAAGTCTAAGCATTTAACAGTGTAGTAACCATCAGTAAGCAAACCTAGACAGGTTTACATAGCCTTAGGCCCATTTGATAAAATCATGGTTGAAGCATTCTGTTCCCAATAAAGGAATAAATATGACCACACAAAATAAAAAGTGAACAATATCTTCAAGGGAGCTATGACAAAAGGGCTGGTTTTGCTCAATTACATTTCCAGTACTACATATGGCCCACCTACTTGTGAAATCTATTAACGGCAAAAGATTGAATCTAACTCTGGTTAGCAATCCCCACTCAAATTGGCATTTAGTCTAGGTCAAACAATCATAAATGTTATCAGTTGTGAAAATGAAGTGAGTTTGATTTTAGGGGTTTACACAGTTCTGACTGCTCTTGGTCCCTGAGCAGCCTGCATGCAATAATTGCTATCAGGCTCTGATGAGTCAGGGAAGAATTAACAGATACATTAGTAAAATAATCCGTATGATTTGTTAGACTCAGTGTTTTTTTTTTGTTTTTTTAAGAGTAACCATGGAATACGAAGAAAGTGTGCCTCTACTTTTATAAAATGTTGCACGATTAGATGCAGTAGGGTAGCTTTTTTCATTTGACTGAGCGAACGCTCTGCAGGCTCTAACGTTAATTCATCTTCAAGGAAAGACACGCATGATTTGGCATGAACTGAAAAGGTTAATGCCGATATAGGTAGACCAAGTATAATTTTTTAGAAACCATTCTCTTCTGCTTGTAAACTTGGTACCCGGGAAAAGCCCACAGGCCAGCAACATATTTTGCTACATAAGCATGATCTGCTCTAATCAGCATTTCATAAACTGGCATTTAAAACAAGTGGGCAAAACGAAACTAACCTCCGTGAGCTTGGGTCAATATAGTTATCTGATTGTTGCCATGTGTGAATCTGCTTAGTCCAGACTTAAATGTATATCCCAAGTATTCAAAGCTGGAAGTCAGCTGAATCTATGGACGATAACCCTCAGGACACCATGGCAAAGGAGCTTAAAGCATCACTTGAGGCGATTACCCTCCAGCAAGTAGTAAAATAATCCCACCCACAATGCCAGCCATGTATTGGATTGGATACTGGCAAAATAACAGCAAATAACAGTTACATCTATTTTAGAATGTGCTTGGTCCGATCGCTATTTGGTTAACTTTATATGTCATACTGCTAACAAGCAGATACAGCACTCCTTGAAAACTAAACCTTTGGGAAGGTGGCGTAATAAGAAGGCAGTAACTAGCGAGGCTTTCAAGGAAAATGTTTGCCCTCTCCTGCCCCCTCTACATCAGCAAGTATCATTAGATTCCTTCACTCTGTCTTTTAGAAAGGCTACTAATCAGGCCTTTGATGAATTGGCTCCTCTCAAACCAGAAAAAAAATAATAAATCTAACAATTTGAATAAATGGTTCTCCAGTGATATTCTAGAGGCCAGAAGAGCCAAGCGTAAAGCAGAGCGTCTCTGGAGGAAAGATCAGTCTGCATGACTATTAACATCCTATAAATTAGCTGCTAAAGCTTATAAATCAACTATTTTTCAAGCCAAAGCAGAACACTTTAATAAGAGAATCCAACAAGCTAAATCCCAATCTAAAGACATTTTCTCAATTCTTAAAGAATTGAAAGACCCCTTGGTTACTACCTTAGCCCAAGAGAGTGACAAGTGGTGTCAGGCAATTCATGAAGGTTTTTTGGGAAAAAACCTATATACATCAACAGGCGATTGAAGCCCGAACAAAAACTGTTTTTGGATCCTAAGAATACTGTTGATACGCCACACATGACTAAGAATGATCCGTCTGATAGCCTTCCAGATTCTTTCTCCTTTGGAAGGGTTTCTGTTTCAGAGGTTTTGGAGATCATCCACAAATGAAGGCCATCCTCTTGTCAAGGGGACATTTTCCCTGCAAAACTATTTAAGGACTATGCAGATATAGTAGCACCTTGGGTAGTGCAACTTGTTAATCAGTCATTTGAAGAGGCCTATGTTCCAGTAGACTTGAAAGAAGCATGGATTACGCCACTTCTAAAAAAGGAAAACCTTGACCATTCAATTCTTGGTAACTTTAGGCCTATAAGAAATGTGCCTTTCTTGATCATGATCATCAACAGGATTGTTTTCCTACAGTATCAAAAATGTATAGATACAAAGGATTTATTGGCTAATGAGCAGTCTGGATTTAGGGCTAAGCATGGAACCGAAACTGCTCTCTTGGATCTCCAAGCAAACATTGCCAGCATTATTGAACAAGGAAATACTGCATTGATTATGCTGCTTGATCTCTCCTCAGCATTTGATCTTATTGATCATGATCTCCTGGCCGAGAGATTAAGAACAACTGGTAGATGTTCTCCCTCAGCCACTAACTGGTTCAAATCATGTTTGGGTCCAAGACTGGCTGCACTTGTAAAGGGTCATTTTAGCTCATTAAAGACACTGTTGACATGTGGTGTTCCGCAGGGATCATGTTTGTCACCTTTGCTTTTTAACATTTTCTCAAAATTGCTGTGTCACATGCTTCAAAAGATGGGTACCCAATTCACGAACTATGCTGACAATACCCAGTTGATATTTGAACTGTCAAGTTCCTATGAAAAGGATGTGCTAAGAATCAATGAAGTGTTCAATGCTATCTAGAAATGGATGGCTAATAATTATCTTGAGCTCAACAAAGCGAAAACTGAACTCCTAATACTTGGCACACCTCAGAAAATAGGAAAATTAGATCTGAAATATAAGAAAGTTGGATTTCATACAAGAAACATGTCTCTTACTTAAAATCTACATGTGTTTTTTACACTAATCTTATATGGCAAATACGACCATACCTAACTGAACAAAACCTGGTGCTGATTGCAGGAGCCATAATTAATGCAGAACTGGATTACTGCAACCGTCTCCTGATGGGCACCTCTGAAGGCAACACCACCAAACTACAGACCATACAGAATGTGCGGTCAGGGCTGTTTTAGGATTGAATCGTCGGGAAAAAATTTCAGCAGCCAGAAGAAAACTTCACTGGTTACCAGTCCAACAGCGGATTAAGTTCAATTGTTTTGTTATGATTTTTAATCGTCTAGCCGGCACTGCCCCTAGCTATCTAGCAAAAAACTAATAAAAGCCCCTGTTTGAAGAAATCTTTGTTCTAATGATAAATATAATCTACAACAACCACGTAAAATTCTGGAAAGTGTAGGTGGCATGAATGTTGTTCATTGGGCTCCTATGATCTGGAACTCTATGCCGTTTCTGATTATAAACAGTGTGTCTCTTGTCATCTTTAAGAAACTTCTTAAGACACACCTGTTCGAGGATGGAGAATTGTCATAATCCCCCTCTCTTCTTCGTGGCCTGAGCTTTTGTTTTATGTTGTTTGTTTTTGTGAGTGCTTTGAGTCCTATGGGTGATGGGGCGCTATATAAAAACACAATAGAAAGATAGATAGTTGAATAGTTTAATTCCCTGCTCAAAAAAATGGACAGATAAGGTTCCTGTGGCCAGATTGTCAAGTCATTACGGCTGAATTAGAAGCATTAATTGATAAAATCAAGGCTTTGCATAAGCGCAACCTATGCATCCATTAAAGGCTGTAAAGAACATGGAGTTTGTGCCACTAGACTGTCATCTGCATAGGTCACCAATGGAAATGACATTCTGCCTAACTGTGGGTCGTCAACCTAACATCCTGCTAGATGGTCATAGAGGTCTTTACATAAGAAGAAAACAGCAACTATTCGGACCAGAGTGCACAAAGGCAGAAAGAAAGTCAATTAACATGTGTTAGTGACCAGATATGAAGCCACAATTAACCCACAGTACCTCATTACAGCTATCACAGTAATGGAACGTAGCAGTGGTATTAATACAAATTATCTGTTTTTACCTACTGCTGCATTACAATTTTTGATAATATTTACTTCTGATGGCAAATACTGCCTGATCACAAGATGTAATCATGCACTACAAATCACTTTTACATCTTATAAAGAAGTGGAGATAAAAATTGTAGAAGGTCTTAGTGAAGTTTTTAACGTTTTTTTGTTTTTTTTGTTTTGCTTGATGTAAAGTGAAGTGCCACTGCTTACGTTCTCTGCAAGAGAAAAACATCTGCATGGGGATCCCAAATGTGGTCAAAATGTTGGCATGTATGATGCCCACCTTCCCAGCCCCTTTGCAATGTAATGCATAGAAGGTTCAGTGCTGCCCCTTTATATGCTACATAAAGTATCATAGCAGGCGTATACTCTGCTACTGTGAATAATCCTTTCCAACCTCAGGGGACAATATTGAAGTTAGCATTTGCATTTTTTTTACTCAATCCGCAAAATACACCTTTTACAAGATGAATCCCCTCAGACTACCACCATTGCAAATGGAAATTACTGCCAGCGGGAAACTGTCAACAAATCTACAAGATCTTTACTGAGTTTGAAAGGTCTACTAAGAGGAAAAAACAAGTAATTGCACTACATTTTATTTTTCAGTATTTTTTTTCCTTTCAAACCCAAATTGTGATTGCATTGGGATTTACAGTTTCTTTTTCCATAGTTCCGTCTTGAGAGTGTTAATTTTATCCATATTTAGGATTTTGAAGGCCATGACATTCAGCATTATTAAAAAGCTACAGCTCAAGACATGTGAGAAACATCCAGTCTAACAGAAAACCTCTGACAATTCTGATGTAGCTTTTGCTGAAAACCTTGTAGAAAGGTTTGTCTCTTCTGCTCAGTACAGTGCAATTTTATTTGAAGGATCATCTTTTTTCACACTGATTAACGTTAATGAAAATTTTGCCATGATAGTTGCAGCAAGTTTTGCAAGATTGTTCCTCTTCAAAGATATTAAATCTCTGACTATTTATTTTTATTACATAAAACAATGTGGGTATTTCTGTTTCTGAAAGGGATGCTTGCTAATCAGGCCCATGTTCAAAAGTGTGCCAGGTCAAAATTATTGTGCACAAACGTCCTTTGCTATAGGCAGCCTACGACATCTACAGTGCCTGTTCTGCAGAGGATCAGAGCAGGTTTAAAGGTCACAAGTACATCCCTGACGGTTGCTGAGACACAACGTCCTTGCAGGTAGAGGTGACATTTTAACTGTCAGTACCTCAAATTATTGTGAAAACTAGGCATCCTGGTGGCACATGCATCTGTAAATATAAGCCATGCCTAGATTGGCATGATCACTGCTAGAACCATACAATTATAAAGCCAGACCAATTTAGTATCACACTAGTGTCTGCTCTCTGAGCAGTGCCAGTCTATGATAGGACTGATGTATATTGTCTTCTAGACTGACTGTCACTACAACTGCCATGTAAACCAATAGCCAGAATTGTGCCCCTTTCATTCTCCATCAGGCAGAATACCATCTTCCCCCAGGGCAAGGAAACTTCCCCCAGGGGATCTCCTGTGGAGATTCAGAGGCAGCAATGACATAAAAAAGCCAGCCTCACACGAGTTTGCTGATCCCAGGTGTCTGTTTGAGGTCAGCAGGGATGGGAAAGGGGTGGCGAAAAGCCAGAGAGGGAAGGTAGGTCTTCGAGGAATTCTACCATCTTCCATCTTTCTTTTATTGTTCTTTCCCGTTTCCTGACCCCTCCATTTCCTCCAACGTACTTTGGGGGTTAAATCATAAGGCAAAGGGCACCTGCTGCAACAACAGGGATTTGACCTCTGACAATATAAGCTAGGTTTGGACCAGTTCCCTGAGATGTTTTCCCTTTAAAAAGGAGAGGAACACTCCTTCCTGTTTCAATTCATCTTTGGTTCATCGGATGTGAATGATCCTTTGTAGGTCCCAGTCATGCTCCCTGGAGTGGGTGTGCAAAGGAATGACTCAACTTGTTCTGGGCACTCTGTACTGGGCTTTCCGAGCAACCCAAATATTAAGCAACAGCTCTTGGCTCTGATTCCTGCATTGAACCACTTGTGAGCAACAAATCCTTGCCATCAGCTGCCTGGCCCAAGCTCCTTTGTGCCACCTTCCACTGCTGCTTGCACCACACTGTGTGATGGAGCTACTCGAACAACTCATGAACCAAACACTGTATCACCATCTCAGGAAGCTCATAAATGTATGGATGCATGCACAATCCTGTGAAGAGGGCCATGCCCCCTGGTCTACCTTGGGCACCCTATTGATTTGTAAGCCCTGTCTTTATAGTCTGATATATTCTTGAATATTGTCATTTTGCCAATTAAGTGCCTGAAAAGACCTGCTCATCTACCCAGAGTGCCATTTTACAACAGTCTTCACTGACTGTGTTGTCTTTGCAGGGGTAGGTTTTTTATCTGGTGTTTTGCTTTGTCAATTGCATTTTATTATTTAATGGAAAGTCTTTAATTTAATAGAACTTCAATTGGATGTCCTGTTACTTGGATCTATCTATTGCACTTAAGTTGTTTGGGTTACTACTGTCATCAGTGAAGTATTTAAATAAAGCCAATTAGCCCTGGATTATGGCTTCAGATTTCCACATTGAG
The DNA here is from genome assembly GCF_040938575.1 of Ambystoma mexicanum. NCBI lineage: Eukaryota > Metazoa > Chordata > Amphibia > Caudata > Ambystomatidae > Ambystoma > Ambystoma mexicanum. The sequence continues at coordinate 1,224,596,592 of NC_090930.1, read as the reverse complement.
CTTCATCTGTACAGCAGTTTAATTCCATTTACTTGTTATCATTTCTTCGATTAAAGTTAGTTTTGTTTCTCTGAGTCTGGCAGATCCAAAACAATTCTGTGAGTGATTGTGAGCAGTTAGCAATCATTGCACTCTGTCAAGGGTTTGACCCATGTTGAATCAATAGACTGGGTAGATGTGGGGATGAGCTGTTGCCGCCCATTATTCTATCCCAGAACAAATTAAATCAATAGACTGGGTGGATGTGGGGATGAGCTATCGCAGCCCACATTCACGCCAGAATAGGAGAACTGCGCAGTTGGCACAAGACCACTCCAAAGATACAACCTTCTTGTGGGGAGTTCCACATCACCACTCTACTGTAAGGATGCCATCAAAACAATGTTAAGCAAAGGTCCTATACTATCAAGCAAAAGACCCCTCTATTGAAATGCAGTAATTCAAGACAACTCAAAAATTGATGCAGCACCGCCAAATTCCCCAAGGTTGCGCGAGCGGTCTAAACTCTGACAGGGAAACTGTATTTAAGAGTTGCAAGAGGGGCAGGGACTTCAAAGCTTGTTAGTTAATTGGAAATCTTAGCCACCTGCTGTTCCCAGAGGCCAAGAGGCTGGGAAACCTTAACACCTCAGAGATTCCACACCAGGAGGCAGGATATCACATGACCCTGTGGATTGATTGAGGAGAGACTTCCAGGCAGCCTGCTGGAGCCCACACAAAAGGCTCTTTCTGTTGAATGGGGTATGTTAATTTTGAGTGTTTCCTGTCAACAGCCCTCTGCCAGCAAGGAGAGACATGTGATCACTGACCCACCCAGACTCCTGGAGGCGGACCCAAACACTTGGGGGAGTTGAATTGCAACAAATATATATTTTATAGAAACAGTGATAATTTATTGTAACCAAATGACAGGAATGTACAACTTTGAGAGTCTTAGTTTGAAAAATGCCCTCACGATTTGAGTCCAAACTCCAATTTGTACCATGTTCTGGGGCAAAACCCTGCTAATTATGATTATTGTAGACAATGGGTTTAAGCTAGATACATGGAAAGTTACTGGGATATATGTGGAAGGGAAATGTACCTTTGTATAATTTTTGATGAAAAACCAATGTTGCAAAACCCACTAAAATCGAAAATAAGTTGCCATTTTTGAATGCAAGCTCCTAGAAACGCCAGAGTCGGGACAGGGACTATCTTTAGTAATATATGATGTGTGTATGTGATGTCAAACAACTGTGTACCTGGGAAATATGTATTTGGATCAGGAATAGATTTGTGTGCACATTGACCAGGGGAGTGTCATTTCTGCAGGTCATAAAAATGACATGACTGACACACTATCCCTTCCCAAATCAGGGACCAAAGAATCTATTGACCTATCAAATCAAGAGAGGGGCAGGCTTAGGGATGCTAGCCTCTCCACCCACTTTTTAAAACACATAAAAAGAGACTGCTGGGACATTCAATTCCATTTGCTGCGAAGCATGCTGACCGACGACTTCACATCCAGAGATCCAACACTTAGACTTCCAAGCTAAACATAGACTACAGAACTTGGAACCTAGAAGGCCCACTGCAAGCAAAAGTATTCTCAGCAGGCCTTCAGAATCCAGCAAACCTAACCAAACTATTCACAAGCCGGGCGAGCTGTTTGAATTCTTTGCCAAGAACTGTTGCCGGAACCGCAGACCAGACCCAGACCGCTGTGAGCAGAACCGGTGCCTGATTGACCCTCCGTATCCAGAGAGGCTAGACCAGCAGAGCATAGCTGACCCAGACGCTGTGAGCAGAACCGCCCAGTCCAGTCGACCAGATCCGTGACGAGGCCCATTCATTTCAAAATTAGGAGTGAGTATCCGCCAGAACTGTGCAGAACCCAATCTCAAGCTATTTTAACCTAATTAGAACAGCTTCCTAGAAATCGTGTCATCTGTCATTTTTAAAGCTGCACAACTGTCACCTGTCAATTCTGCAGCATTTTGAGTTTTACTTTAAATCCGAAAATCTACCTTTATTAAATCATCCGTATCTCCGGAACCGTTTGTGCTAGGAACGTGATTTAACTTTCATCTGAAAGCTTAGAATCTTCTTTTCCAACGAACAGACTTTCTACTCCCTATACTTTTTCCGTAATCACGAGACACGCACTCGCAAAATTTACAGAGATTTGTGATTTGGCCCGATTTCTTCAGCTGTAGATATCAGCAGCTTTTTGCTTCCCTTTGCTAAAATTCGTTTGCAATCTGCTAATTATTCATAGAGTATTGTTAAAGTGAGCCTGAACTAATATAAACTAGATATCACCCACCCTGAACCTCTAGAGGGAATTAAAAGCATTTTTAGCACATTTCTCACTTCACTGTCATCACATTCAAAGCATTTTGGGCCTGTGTTTCAAACTTCTACCTGTTTCCTCTAAGCTTGCTGGGGGGGGAACTGAATTTCGTATTGTATTTGATTGCATTCCTGAGAACTGTGTGCTCCTCTTTCCATCTCCTTCCATTTCTTACATTGCATAGGGGGGGGGAGTGAATTGTCAAGGAAAAGTGATTACATTGTCTTTTGTTGAAGCCATATCAAGTTATTTCTGTACTGCATTTCATTCATCATTGCGTTCCTTGAACCATATAAAGCATTCTTTCCCACCTTATTCTTCTGTTCCTATTCATAGGTTACCTCTTGCTGCTTACTGCTCATATTCACAAGTGTAATATCCATTATCAATTTATTTATAGAAGTGCGATATATATTGTTTAAATTTTCAAATAAACCTTTTCATTTGCAAAACAAACCTACTTCTTGGCTCAGTGGGGTCAGGGGGATTCTAAGAGGGGGGTGTTATACAAGGGTTGTCATCCAGAGTACTGAACTGGATATAAAAATACATCAATAAGGGTTTTCCTCAGCATCCCAGACTAGGCATTGACTTAGCTGTAGTGTTGATTGAATATCGCTTACAAAAGTGGGGGCTCGGAGCCGGGATATTCTGGGTTAGATTTACCACTTGTGCAGATTAATACAGTGTGCCAACTGACCAGATACACATATCCGGTTAGATCACCATGCTGTTTTACACTGTGAAAGCATCCCTCAAAGGAACGCTCTAAGGAAACTGTTTTGCAAAATAAAATACAAACTTCTGTAAGTCAGGAAGGAACTCAAATTCCAGAATGACGACCTTGGTAGATATGAAAATAGCCAGAGAGCACTTCTTACATAAGCTATTTGTGAGAGGTGAGTGGACTCATCAGGACCAAACGGTCTGGTTGCAGGCAATCGCACAACAGGTCACTGAAACAGGGTCAGATACATGAAGAGATCAGGGTCCATAACATGTGGCCCTGAGTGAATTATACATGGCTCCTAAAGTTAAAGATGAACACGACAAGATGGTTAGGATAGCGGCATATTTGTATCTATATATGGGAGCCATGCAGGACAAATGTGCTGAAGGCTAAGATCTGGCAAATAGGCAACAGATGGCATTAGAAAAGGCCCAATCTGACCTGGTCTCTTCTGAGCAGAGGCTGCAGAGGAGCCAGGAGTCAGAAAATGATAGTAGGCAGTATATCATTAAAATAATACTGCAACAGGAAAAGACAGACCTGGATACCAGAATTCTGGCTTTGCAGAAGGAGCACCAAGACAGTTTGGACTCCTTACTGCAGAGCCAGAAAAAGCTGGAGCAACAGATCGATTTCAACTGGGCATGCACATAGTAGGTAGCCACCCTGCAAATCCAACTAGACAGAGAGAAAAAGAGGAAAGCAATACATTGATTTTGAAAGACCTGGATACCCAGGCAGAGTTTGATGAAGAACACCAGAAAGCCGGTGCCTTACAAAGGCAAAGGGACGACCTGGAGGAACAGATGCAGGCTCTTAGTCAGGAAAGGGATACCTTAGGCCAGGAAGTCTGCCACTTAAAAAGGAAAATGGAAGAAAATCACCTGGCCCTCCAGGGACTGGGTGACCTCCAAAAAGAACACCAGAACTTGTTAGAGCACACCAGGAGGGTGGAGGATGCTCTGGCAAGAAAGGAGCAGGCCAATAGGGACACAGCTCAGGAGGTAACCCTCCTGCAGCAAAGACTGGCCCAGTACTCCAGGACCAATCAGGAGGCACAGAGAGAGAATGAGGTTCTCTGCCAGCACAATGATAGGCTCCAGCAACAGGTAGAGATGCAGGAGAGACTGATAGAGTCTAGTAAGGCCCTAACTGAGGAACTGAAAGCGCAGGCTCTTGCTTTGCAACAGGAAGCAGGGGCGGATAGAGATGAGGTTCGTTGGGAAAGAGAAACTCCTGAGCATAACCTCAGGAGCCCTAGTACCAGAGGCCTTCATCTCTCCCAGTCCCTGGACTCTGCCACCCCCATGTCCCCTCGCGCACATGAGCCCAGGGCCACGGGGATGGCAGATTACTATCCAGCTAGAAGTATGGGGCTCATAGGCAGTACCTCCCAGGAATGGATGGGCGGGTATCCGGGTATGGGCACCCAAGCACAGTGCAATTTAGTGGGGAATCCCAGGAGAGTAGGCCCATTAAGGGCATCCTGAAAACCTCTGCCCAGTTAGGTCAGGGGGGGGGGTACCCATCAAATCCTGGCAGCAAGGAGGGATCTGAAGAGTCCTCTGAGCATTACAGGACACAGGAGACCAGGTCCCCACATTCTGCCAGCCATTCGCAGGCTCGCAGAATCCGGGAAAACCTGGAAGATCAGACGGGCACCTCTGGGAGCAGCGCTTCTGAGTCGGAGGATGAATGGACCAGGGTTACCCGAACCAAAAAGGGCAATAACGCAAAAAGTGCCTTGCTTAAGTATCCATTGAAACAAATAAAAGGCAATAAAGAGTGTCATCACGCCTTATCATAAGAACGCCAAGTATTCTGTTTGGGAACACTTGGCGCTCTATGAGCAAATGGAGACTTTCCATTTGAAGGACAGCCAAAGCTGTATTCAATATGTAAAGTGGACCTTCTCACCAGAATACTCCAATTTCTTTGCGGGGCTGGAGGATCAAAACCATTCAAGGTGGTCCACATACAGGGTGGCCATCTTGAAACATTTTTCTGTGCACAGAAATCCTCAAGAGGCTCGCAAGGCAGCCTACAATTTGCAATGTGGGGAGGATCAGGCCCCACAAGAGTTTGTGCAAGAATTAAAGCGTGCTTTTGCGCAGCCCACCAGAAGGGTGCGCACGGGTAGCAGAGAATTTATCAATACGTTTTTCCATGCCTTACCCAAATACATAATGACCCAGCTCGTGAGAGATTTTCATGAGAAAAGATCTTTAGACTGGGTCATTGAACAGGCTATCCGGATCTATGAGGTGCAGAAGCCCATCGAAAATAAAAATAATGCGCCAAAAAACCCCAAAACCAACAGCACCCCTGCTGCTGCCAAGGTGGAAGAGGTAAAGGTTGCCCCGTTTTAGATTTGGAGATGGGAGGGCCTAAAAACCTGCCTGCACCAAATAATTCACAGCCCAGAAGGCCCTCGGGCCAGTCACAGACAGAGTCAAGGAGGTAGTCCCACAAATGGGGTCCCCCGCTCCCCTGACTATGTAAGTCCCCGCTACAAGGGAAACCGACCAATCCTGGGTTATGTGTGGACTCCTCCAGCCCAAGGGGGGGGATCCAGCCAAGCACCTAACCCAGGGAACTTCCCTCCCAACTTCCTACAGGAGGGCAGAAATTCTCCAAATCCTGGGCAGAACTTTTTCCCCCAGGTATCCACCCAATGTCCAACCCCAAAATCATCCATCCTTCTTTCCCCAATTCCCTGAGCCCAGACAACCTAATCCGGGAGAGGGGAGGCCAAGGGTGGAGGGGTACCCAAATCTTCCCAATCCGGGGTATTACCAGAGAAGGGATAGCTACCCTTCCCGGGATCAGCCCAGGAGAGAAAATAGAGCCCCGTATCAGCCTGAGCGGGTTTCACAACCTGATCGCCAGGTCCAAAATATGGCACGAGATCTGGGTCACATACTGAGGGCTCAACAGAACCCTCAGATGAGCATGCCACCGCAGAATGCCCCAAACTCTGGACCTGGTGCTCCAGAACAATGACGGGGGCAGCACCCCGATAACCCACCGGTTCCCAGGGAGGAGGCACAAGAGGAAGGGGAGTGTAAAGCCTTGGAGGAAGCTTCCTTCCCAACTTGTAAACAGCCCCTGGAAAACCAGGAACGGGAAACAAAATTTCCTGCCCCTGAAAGCCTGCCTCCCAAGGAGCAGAGGGGGGGGTAGGAGAAACAAAGGACCCAAACAGACCCACTTTGTGGAGGAGGTACAGGTCTTCCAATTCAAGGGAGAGGGATCCTCAGAAGATCCTGGGAAAAAGAACTTCTCATTCAGAGATGGGGGATCTCCTCCCAAGGAAAAATGGGTCCCAAGGGATGCCAATTCAGACTGGGGAGATGTGGAGACTGAGCTACCGCCGCCCATCATCTCATCCCAGAACCAACAAAACCAAAAACCCCTGGTTCAAACCCATCCTGGTGACTGCCTCCAAAAAGGCAAGGGCGGCCCAGAACCGGAACCAGGGGAATCTAAAACCGAATCAACATACTGGGTAGATGTGGGGATTGAGCTGTCGCCTCCAACCATTTCCAGTTGCCAACTTTTTCTTTCAGATTCCCCAGGCTCTCCACAGAATTCTGCCCAAATCTCTTTGCTAGCAATGTCCAAAACCAGAAAGTTAGCCCACCAGTTGTCCAAAAATGTGCATTATCTGTGCCCCCTTGAGGAGAAGGAGGGAAGATAATGTGCCCCGGTACAAGTACAGGAGCAGGGTACAATTTCAGCGCTGGTGGACACTGGATCTCAAGCTACCCATCTGTCTAAAAGGGCCTTTGATGAACTAAATGCAGGAAGGGGGGAGAATTACCGTATTCCTCTCACCTCTCTTCCTGGACAACTGCAGAACTTTGACGGGAAGGAAATTCCTGTCGAGGGGATTGCAGATTTGGACATCAAAATTGGGCGACACAAGGTGAAACACCAGGTCATAGTAGTGACTCCAGAGGGCACCCCTTGTTTACTAGGAAATGACCTCCTGAGAAGGTTGTCACCCCTACTAGATTGTGTAAACAAGGTCCTCTGGACCCAGACTAGCCGACCAATAAAATTAAAACAGAGTCAACCATGTTAGTTTAAACGGCACCTGCCACATGGTTGAACAAAAATCTGACCAAGTAGAATTTCACTTCCAGAACAACCAGATTCCAGACGTGACAGTAATAGCAGTAGGACAACAGACTGGTGATGGGGTGCTCTCTATTTCTGAAAATCAACCTTCCTTCCAGTTTAAGGTGGTATTCCACACTGGAAGGAAACACTCTGTAATTCTTTACTAATCCACAATCAGAAACTCCCACTCCTATAGTCCACGAAGATGTGAAATCAGCTCAGAGCCTGGCTGATGTTCAGAAAATTGGAGAGCAGTTGTTCAACCCTGTTCAGTTAAATGATGGGAAGCACTCTGTTCTCGCTCGAGTGTGTGTGAACAGCGGTAAGTGCTTCATCAGCGAAGTCATGTTCCGCCAACTCCCAAAAGATCCAGCCATTCCCACATTCAAACTGCTAGACAAATGGGAAATGGACCTGGAAGCACCCAATTCCAAACATCTCCTGCCAAGCAGGTGTATGCTCAAAATCTCCATTGGCAACAAGAGCATAGTCCATAATTGTTGGGTTGTGCGAGACGTAACTGCCGCCTTTTACTTAGGCAGTGACATTCTCAATCGCTTTGCTATTAGTTTGGACCTAATAAACTTCAAAGCTTGGTCCCGATTAGCAGATAATCCCATGGGCTTTGATGATCAAGAAAAAGCATTTACGTCAGCTCAATTGCTACCTTATGCAGTTGAAATTCAGCTTAAAGAGGAAGTCACCATCCCAGAAAGGACCCGACAATTCTCCCTGGAAGTGAAAGTTAAAAGGGGACAAGAGTTGAAAAACCCTGATGCTTATATACATCTAAATGCTTCTCTCCAACAGCAAGGGTTAGGGGTAAACCCAACACCATTAGTCAACATATAACATGACACCATTCCAATAGAGGTGGATAACAGCGACTTAAAGAGTATTACTCTAGCCGCAGGCACCATTATTGGAATGGCGGTTGATGACCGACATTTCTCCATTGACTTAGGAAATGAACTGTTAGGACCGATCCCCAAGGACTGTTTTGACAGTGACAGTGAGGACAATACAACACCAGACAGGATCTTCACCCGGCATGGGGGGGGGAGGGGGGGGGGGGAGTTCCTGGTGTACACTTCTTGCCTTTATGGTAAGGAAGATGTGACTTGTGACTTCAGAGGGGTTGAGGTGATTTTCCAGGTCCATGAGGGCTGCCTTGCCCACCTGAAGCCTCCGGTCCAAATCAGCACTCTGACCAGGGACTTCCCCACCCAGCTGGAGGAGGCCACTGAGATAGCCAAACCAGAAGTCTTTCCAGGCTTCAGGCAGATGATGGATGGTGGAAGAGAGTCAACCTAGCTGATGCCTGTGTGACTCTGGAACAGAAGCAAAAGTTGAAACAAGTTTTCTTGGATTTCCAAGATCTCTTTGTGGTAGACTCATATGACTGTGGTCGCACCGACATCCACACCACAACAATTCCCACGGACCCTGGAATGACTCCAGTGTTTGTGAAGAAATATCGTTTGCCTCTCGCATCCATGGAGTCCCTTACTGAAATAATTAAGAACCTTGAGTCCCGGGGAATAATCCGTCCAGTCCACAGCACTTTCAATAATCCGGTGCTGGGAATATTGAAGCCAAACGGCCAGTGGAGACTCTGTGCCGACCTTAGGTAGCTCAACAAACGGGTCCATACTTCCCGATGGCCTCTGCCCTACATTGACCAAGGGCTGGCCCAGATCCAGGGGTCACAGGTATTCACTGCAATAGACCTGACCAATGGATACTGGACCGTGCCTGTCAGTAGGGAGGACCAATACAAACTGGCTTTTACCTTTGGGGGCCAGCAGTACACATGGACCCGGACTCCCTTCGGATACCTCAACTCCGGCAATTAATTCAACATTTTCCTACATAAGGCCATGCCCGACCTGGGTGCAAGGGGTAACCTGGCTTATGGAGATGATGTCCTCAGCATATGTTTATCTGTGGAGGAACACATAGCGGAGATCCGTTATGTTCTGACCCAGTTGAGAGCCACCGGAGCAAAACTTTCCTTTCAGAAAGCACAGTGGTGTAGAACCCATGTTAATTTCTTAGGGCATGAGATTACTCCTCAGGGTCTCTGTCCCCAGGAAAAGAAAGTGGAAGCACTCCAGAAACAGAAGGATCCCACAACTCTGCGGGAACTAAGGAGCCTCCTTTGACTGACTAATTACAGCAGAAGGTTCATTGAAGGCTACACAGAGATCACTAGACCCCTGATTCATCTCTTAAGGGGGGGGGGGTCAAGTGGGAATGGGGTCCAGAACAATCCGAGGCAATAAGACAACTCAAAAGAAGCCTCTCACAAGCACCTTGCCTAGCTTACCCTGTCAGAAACAAGGAGTTCTTCCTGGAGACAGGGTTCTCTAATACGTGCTTGACGGCAGTATTATACCAAAAGCATGATAAGGTCAATAAAGTAATCTCCTATGCAAGCAAAACTTTATCCTCTGTGGAGGAAAAATTCAACGATTGTGAGAAGGCACTCCTGGCAATGGTGTGGGCATTGAAGAATTACCGCCCGTTTATCCAGGGGGAACACATCATATTGGATACTCCACACCAGCCGCTGCAATACCTCCAAAGTGACAGAATCCGGGCCGGAAATGTGAGTAATTCCCAAATTACTTCCTGGATTCTGTCAATGCAAGGCTTTCCTGTAGAGGTCAGATATGGCCAAAACAAGAAGAGTCCCCTCGCGCAAGGTCTGGCTGACTTGCATGATTGTGCCAGAGAAAACTGTCTCGAGGACGAAAGTCTAAAAACCAAGGACAACATGGAGGCATACCTTAATTCCCCACACAAAGTCTTTGAAGAAGACAAGTGTGAGGGAATGCCCACTGTCTATGTGGATGGATGCTCTTACCATGTTGACAACAACGGGGAGAAAGAACTGGTGGCCGGCGTAGGGAATGCATGGGTGAGGGAGTTTCCAGAACCCTCCGCTGGATACAAAATTGGTCCCCGAAGTAGTCAGGTGGCAGAATTGATGGCTGTGCATCAGGCCATCCTCACTGCTGTCCAACATCAACTGAAACCAGAGGCATGTTATGTGCTAATAACAGACCCCTGAAACATGGGAAGTTAATTCCAAACATAGATGAGCTGGTCACATCGAATGGGATGACCATCTACTGGAAAAAGATCAAGGGTCATTCCAAAGTAGAGGGACCAGACAAAACTGGAAATGACTTAGCTGATCAGCTGGCCAAAACCGTGACCATCCAAGGAGATCTAATAGAAATAGAGTCCCTATTGGGGGAAATCCAGGTCACTGCTATCACTAGGTCCCAGACAAATGCTCACAATGATCTTTCAACTGCACAATGGAGTAAGGAGACCCCTGATGCTGATTTAATTACAGCTCAGAAGGAGGATCCAATTATTGGTAAGTTTTACCAACACCTTGAGGACCCTGAGAACTTTCCCCTGATGGATACCGATTACATTGGGAAAGAGGACCTAAGAGTGTTGATGAAATGTCTAAAAAAGGTTCCGAATCCAAGACGGTTTGTTGGTAAGGAAATCCCAAGCTGGCCATGATCAGTGGGTGGTCCCTACCTCATTCCGAAGCCTGATGTTAAGTCACGCCCATGACGCGGCCACCGCCGGTCATAGGGGGTTTCACACAACACTGGAAATCTTAAGAGAGAGGTTGCATACTGGCCACACATGGGGCAGGACCTCGACCAATACTTGAAGGAGTGTCTTGTGTGTGCACAATTTCAGCCATCATCCCTCACACACCGTGCGCCTCTCCAAAAGAAGGGGATGACACTGCCATGGTCAGATTTGCAAATCGACTTTGTAGGCCCTGTAATCCGCTTGTCTAGATGAAACAAGTACATGTTGACCGTTACATGCTTGTTTACCAAGTGGGCGGAATGTCTCCCAGCCCCAAACTGCAAGGCAGAAACAGCAGCTGCCCTGATGATTAACCACATCTTTTCCCGTTTTGGTCTACCTCAAAGGATTGAGTCAGAAAGGGGTAGCCACTTCACCAGTGAAGTAATGACAAACATGTGGGAGATACTGTGGGTCAAAAGGAAGTTACATATTGCTTACAGGCCAGCTTCTTCTGGAGCAGTGGAGAGATACAACCGAACCATTGTGAGCATATTAGAAAAGTTTGTGGCAGATTCTGGGCCAAGTTGGGATATCCGATTACCTCTGGTCCTAATGGCCATCAGATCTACCCCTTCATCTGCAACTAAAATGTCACCATTTGAGTTGATGACTGGACGCAAGATGGTGCTTCCCCAGCATTTGCTCTACAGGACCCAAGAGCAGACACTGATAAATGCCTCCACAAGAGCATGAAGACCCACTATGATTTAAAAACTACCCGAAAGGAATATAAGGTGGGTGATCGGGTCTATCTATACAATTTCCAAAGGAACCAGGCCAAACAGCGAAAATTCTTGCCTACATGGAAGGGACCGTTTGAAATTATAGACAAGATCTCCCCTGTTGCCTATAAGATCTGCATCCCCAAAGGCAGTTTGGCAGAGGGGGAAGATAAATGGGTCCATATAAATCAGCTAAGGTGTTGCCATCCCAGGCACACTCTGCAACAACTGGAGGAGTCCTCTGCAATACCAGAGGGGACCGCTCCAGAGTAATTCAATTCCAACCCTAAAATAGGCCACATATAGTCTCTAAAATATTATGATTTGGAAAGAAAAAAAAATGTCTTATAATTGTATCTTGTTTTTTGTTAAAATAAGAACGCAAATGTTTTGACTATAAAATGTATATGCCACCCCACTATATCAATGGTGGGGAAGAAATGTCTATGAATAGGTATTGCTGCTTTCCTTTGAAGTCATAGGAGAAAGAAAACCTGGAGACTGGCCAAGGAGGACGATCCGGGGACCGGGAGCAGAGACCCGAGGGGCCCGGGGTATCGCTCAATATTCCCATCAGGACCGACGAGGAGAACCGATCGATCCAACTGGGTGGAGGAAAAGATGTTGAACTGTGCCATCCACAGAATTGGAAAAAGATAATGGGGACATAACAGCGCAAGGGCTCAAAACCTCCTTTGCACCCGACTTCCCCTCGACTTGAATCAAAGCGCAGTCGGGCGGGGGGATTTGTCAAGGGTTTTGACCCATGTTGAATCAATAGACTGGGTAGATGTGGGGATGAGCTGTTGCCGCCCATTATTTTATCCCAGAACAAACTAAATCAATAGACTGGGTGGATGTGGGGATGAGCTATCGCCGCCCACATTCACGCCAGAATAGGAGAACTGCGCAGTTGGCACGAGACCACTCCAAAGATACAACCTTGTGGGGGGTTCCACATCACCACTCTACTGTAAGGATGCCATCAAAACAATGTTAAGCAAGGGTCCTATAATATCAAGCAAAGGACCCCTCTATTGAAATGCAGTAATTCAAGACAACTCAAAAATGGATGCAGTACCGACAAATTCCCCAAGGTGGCGCTAGCGGTCTAAACTCTGACAGGGAAACTGTATTTAGGAGTTGCAAGAGGGGCAGGGACTTCAAAGCTTGTTAGTTAATTGGAAATCTTAGCCACCTGCTGTTCCCATAGGCCAAGAGGCTGGGAAACCTTAACACCTCAGAGATTCCACACCAGGAGGCAGGTCATCACATGACCCTGTTGATTGAGGAGAGACTTCCAGGCAGCCTGCTGGAGCCCACACAAAAGGCTATTTCTGTTGAATGGGGTATGTTAATTTTGAGTGTTTCCTGTCAACAGCCCTTTGCCAGCAAGAGAGACATGTGATCACTGACCCACCCAGACTCCTGGAGGCGGACCCAAACACTTGGGGGAGTTGAATTGCAACAAATATATATTTTATAGAAACAGTGATAATTTATTGTAACCAAATGACAGGAAAGTACAACTTTGAGAGTCTTAGTTTGAAAAATGCCCTCACGATTTGAGTCCAAACTCCAATTTGTACCATGTTCTGGGGCAAAACCCCGCTAATTATGATTATTGTAGACAATGGGTTAAAGCTAGAGACATGGAAAGTTACTGGGATATATGTGGAAGGGAAATGTACCTTTGTATAATTTTTGATGAAAAACCAATGTTGCAAAACCCACTAAAATCGAAAATAAGTTGCCATTTTTGAATGCAAGCTCCTAGAAACGCCAGAGTCGGGACAGGGACTATCTTTAGTAATATATGATGTGTGTATGTGATGTCAAACAACTGTGTACCTGGGAAATATGTATTTGGATCAGGAATAGATTTGTGTGCACATTGACCAGGGGAGTGTCATTTCTGCAGGTCATAAAAATGACATGACTCTGACACACTATCCCTTCCCAAATCAGGGACCAAAGAATCTATTGACCTATCAAATCAAGAGAGGGGCAGGCTTAGGGATGCTAGCCTCTCCACCCACTTTTTAAAACACATAAAAATAGACTGCTGGGACAGGTAGGGACATTCAATTCCATTTGCTGCGGAGCATGCTGACCGACGACTTCACATCCAGAGATCCAACACTTAGACTTCCAAGCTAAACATAGACTACAGAACTTGGAACCTAGAAGGCCCACTGCAAGCAAAAGTATTCTCAGCAGGCCTTCAGAATCCAGCAAACCTAACCAAACTATTCACAAGCCGGGCGAGCTGTTTGAATTCTTTGCCAAGAACTGTTGCCGGAACCGCAGACCAGACCCAGACCGCTGTGAGCAGAACCGGGGCCTGATTGACCCGCCGTATCCAGAGAGGCTAGACCAGCAGAGCAGAGCTGACCCAGACGCTGTGAGCAGAACCGCCCAGTCCAGTTGACCAGATCTGTGACGAGGCCCATTCATTTCAAAATTAGGAGTGAGTATCCGCCAGAACTGTGCAGAACCCAATCTCTTAGTTAAAATAATCTAATTCAAGCTATTTGAACCTAATTAGAACAGCTTCCTAGAAATCGTGTCATCTGTCATTTTTAAAGCTGCACAACTGTCACCTGTCAATTGTGCAGCATTTTGAGTTTTACTTTAAATCCGAAAATCTACCTTTATTAAATCATCCGTATCTCCGGAACCGTTTGTGCTAGGAACGAGAAATCTGAAAGCTTAGAATCTAGGTTTTCCAACGAACCTAGAACCGACTTTCTACTCCCTATACTTTTTCCGTAATCACGAGACACGCACTCGCGAAATTTACCGCGATTTGGCCCGATTTCTTCATCTGTAGAAATCAGCAGCTTTTTGCTTCTCTTTGCTAAAATTCGTTTGCAATCTGCTAATCATTCATAGAGTATTGTTAAAGTGAGCCTGAACTAATATAAACTAGATATCACCCACCCTGAACCTCTAGAGGGAATTAAAAGCATTTTTAGCACATTTCTCACTTCACTGTCATCACATTCAAAGCATTTTGGGCCTGTGTTTCAAACTTCTACCTGTTTCCTCTAAGCTTGCTGGGGGGGAACTGAATTTCGTATTGTATTTGATTGCATTCCTGAGAACTGTGTGCTCCTCTTTCCATCTCCTTCCATTTCTTACATTGCATAGGGGGGGGGGGAGTGAATTGTCAAGGAAAAGTGATTACATTGTCTTTTGTTGAAGCCATATCAAGTTATTTCTGTACTGCATTTCATTCATCATTGCGTTCCTTGAACCATATAAAGCATTCTTTCCCACCTTATTCTTCTGTTCCTATTCATAGGTTACTTCTTGCTGCTCATATTCACAAGTGTAATATCCATTATCAATTTATTTATAGAATTGTGATTATATATATATATATATATATATATATATATATATATATATGTTTAAATTTTCAAATAAACCTTTTAATTTGCAAAACAAACCTACTTCTTGGCTCAGTGGGGTCAGGGGGATTCTAAGAGGGGGGTGTTATACAAGGGTTGTCATCCAGAGTACTAAACTGGATATAAAAATACATCAATAAGGGTTTCCTCAGCATCCCAGATTAGGCATTGACTTAGCTGTAGTGTTGATTGAATATCACTTACAACTCTAGCAGCTAAAGTGTTTTTTTTGGATAGGGTGACTTTTATATAAAAAAATAAACATATGTACCAAACCCAATGTGTATTTAGTGATTCACTTATAAAAACTTGCATTGTCATATATAACAGATTTAAAGCGCTTTGGTCTTTCTTATGTTGCCAAAATGCTCCTTAATATGGAAACAACCAGAATTCCATTGGTTTCATTGGTGCCACTACCCACTATCACTGGAGTTCTTTGTAATCTACACAAAGAAACTCTGTGTTAAACAATTTTATATTTCATTTATTTTATTGTTTAAAACACAGGCCTAGCTCGAGAGCAGTGGAGCACTGTACAGAGTTTGGGTAGCTAGCATTGGGGATGGTATCTTTTAACAGCAGCACACTACTCTGAGGTCTGTGCCTCGGTATGTTTGCCCATTGGAATTGGACAGGTGTTGTTGAAAGACAATCACTTTCATATATTACTAGCAAAAAGTAACCATTCACGGAATAGGTTCTGTTGACAGACATGACAATACCATCATCAATTGTTGAAAATCGGTTATCCTGTAGGTCCCTGTTCCTATTCACTTATTGCTTGCTGTGCTTTATATTCTGAAGTAAACTGAGAATGGGTGTGTGTGGCTGCTGACATAACCCGAGGCAGAAGTTGGGGGGGAAGCGAGAGTTGGTGTGCTGCTGCATACTAGGACCGACTGTGCTCTCTCCCCACCTGTTGCCACACCTTGGCATGGTGCAGTGTGTTTCGTTGCATTGCGGTGGAAATGTCTCAGAAACTATGCATTCTAGGGTTGAGGACCTGTCCTTCTATAACCACATTGAAGTTTGCCAATTTTAGGCAACTGTCTCATGTGTGAAGGTGCTGAAATCGGGGGAAATGGGTGGGGTGTCCAAGGGTTATGTAGCCATCAATGCCTGGAGTGTCCTAACAGGTAACTATGCAAACTGTGGTGCATATTGGTGAAACAGTGTGGAATTGTATAAGGAACAAAGCTTTGTCAAGCCACAAACCCACAAACATATTTTGACTTTTGCTGAAATCCGGAGACCGGGGTAGGGTGTCCAAATGTCATGTAGCCAGTAACTTCCAGAGTGTCATAACAGGTAACTATGCAACATGTGGTGCAGATTGGTGAAACAGTATGGAATTGTCTAAGGAACAATGCTTTGCCAAGCCACACACCCAGCCACAAACCAACAAATGTTCACGTTTATAAATATAGATAACATGCAATTTTTAAAGCATTGCAAAGCATAGGGGTTTCCCACCATAATGGTAAAGATTGTACAAATGATGCATTGTTTTACAAAATTAAACACATGCCTATGCTTAAGTTAAGCATGGATTTCCAACAGGTGGGCACTAACATGATGTTCTAAAGCAATCACTACTTTTTCTCCTGGGCCCACATTTCTGAGGTCTGTGCCTTCCTCAAAGGTGCAAGCATGTAATAGATTGTACAGAAGGTAAAATGTCGAAGAGTAAATCTAAATGAACAAAAGCATGAAGAGGCCTTTGAAATGATACCCAAAGCTTTAAAAGAGTAACACAAAATGGTGTACGAAAAGTACAAACTGTTGCAAACTGTTTCCCAGTTGCAAAGAAAAAAAAAAAAAAAAACGACGCCTCATATCAAGATATCCATTCAACAATCTTTACAAAAGCTGCTCAGTTCTAAGCATGAAAATTACATCCCTCCTGGGTTTATCATGTGTCTTTGATGGCATTGTACTTCACGCTCAGTACTACTAGGAGAAAAACTGCAAGGTATGCCAAACAATACATAACAGTTATGTTTATAAGTAACCATCACATTGATTAGATTTTAAATACAAGGTAGGACTGTTAATGTGAAACAGTACCTAAAAAAAACCAGCAGAAAATATATATCTATAATCCACACATTTCAAAATGTCCCTATGTATTGTACAATCTAACCAACTCTAGGTAGTTAACAACATAAATAAGTTACGACAAAAAATGTTGGCAAGACCCATAAACTAACGTTTCCCACACTCACAAATGTATTATTGTGCTGGAGATCCTGACCCATTAATCCATTTCACTCTTGGTGTGTTGGGTATTTTGGACAATGGCACAAACAGTATGATGTAAACAGTATATAGCAATTAATTTGGTATAACATCTGTATACACTGCACAGCTACGAGGAATGCTACTGCTTTCCTCCCATCTATGTTTGGGGTTGCATTTATCCATTACTCCCTCAAGAGAATTCCAAGACAATGGTGCCAAGAACCGTGCCCAGCTGTCTTTACTCCACTGAGGTGTTGAGTCCCAGGGGGAGCTTCTAAATCTCACTTATGAATTTGATGTATTTTAATGGTGTTCCAGCCCCTGGGACTGGATGTACATGGATTTCGGTTGTTGGAACCTTGCCATATCTCCTTTATGCCCTCTGCTAACACCAGAGAAGTAAATGTGAGAAGGAAGTTTAGTATTTTGTAATCAACTTTTTTTAAGGTGCTCCTGTACCGCCTGCACATATTCTATATGTCAACTTTAACATTAGACAAAACCAGATTTCGAAATGAAGTTGTGTTGCCTGAAACATTCATATTACAGAAAGTCAAGGTCTTTCTCATGGGGTGACAACAGGCAACTTGTGAGAACCAGATATTAGCATTGAAACCATAATTACTTGTTACAACCTTCCTTCACTTGTGTCAAGTTGGCAGTCAGCTTATGCTCTGATCTCTTCCTCTAAAAGATTGCACTCTGACCTAAATAAGGGAATAGGTGATTGGCCTCAACAAGCACCTCTAGTGCACCCAACTGTAGAACACACTGACTTCTCCAAATCCATTGCAGCAGAGACATGAAAACACTCTTTCAAATAACAAAACATAGAAGATTATAGGCTTGAAATAATAGAGTGGAGTCAATAACTTTCTAATCCCCTCAACCTTAAAACGTTCTTATGTTGTTATGGAGCCAAATTAGGACAAAAATTGGCATAGTTTGGAAATGCAAAGTTGTTTGACGATGCAGAATCTGGCAGAGGTGGAATAAAGATGAGGGGCACAAGCACTTAGTTGGGTTCAGGGCAGCTGAAGGCCTACATATGCCACTGAATGTCATCAGCTCACATCTTTCCTGAAGATGTAACCTGAAGTAGCCTGCCCTCAGATTTCATTTTCACAGAAGGCAAAGGAAGTATGCCTTTCAGGCTGTGCCTGTTTCACTTTTATGATTGGGATCACTACTGGTTTAATAGTAGTGAGGGGCTGAGTTTGCAGTTTACTCAGTACTCATCTCTGTACTTCTGCAGAGTGGAAACCATTTCTTTTTGGATATGGTGTTCTCTGCAACAATGGTCCAATACAGAGATGTTAAGACTCTTGTTCAAAAATTTGGCTAAAACGGTGACATTGTCGTTCACCTATGTGAACATTTGTCCTTCCCAAGATAATTTTGAGACGAGCATCTTGTCAAAATATATTCCAAACTTCCTATGTTTCCCTGGCAAAAATTATATTATACACATTGTGAAATGCTGCTTTACTTTAACTCTAAATTCAACAAAATATTAATTAATATCTGGACGTCTCCAGCTGTCATTGTTAATATTTTTATTAAATGTCATGATGCACTTTATCCAGAGTAGCTCATCTGACATACAAGCAGACTTACGAAATAGACAGTGCATGTTCATCAAAACACCAGTGCCAATCTCGCTCTGGCTTCTGCAGCAGTTCATCCATAGTCATGTTTTCTCTATGTGTAAGCCTACTTTCTTTTTGGAAACACATGCTGTTGTAATAATACATTTCTGCTTAGTAATAGTGCCTTCAATGCCGAAGGTTTTTGCCATATAGTTATCAGCCAATTCACCAACTGTATTTACGCCTCCCTGATACATTGGTATTGTACTCATCGACAGAAAGCGCGGGAAACATCCTTTGGTCCAAGAAAAGTGGCTGTCTATCTACTTTTTTCCAGATTTAAAGCATGTTAAAATGTCTTGTATGTTGTAGACATTAACCTACTTTATTCTTATTGTTTCATTTACAAATTATAGAAAGTCTGATCATGTGTAAGGACTTTTTATCATGTTTCTGTACACATTTCAAACCCATTTGAGCCAGGAGCATACGGCTTAAGTGCTACACAGGATCATCCCATGAGTAATATTGTAGGACTGGTATGGCCCAACAACCTCACTCGTGTGGGCATTGCAATCTGGCTGGCTCACATGTTCCCATGCTTTTGCTCAGACACATTTATTTTATGAAACTTGTATACCGTATGTAACATGGCAGAGCCTGTAAAGCACTGACAGAACAGTCTGATTTGTATTCAGGTCAATTAGTATGACCTGATTTGAGTGTTAGTCTTCCAGCACTTTAATTGTTGTACTGTCAGAGGAGACGAAGGTGGGTCGTTCAACACAAACGATTCTACAGGGTATTAACTTGCATTATGCCTAAATCCTTAATGGCTCTATCTGTAAATACTGTTTTAAATGCTGAACTAATCAAAGTCATGTACTCCTTTGCCTCCCTAACCCGAATACTATACCTGTAAATCTCCGTTTCTAGTCTCTCCATAGACTTCCAAATGTACCCGAAACAAGAGGTATCCAGTTATTTTACTGATAACAAGACAGAGTGGTACATTTAACCGAAGTACATAACACTGAAAAACACTGAGAATATTAATTACATATATATGGGGTAGTGGGGTAAGGGGTTAAAATGAGTCAGGATGGGGTTGGGGTGGCGTTCTAGGGGTGCAAAAACAGGGACCTTGGTGGATGTTATGGCCGCGATTAAATCTACCATTGTGATTTGGATCGGTAAAATAACATAACCAAAAAAGACTCCCCTTCTAATTGTACCTACATTATTGTACCCTATGACGGTTTCCCCCGCGTTGCTTCACTGCGGTTTTAGCACTGTAAAGAACCAGTACTTATTATCAAGTCATTCATTAATATGTCTCCCTTCCCTCTAGGTACTTTATACATTGGATTATTTGAAAATGGATGTATAGGTTTGTATTTGATGTATTCTTTACAGCATAATATTGTGATGCTCATCCCCGCTCTCACCTGCTATTCCAGTTTTTAGCATTATCTAAAAATGAATCCATGGTCTCACAACTATCTATCCCTCACCACTGATCTCTCTTTACCTCCCCTCCAGTTCTCTATGCTCATAATCACTGCATCTTCTTTCTGTTCACAAGCCTCCACATGTTCAGTCTTGTTTACGGTACTTTGTTCTTCTTGCTCCAAAACAATGGAAGTCACTTCCTTTACTCGTTTGCTCTTCTAGCCTCTTCAAATATGTTGTTCCCACCTTAAAACACATTTTCTCTGCCTTCCTTGTGAATCGTAATTCATCTACCATGTCTTTTTAAAACCGTGCATCATAGTTTCATCTATTGTTCTGTGTGTTTAAATTGTACAGCGCTTTGCGGAAAGTATGATATGATATGATATGGTATTTATAACGCGCCTATACACAAGTGTTTCAAGGCGCGACGAGGCGGGGTGGGAAAAACAAGGGGAGACATACAACGATTCTACTAGGCCAGGTGTCATTCAGATCGCGCAAGTGCAAGGGAGGAGGGGAAAGGGAGAAGTGCAAGGGAGAGGGGAAAGTGCAGTACAGGGTAATAGCATACAGGAAAGTAACAAGGGCCAGCTAGTGGCAGTGTGAGTAAGTGCAAAAAGTGCTGGGATGGAGGGGCTGTAGGGATACAGACACAGTCCCGTAGTGCAGGGGGTGCCAGGGAGGCAGTGCAGGGGAGAGTGGCTGGGCCAAGGACCGAGAAGGTGAGTGGCCCAGTTGCAGATTCGGTGCAGTTTAGTAACTTTAGCAGGGGAGAGGGGGAGAGAAAGCGGAGGTGAAGAGAAAGGTTTTGAGGTGCTTCCGGAACCGGAGATGGTTCTCCTCAAGTTTCAGGGGGGCACGAAGGCTGTTCCAGAGGGAGGCCCCTGCAGCGGAGAGAGATCTGCCACCAACTCGTTGTTTGGAAAAGTGGCTGACCATGAGGGAGTTGGAGGCGGATGAGTGAGCTCGAGAAGGAAGATATTTAGGAAGAGGGAGTTGAAGGTATTTTGGCCCAAGGCCCCAGAAGGCCTTGTGGACAATGCAGAGGGTTTTGAACTTGATCCTCGCAGCCACTGGGAGCCAGTGTAGTGATTTCAGTCCTGGAGAGATCCGGTCCATGGGCTTGAGGCCAAGGACAAGACTCGCAGTTCTGTTCTGGATGAGTTGCAAAGGGCGGAGAGTAGAGGCAGGAAGATTTAGATAGAGGCTGTTACAGTAGTCCAGCTTCGAGAGAACCAGGGCTCTAGAGACAGTGAGCTTCTGGGGGAAGGAGAGGAAGGGAGGGATACCTCTGAGGAGGTGTAGCTGGTAGTGTGACTTCTTAGAGACGTCAGATATGTGAGGAGAGAAGGAGAGTGTGGAATCGAAGATGACCCTGAGGTTTTTTGCCTTGCAGGTAGGAGCAGGAAGAGGGCCAAGGGAGGCTGGCCAGAGAGCTGCAGGGAAGGAGGGAGTGGGTGTGCCGATGAGTAGGATCTCAGTCTTACTGGCATTAAGGCAGAGGTCATTGGCGGCACACCAGTCCTGGATAGCAGAAAGACAGTCAGAGATGAGGGAAGGAGAAGAGGAGGCCGAGGGTAGCCTGAAAATGAGCTGGGTATCATCCGCATAGCACTGAAAGTAGGGGCAGAGAGCAGCGATGCGGTGGGCGAGAAGTGCCAGATTCTGGTTGAAAAGCCAGGGGGAGAGGTTAGAACCCTGGGGGACACCAAGGTAGAGAAAAAGATGTCAGAAAGGAAAGATCCCAGTTGGACCTGGGAGGGTCGATTAGAGAGGAAAGAGGTCAGCCACGCCAGAGCCTGACCAGTGATTCCCAGGTTATCACGGAGATGGTTGAGCAGGATGGTATGGTTCACAGTATCAAAGGCAGAAGAGAGATCAAGCAAAATGAGAACACAAGGAATGTTAGAATCAAGGCTCGAGAGCAGGTCCTCATGGATGTTCAGGAGAGCAGTTTCCGTGTTTCTGGCGGCTCTGAAGCCAGACTGATGGTCATGAAGACTGCCAACAGATTCAGCAAGGAGATTAAGCTGGGAGATGGCCAGTTTCTCCAGGAGCTTGCCCAGGAAGGGAGTGATAGAGATAGGGCGGTAGTTGGCTGGGCAGGAGGGGTCGGAAGAGGGTTCCTTAAGAAGGGGAGCACAAAGGAGTGCTTGAGAGGGGATGGGAAGACTCCAGAGGTGAAAGAGTAATTGCAGAAGTCGGCGAGGGCAGGGGCCAAGGAGTCGATGTGGTCCTTGATGGTTTTGGAGGAACAGGGGTGGACCTGTTTTGACGAGACTTTCATAGATCAGACTTGTCTCGAAACCTCGTCAGCAGAAAAAAGGGGAAAGGCAGAGAAGGGGAGAGGAGGGGTGGCTTCAGAAGGGCCAGAGGGAGAGCAGGGAATAGAGGGGGGGGAGGCGATAGGAGGAGAGTGAGGACAGGATGTCCTGAGTTTTAGAGATGAAATGAGAGGCCAGGGCCGTGCAGAGGGCCAGGGAGGGGACAGGAGAGGTAGAGACTGCGGCAGGGTTGGCCAGTTCCTTGCAGATTTTAAAGAGTTTGGCTGAATTGTTAGATGCCGCAGAGATGCGGGCTTGGATGAGGGCTCTCTTCTTGGAGAGAACGGAGAGCCAGTATTGCCTTTGGAGCAGGCGACAGGCAAGTTTGTCAGAGGATGCACATGAAGCACGCCCATTTCCTCTCTGCCACCCTGTACTTGCATTTAAGGGTGACGAGATCCGAGTCATACCAGGAGTTACATTTGGCTTTGGGCTTCAGGCGGATTCTCATGACAGGGGCAAGGATATCAAGAGTATCAGATATAGCACAGTGGAGAGTGGAAAAGGCTGTGTCAGGGTTGGAGTCAGCCGAAGGAAGAGGAGGGGGCGATAAGGTGGCAGCAAAAGCCTCAACTGACACGCGCACTTGGCTATAACTATCTATTCCTGGCTATTCCTATTTGTCATCATCGGAACTACAATCCCCAGAAGCCCTAGGGATCAGCTCTGCTTCCACCAGCTCAGGAACAGAGAGGGAGGAGGCAGATTGTATGCAGGTGGGCTGATCCAGGTGCGACCAATTAGCCTGCCTCTGTGCTGGGCAGGGCGGGATAAAAGCTGCTGCCTGCAGGAGCTCAGTCTCTTGCATTAAGAGTCCTTCCAGCACCTTTTTACTTCGGCACAACCACCCAAACCCTACCTGGGTATCCTGTGCCACTCTTAACAGAGTGCCATCCGTGACAGAATGCAAGAGCAAAAAAATGTCTTGTTCTATAGGCAGGAAAGGCACACACAGACCAAGGATGCTTTCCTTTCAGGTTAAGAAACCTTTGCAAAAATCTATAGGTTCCCTAAAGACAGCAAACAAGAACCTTAGTCTAAAGAACAGTCTCGCCTTAGCAAACAAAGATTTACAAGCACATTACTACACTCACTGGCTTGCTGACCCTTCTTCCATGTATAATTATTATGACATTTGCGACTATGATCCGACGTCCTTATCTGTTGAAGAGCTACAGCAAGATAATGAATTCTTACAGATCTTGTTAGCCCAAACAGTGAAATACACTCCTGTGTCTTCGGACAATTCATCTAACACTGCTACAGCCAAGGATATTGCACTCATTGTGGGAGACTCTAAACCAGAGTACGCTGTTGCTAGAGTGATATGCTCAAAATCAGCTTGGCAAGCTCCCCAGACTGCTGGAAACCCTCATTTGACAGGACAAGGCATTCAGTATCCTGAGGTTAGTCCACCTGGTCCTGGGTACAAAAGACCAATACTGACCATCGGTTGTCTTAATGCTTCCACAGTATCTACTAACCAGAATAACCTTAAGGTCAGTCGTCCTATTGCTACAACCGATTTTTCTGCTACACCAGATTCTGAAGCTTTAGATCAGGTTAATGGAACATACCTGCTTCAAGAACAACTCCTACGCCTTAAAAGACAAACCGAAGATCTCTATGAGGACTTTGTTTATTTACATAGTAAAAATGTAATGAAGGGACACAATATTCCAGACCTTCTGACACTATGTCCTACACCCGATATTCTGTCTTTAGAGATCGACATGATAAGGCCTGGAATTGCCATGCAGAAAAGGATACAGACTTATACCAAGCAGATGGAAGACCTAAATTTAGCATATGCATCCCTTCTAAAGTCTGACACAGCTCTTTCACTTTCCAGACACAGTAACTCAGGTTGTCGTACAGACAGTAAAGAATTAACTCCTTCGGTGGGCCAAATCACTCACACTGCCATTACACAACAAGTCAAGTGTAATCTTCTGATTAGAGATCCTTCTGAGTCAAAGGATTGTTCCGCTCTTACCCTTGACTTCTGTCCTTTACACACACTTACAGCCTCTTCTGAAGTGATCAAATCAGAAATGTACTCTGTTTCTAAGGGTTTTTGTACACCAGACCACGAATCAGATTCTGAACAATACCCAGTACCTGTCTGGAATCCAGCCTTTCCATCAGTCAATACCCCAGACACACCTAGCAATCTGAGCATACCAGACTTTGAAGATCAGCCTTCAGAACGCCTACCCTATCCTGACCCCACATCTGTCATATTACCTGTTACTGTACCTGCTAGCCCAATCTCTGCTGCTGCTCCTGCTAATACTTCTAAATCTGCCACTGTTGCAGCATCTCACATCACTCTTTCTGCAGTAGAAGCACCCCCTTCCTCTCTGCCTGCAAGGACAGTACCTGTTGCTAAGCCAGTTAACAGCTCTTCTTTTAAGACTACAGCTCCGGTTGTTCCTGCTGGTGCCTCTGCAGCACTTAATCTACCAGACTCTACTCTACCAGTCTCAGCTGCGTTCCTGCCCGCTGGTTCTCCTATGGCACCCACACACCCAGTTGCTACAGCATCGGAACTATCTACAGTCATTCATGATCTCCCTGCTGCTGTGGCTTCTGAACTTCCTACAAATCATGGAGAACCCGCCGCTGTGACTCCTGAATTCTCTGCAGCTAATCTTGACTTTGCCATTGCTGCTTCCGACGCCTTGGAAAACCTTTCTAGAGCAACCAACTCAGCTGTATCTCTGACTCTACCTTTCAACAATATACTGTTGCCGGCCCTTAGGAAGACAACTACTTTCAAGACAAAATTTGCCCTGGAGCCTGCAGCAGACATTCACAGTTCCTCTATTCATGAACACACTGTTGGGTTTTGTGCTCCAAATACTTTGTCTTTTCAGAATTCTACCTCAAAGGTTCAGAACATTGGTACTGTCTCCGTCCTTCAAGACTCCCACTTTGCAACCTTAAACAGTTTTTGGTGCTTCATGATGTGCCTTTTTGGTATGACAGACATTCTTCTTGTAGGTCGGTCTTCAGGGAGCCTGGAGAGGGGCCTGGAGAGGGGCATACTGTCATGCCTGTGCCATGGGCGATTACATTGGTGATCAATATGGACTAATTGTTATTCATTTATCTGCGGAGAACTCTTGGATCAACCGTTGTTCACTTTTTGGACCTTCTTTCCCATTTGCGAGACTTTGGTGCTTTTCTATTTTTCCCAACAAACTACACTTACAACAATGCACTTGGCTATAACTATCTATTCCTGGCTATTCCTTTTTGTCATCATCGGAACTACAATCCCCAGAAGCCCTAGGGATCAGCTCTGCTTCCACCAGCTCAGGAGCAGAGACGGAGGAGGCAGATTGTATGCAGGTGTGCTGATCCAGGTGCAACCAATTAGCCTGCCTCTGTGCTGGGCAGGGCAGGGCGGTATAAAAGCTGCTGCCTGCAGGAGCTCAGTCTCTTGCATTAAGAGTCCTTCCAGCGCCTTTTTACTTTGGCACAACCACCCAAACCCTACCTGGGTGTCCTGTGCCACTCTTAACAGAGTGCCATCCGTGACAAGTGATGAGGGTGGCTTTGCCTGTGGGGTAGGGAGGGTGAGGTGGGAGGATAGGAGAAAGTGGTCACTCCAGGAGAGAGGAGTGGAGAGAGGGACAGAGAGGGGAAGGTCAGAGGAGATCAGAGCATCAAGAGTGTGCCCTGCAGAATGGGTCGGCCCAGAGGGGAGGATAGAGAGTGAGAGAGAGTCCAGAGGGGGGACAGGAGGCATCCAGGTGGATGTTGAAGTCTCCAAGAAGGAGGAGTTGAGTGGTTGAGGATAGGAGTGAGGAGGAGAGGTCCGCCCACTCAGAGAGGAAGGAGGAGATTTGACCAGGTTGCCGATAGATAGTAGCCAAGGTAAGGGAATGGCTAGGAGAGAGAGAGTCGGCAGACAAGACATTCAAAAGAGGAGTAGATCTGCGTGGGGTTAACAGTGGCAGGAATCCACTCGGGGAAGATGAGGGCCACACCACCCCCAGCACGGTTAGGCCTGGCCACGGAGAGGATCTTGTAGCCGTCTGGTAAGAGTGTG
Source organism: Ambystoma mexicanum (assembly GCF_040938575.1). Taxonomy (NCBI): domain Eukaryota; kingdom Metazoa; phylum Chordata; class Amphibia; order Caudata; family Ambystomatidae; genus Ambystoma; species Ambystoma mexicanum. The sequence goes on along the minus strand of NC_090930.1, from coordinate 1,224,569,959 downwards.
TCAAAGCTGGTGACAGAACTGGCCGTGAACCATGTCTCAGTGAGACCAAGCACATCAAGGTCCAGTTCCTCTAGAAGACGGCAGATATCAGAGGAATGTTTCACAGCAGAGCGAGAGTTGAGAGTGGCAATGTGGAGAAGGTTGCCATCTTTGAAGGACTTACGGGGAGGGGTACAGATCAGAGGTACGCCCTGCGGAGGTGAAGAGGGAAAGAGAGAGGGGGCAGGGAGGGAGGGTAGAGGCAAGGTAGCCGAGAATAGAGGAGGGGGACAGCAGGAGAGGAAAGGAAGTTGATGAGGCGCGGGAAGCATCTATCAAAGAGGTGAAGGTTGGCCTGAGGGCCTTGGACCAAGATGGTTCCATTAGCGTAGACATTAATGATGGCCTTAGAGGAGTGGAAGGAGGCCAGGAGGACATCCCAGCGGGTGCCACCATTAATGGGAGAAGAGGAGAGAGAAGAGAGCACAGAGACCATATGAAGGGTCCATAGGTCAGGTGAAGGCACGAAAAAGAGGATGTCAGTGAGAGTTTCCTTAGAGGCACTGGTGTAGGTGTCAGCGATAGGGAGACCAGGGTTGGAGACCAGGATGTCCTTTTTAAACTCTTTCCTACCAGATTTGGTGAGGAGAGCAGGATAGTCAATGGAGAAGCAGTTATAAAAGATCGGTGAGATAGAGAGCACCATGGAATAGAAGTGAGGGGGGGACAGGACAAGCGCAAGCGGACATGGAGAAGGCGGCAAGCCCTAGTTTACCATAAGTTCAGAACACAGTGAGCACAGACAGTGGAGAGGCCACCTAACTTTGAAAAACCTGCGAGGGGAGAAAAACCCTAGTTTACCATAAATTCAGAACACAGTGAGCACAGACAGTGGAGAGGCCACCTAAATTTGAAAAACCTGCCAGGTGAGAAAAACCCTAGTTTACCATAAGTTCAGAACACAGTGAGCACAGACAGTGGAGAGGCCACCTAAATTTGAAAAACCTGCGAGGGGAGGAAAAACCCTAGTTTACCATAAGTTCAGAACACAGTGAGCACAGACAGTGGAGAGGCCACCTAAATTTGAAAAACCTGCGAGGGGAGAAAAACACAGAGAGGCGAAGGCACCCGGTGAAGAAGTGAACAGATGTATCTCAATACAATCCAAATGCAATGTACCATCTAACCTCTCTCCTTTCTTTCAGCACATTGCTATTCGACCCTTTCTGCCAGCTCACATATTATACACTTTTTTCCGCTGGCCCCATGACACACTTATTTCTTCTTCCAAGACATTGACCTCCTTCTCAGCCCTGTACCAATTAAGCCCCCACCATCCTCTTGGGAGCATTATGCTCCTGAAAATCTTCAATGCCCACTGACTGGAACAACCCTATCCCCTCAAACCATTCACCAACAGCCACATCTCAAAGTCTCATGCCCATTTAAAAACGCTTGACCTTATCTTCATCTTGACTTTCATCATGTCTTCTGTCGACTACAATCTCCCGTCCCAATCTAATCACTTTCATCTACTCTTCAATCTCTATCACACTCACCTGTTTGCCCTCCTCACCAACCCACTAACAAAGAATGCATTTTATCAGCACTGATTAATGCTCTACATGGCAGAAGTCATTCTTAATTCCTTTATATGTGCCTACCCAATTGCTCCTAGATTGTGACTGTTTTCTACGTAGACTTCTGGGTCCTGATCATGACTGTATAAATGTATGGTCTTATTTTCTAGGGGGTCCCTATTCTTTACACTTGACACCCATTAAGTTTAAATGCATAGCGATTACCAGCAGGGAGTGTGCTTACATTTAGTATTAGGAGTTACATTAGGAGGTAGGGTAAGATTGTAACCCCTCCCTAAAGCTACCATTTTTCCATTTGGAAGCCCCCAAGATGCATCCACAAGTAGTCCCTTTTAAACTCACAAACTCACGACTGGACTTTGACTTTATTTTCTCTTTCTCATATTTGCAGATTTGGTTAGATTTAAACACCCACTCAGAAGCCACCCTTTTGCTGCATGGATCTCCCGACCATGCATGCACAAAAAGCCTCTTTTAAACCCGTATCTGGACTTTGACTGACTTCATTTTATCGTTCTCTCTTACGGATGTGGGGTTAGATTTTTCCGCCTCTACCTTCTTAGAAGTCACCATTTTGCAGCTTTCAAGCTCCCTCCAAACCCTTCCTGCAGCTCCTTACCTAAAAATGGTGATCCTGCTGCTGTGTCAGAGAGACTGAAAGGAGGATTACCTCCTTGTTTCCTGTTAACATCTGTTTCCTTTTGAAGTACGTATAAGCACTTTCATTAGGGTGTCAAATTGCCCCAGTGGCCAGAGTTATGGGTTGGTGCGAATATCTTTCTCGGTTTCATTTGTTGCCCAACCCTCTCCCCCACCCCCCAGTTCCCCATGCACCATTATCTATCTTGGTGATTTTAACCCTGCTAATTTCCATCCAGGCAGCAGCCCTTTACTAAACAGAATCCTCACTCCACAAACCACCATGACCTCACACACATCATCACCTACCCCACAGTTAGCAACACAGTTGTCCTTTCGATTTCATGCAATACCTATGTCTCTGTGGAAATCCAATCTGTGCATAAAGGTCTGACTTCTTTGCAGTCCCCTTCATGCATATGCTACCACACAAGATCCCCCTCCTGTCACACATGTCCCCCCTCAGCCAGACAAATCAAATACATTGCAGGCACAACCGTAGCACACTTATTCCTCCCCCTTTCTTCCCACACACACATTTTTCTTTTTTTATAGTGTCGTTTGGCAAAGTAGCCTTTAACCAAGAGAATAAAACATAATTAATTACACAATGATTAAAACGTATATCATGTGGAGGTCGGTGCTTGGTCTCCCCCTTATCAGTTTCTATGGCCGCTCTCAGACAAGAACTCAGCCTACTGTCCTTAGAGGCATCCGTAGAGCTCCGATCTATCCAATTATATAGAAAAACTCTACTCCAAGATTCTCTTCCTATATACACACACTCATCGACAAAGAAATCAAAAAGAACAAATGCAAAATACTAACCAAATGGGCATGGGACCAAAAGGCCAAATTGCTGAACCTAGCGTGCATCTAGATGACCTCAAGGGCAATCCGCAAAGAGTCATATATAAAATGGAATGTCTAGACTGGATTAAAACTGGGGATAAAGCAACAGCCAACATACTCCTACGGCACCTACCACCGACGTTCAACAAACTAAAAACTCTGCTACCCTACTGCGTGAAATTTCCAGATAAACAACTAGTAAAAACTTTAAGCGCTTGTCTAAATCTCCTCCACACCCGAGAGATTCTAGCAATAAGAATGCAGACAAACATGACAAACGGCAGACTCAGTGAAAAACCGGATCAAACGGAATCCATACAGCACCACCTCCTCTACTGCCCTGAGTTGAAACAAGAGTGTTCAGCTTTCCTTATTCCATTATGGGTCGACTTGGAGGTAGCTGAGGAAGAAGTCTGGTGGTTTCGCCTGATTGCCGGGGAAAATGCAAAATGGTCAGTCGCAACAGCTGAGTTACTAGAAGCGGCCTTTAAAAAAAATCAACTCTTCAGTACTTCATGTGAGCTAAGCTTTAGCCCTGTGTCCACAGAGTACTAAATACAAAAAAACAACATCTTCACGACGCGGGCTCTAATTGCCTGACCTCACACGCAACTTGGACATTGATTCACTCTCGCTAGACCTTGTAAAAATCAATTTTTGACTATACACAAGTAATAAAAAAATTAAAAAATTATATCAAAAAAGGTACCACAATAAAAATCAACACATTATAAAACCCTAATTAACAGTTTCATCAAAACAGTTACAAATATCCGACAAGATCACAATTATCAAGATAAACACACACATTTCTCCATTCTCATCTGAAATAACAATGCCATCATCACAGAGGCACACAACGCAATATCCCCATCAAATCACAAAAACCCTGTAACCACCATCATAAATCGGTTCCATGTCATTTCATTGCCTGCCTTTTCATCCCCAGGCTTTTTAACGTGCACATTCCATCGAATGTGCTCATGTTTTTTTTATTTTTGGGGCATATCCCCCAAATCCCCTCACACACTTATTTTTTGTCATTGCACACCCGCCCAAACCCTTATCTGCCCTTTCCAACCCCCGCTAAAAAATGTGATGAGCACATTCGATGGAATGTGCACTTTGAAAAGCCTGGGGATGAAAAGGCAGGAGATGAAAGGATGTCGTACCCATAAATCATGTTTCAACAGTTCCCTCCTCTCTATCAATCAGTAAGTAAGATGTAGAAACTGGCAAAATAACCCATGACCTTGTGCAGATGGGCCTCTAATCACCTTAACCCAAAGAAGGCCCACCACTTAAGAAGCAGGTGCATGTTTGTACATAAAACAGGTTTATTGTACAATCAGCCGGAATGGGCTAGATGATGCTATAGAGTCAAACTAACCTGAGTCTCCCTTAACCAAACAAACACTTCACATTATATGCATTTTGCAGAAGTTAAAACACTCGCACATATTTTACTACAAATCATTCCCCTACACATGATTGGATTTCTTTTGTATAGGTTTGACCAATCTTCTCAAATTCCCATGTTCTCATTGGTCACATTCATACCATCATCAGCTCATATTTGTAGCACATCCCTTTCCTGGAGTCTTCCGCAGTAGGTCATGACATCATCGCATAGTTACACATTTAAACATAAACATAATTCATTACAAGTACTAGCTAACCTGGGACCTTCTAACCCCAGATGTGATTGCAATAAGGGTAGGGGGGAGAATAAATAAGTTTCCTTTGAACGGTGAAAATTATCTCCCCCATCTCCAGAGGATAGCTCAGGGTCAACGTGCTCGCCGTGGAAGTAAGGCGACATGGAGCAACACAGGTTCAATCCCCGGGTCCGTGCTTAGAAACCTCTGGGTATTAGGCAGGTTATAAATAACCTATCATATTATATCTAGACTTGCTGGCATCCTTGTTTCACTCCAAATGACTATCAATTCAACACACATGACCTCTGGACAGAACCTGAGAAAATAATCGAACCTCATAAAGTATCGGTCATCTCTGCCCTTAGATTTCTCTTCACCCCAGCTGTATTACTCAGCCGTGAACATGTCAGATTCCCTTGGACAATAAATAACAAGCTCCCATGCACTTAAAAATACTGCATATCCTTTCCGCAATATGGGCATGTTGTAAAAATCTAGCCTGGCTGTAACTGACCATCTGATAATGTTGTAGCCACTCATTGCCTTCCCGGGGCCTCCAACCTTGTAAAAAACAGTTTTCAGAGTCACAGAGAGTTTACCTCGCAAACCCTGACTGCAGGACTTGACCAAACTATGAAAAGCACGTAGCATACAGTATTGTGTATTCCCTGTGTACCCCAAACCGTCCTCAACATATATCCTTTTATACCCACATGATAGGTTTGTTGGTGCATGCATGTTTTAAAAATACTGTGTCCTCTTCACAGTGGTTCCTTCATGACAAATCTATTTTCTTGCATTCGCATTTTGAAGGTCATCATTGTCTAGTTTCTAGGCGCTTCAAAACCCAATACCTTTGTTGCATTTACATTTCATCAGCGGTTTTGGCATTTATCTTGCTGCACTTGTGCAAATCTAAATGTATCATCTTATACGCTAAGTAACACATATCCCATTTTCATTAACTATGCTAGATACATATAAACATCGCACCAACTTAGCCGCTCCTTCAGTCACCAATATGGCGCATGCAGCGTTAACCTCTCTTTCTCATTGGGATCTTTCTGGACCACCCCAACATTCTGCCACCAGGGATCCCCTCAAATACTGTCACAACAAATACAAAACCGCCATATGCAATGCCCAAGCTGCTCCAAAACACCACCAATGATGCACAGAAACTTTTTACCTTTGCAACGTCCCTCTCAAAACCAACACCAACCACGTTCCACACACCCCCGTCCACTTTATTATGTCACACCCTCATGGACTACTTAAACTCTAAAATACATATCAAAGAAGCCCTCCCCTGTGCTGCCCCACTGTCCCATACCCTCTCCCAAACATTCCAACACATGGGACACTTTCCACCCCATGGACCCAGACACCCTTTCCACCCTCACTGCCAATACTAAACCTGGACAAATCTTGAACCACGCATGCACACCTCAAGCCTCATGCAATTGCATCACCAAGATCGCACTGCACTGGCGCAACATCATCAACTTCTGTCTTTAACATGGTTCTATCTCTACACACTGAAAAGATCTACCCTCCTCGAAAATCCATCTCTTGACCCAATGCACAAGAGAACTGCTGCCCCATCACTATTCCACCATACCTCACCAGAATCATGGAAGTCTTTGTCAAAGTCCAACTCCAACACCACATCACCACAAACAACCTCCTCAACCCCTTCCATTCTAGCTTTCGATCTGGGCACAGCACCAAGACCACTACACTTCACATCCTCAATGACCTACACATCATCACAGAGAAAAAAACACAAAGGCCAGTCTTAGTCCTTAGCCTTTGTGCAGCCTGGAGTACCATCGGGCACACAAGTCTCCTGAACATCCTATCGCACAGTATGAAACTCTTGTACACCATCCTCAAAAGTTGGTCCTCCTTCCTCACTGACAAGACTCACTTGTCTCCATACCTACTTATCAATCTGACCCCACCCCAGTTAAGCACCGAGTCCCCCAATATTCCTCTCTGTCTCCACTCCTCTCCAACACATATGTAGAATCAATCTGACAGACCCTCAGCGAACACCACATCCCTTTCCACCAATACATAAAAAACATGAAAATATACTTCCAAATCGCATGCACTTCACAAATCCACACCCTCAAAAGCTGCCTCTCAAATGTCACCTCCTGGATGGTAATCCACTTCCTCAAACAAACTGCAATCCTTCCGAAACAGCATTCCTCATCATCTGTCACACAACCCTACTCCCAGGCACAAACCCCAACTCAAAGTCTTCACCACAGATCGTCAACACGTATCCCTATCCACACCTGTTAAATCCCTTTGCTTCAACATCAACACCTACCTTTCCTTCAAGCACCATATAGCTGCTGTCACCAAAATATGCAATCTACAAATACACCTCCTTAGCAAGATAAAACACATCCTTAACTCTGTCGACTACCACAACCCGTCCAAGCACTGGTGCTGTGCAAGCTGGACTACAGGGATGCTCTCAATAATGGATTCCCAACAGCACGCTTGCCTGTGGAAGGCATGCATAATGCAGCAGCAAGACTCATCCTACACCTATCCAAACACTCACACATCACCCAAGATCTTGGCCAGTTCCACTGGCTCCCTGTACCCAGAAAACTGCCTTCAAAGGTCACTGCATTGTATTCAGAAGTATCTACATCAAACCCCCATCTTACTTTCTTGATTGTGTGGGCGATGGGTTTCAGTCAAACACCAGAGAAGCTCTCCACCATCTTTTACATGTTCTACTATGGAAAATAACCAGGACACAAACACAAAAAAAAACATTTATTCAGTGTGCACCCAGAGACTGGAATCCCTTTAACTTTACATCTGCACTGCACCCTGCATCATGATTTTTCAAAAAGCCTCAAAACATACCTGTTTCCCCAGACGTAATCCAGCACCTACACCTCCCCCTCTAACGCTTGACTGCTTGTCTATCTTAATTATCCTGAAAGAATTTCGTAACTTCTGTTTCACCTTCCTGTTCGGAAAGATTTTCTTTTTGCAACTTTGCCTCTGCAGTTTCTCTTGGAAACCCATTGGTTTTGCTCTCTTGTTAAAATCCTTTTCTGATTTTTTGAAGGGAAGTAAAGCCTTCTGCTTCACTTCCCTTGCCTTTTGTTCACTTGTGATGGGGAAAATGATCAATCGTTCAGACTTTCAGTACTGGGAAACTGTTTTCCCTTTTGAATTCTTGTATTTTTATATGGCACATATCATTTTACTATGCAGTGCAATGGGGATACTTTTGTATCACCCTGGCTTTTCACACATGGGATCTTTGTTTACTTTCATATGTACCTAAAGATACGTGGTAGCAGCAGTTACATTTTTACAATTTTGACAGTGTTTTTGATGTGCACACTCGTGTTTACTGTGTGTAGCTGCAAAACATGGCTAGTGCCCTAAAATGGCCATGCCACAAGATTTACGCTTGTTCTTTGGCCATATTCGAGTTTGGCCTTCTTTCTGCCTTCTGAGGTCACGAAAGTCCTTATGAGGTCATGAACCATCCTCGGAAAGGTGCTGATTTCTTGGGCTAGTGAGCCTTTGTATGTGTGTGGCCGTGTAGGGGGCGCTGACTGTTTAATTCCAGTCCACATCATGGGTGTCAGAAAGTCTGTTATGGGGGCAGATGTGAATCTAGTAGTTATGCCTGAATGGTCAATGACTGGCTGTTTAAATTGTGTAGATCCTTATCATTGGTGGGCTTGGACTTGCTTGTAGCTTGTATTTTGGACAGGAAGAGGACTTCTGCAGCTGTTCTTTGTATCCACGTTGGAGCCACAGATTCCTCAAAGAAGAGCAGACCATTGATGATATGAAGATGACTCCTGGACTGGTCCAGCATCCTCTCGAGTGCCCAGCCTAGTCAAGCACTGCTCCTCTACCCCATCTCCGAAGACCGTGAGCAGTGCTTCAGCCATTGGACTATTGAGACCAACTAGACTCAACACCTTCTTGAGGATCCAACCCTTCATAGCCGGCCGTAGTGTCCCTGGACTGGCCGCTGGACCGGCCCGATCTCTAGTGGGCTATCCCACCAGAACCATTGCCGTTCCACATTTAAAAACGGATTTTTGGGTGGTCGCCAGCTTTTTGTATTTGAATTTATTTATATAGCGCACCAAGCCCTAGGCATCTGGGTGCATAGTCACCTTCTTGCTGAATTACAGCTTCCTTTCTTCAATTCAAGTTGTTCTGGACCAGCTTCTTTGACTGCAACTGGAAGAACGCCTCTCACCATCTGCAAATGGTAATCATCACTGGACCTTACCTTCCTCTAGCATGTGAAGGGTCCTGGAGGGGACTGCATTATTGGATTTTGCATTTCTTCCCTGACAATGATTTCATCTTGCATGTGCACCCAATGGAAGAATCCTTTAACCTGCAACCACCAGTCCCCACTCCCCAGAACAAAAGACAGAAGAACAAGCCCCAAGCGAACCCCAGATGATCCATCATGACCTCTTGAAAAATCAGGGGGGTTAGTAATCATACCTATGCCTGTAACCTCTCCCCCATAGAATAACATGGGGAACAAGTCCTGTCTGCAGCCTCTAATACTGTTGGTCACTGTATTCTTCTTACTCGCCCCTTTTAACTGGTTCTTTTCTACAATGATGTTCCTCATAATTTACTGACCAGGCATACTCAAGTTCTTGTGATGGTCAGCTGTCTTCCACCTTACCTCTTTCCTATGACTTCCCATGAGGGTTGGTCCTAGCTTCTTTCTACACAATTCCACTATCCCCTCGTATTTCTTCTTTCACTTTTTAATTAATTTTCATTTTTATGCTGATGGTTCTCAGATAGTCCTCTCATTCTCTTTTTTTCTGATATGTTTCACTTTACTCTTTCTAGCTGCCTTCTTGTCATTCAGTATTGGAAGGACTCTAACATTCATGTCTTTAATTTCTCTAAAACAGAAGTGCCCTTATTTCCAGCATCAACTGTTCTTGTATACCTTACCCCACCATTTCTATATGTGCCCTTGCTTGACAGCCATTTTCATCTTCTGTAATGCTGGTGTTGTCTTTCATTTCGAAACACCTCACCACATATTCTGAATAGTGCTAGCGCTTGTTTTTTCCACATGTATAACATGCAAAGAGCGTGCCCAATTATTTCCTTTTGGGCTGCTAGGCGTTTTATATCTGCCTTAATATTTTTTCGATTTGATTGCTGCATTGTGCTTTTGTTCAGTTTCCCAGTGTATTGCCCTGCCCTGCTGAGCACAGTCTTTTACTCTGTTACTCGTTTCCTCTTTTGTATTTTGACTCCTGTATTCACTTTAATTTCTTATGCATTATGTACAAGCATATGCAGAATCAAGCTCATCCTTAGCACTGTTCTTGTGTTTCTGTTTATGTTCCTATGAGTCTTCTCTGGTCTCAGAATGTTTTCTGCTTATGGTTCCTAAGACTCCCAGTGCAAAACATTGGTTTCTTTCTCCTCCCTCCCAAATACTGTGATTCCATACCTGTATCTCTGAGGAGTATCTTCACTTTCATTGCATTTCATACTAACCACAAACTACACCTGCCTTTTTGTGCACTGCAGTTTTTCAATATTATCATTTTTGACATTATTTTATACCACTGATATTGTAAATCTCTTTGGTGCAACAAGTCTAGAATTGCAATACAATACAAATACAATTAACTGGGATGCATAGATTTCATTTGTTTACACGTGCCTGCACTAAGACATATTGGGCCTCATTACGACCCTGGCGCTAAGTGAAAAACGATAGCGGTAAATGGTTACCGCCATCGTTTTCCGCCAGGTCCGATCATGACCCGTGACCGTTAACTACGATGCCATTAGCGGGATCGTAGTTAACGCTGCCGCTAACTGCGCTAAGGGTGCACGCACGCGACCGCCCACACCATACTTAGCGCCATGGCGGAAAGGTACGCAAATGCCGACCCAAGCGGACATGCACCTAACGCCATCACCAAGCCCGTTAAGTACCTTACCGCCATGGTGCTAATAACGCCATCGCGAACCAACCGTAAAGGGCCATGTTAAGTGAATGCAGCTGCCACAGGTGCACAGAAACAGCACAGGTGAAGGCAATACAGACTCAGGAAGTACAAAAAGAGCACACCCCACCCCTTCCCACACCCAGTCACACTCCACAATGATACCAATACGACTAGCAATGTTGGGGCTGGAGGACCTGATAGCAATGCATGTGCTACAACAGCAACAACAACAACAGGCAGCACAGAGGAGACTCAGGAGGAGAAGGAGGGCAAGGCAGGCCCAGCAAGCCCCACCAGCACAGCCAGTGCCACCACGCAGGCAGCCCCCAATCCCACGCATCAGAGCCAATCCATTCAACCTCACTGCTGAGCAGATCCACACCCTGTACCGTTTGGACCGGGACACCATCACCGCCATCGTAGACATGACACACAACGACATCGTCAGCATGATAGAAACTCCAACCGCCATCCCCCCCCTACTGAAGGTAGTGTCTGTACTCCACTTCCTGGCCACAGGCATCTACCAGCACACAGTGGGGCACCTGCATGGCATTTCACAACCATTATTCTCACGAACACTCATCCAAGTGCTCGATGCCCTCCTCAAGCACACAGATGACCACATCTCATTACCACGGACTGGCCAGGAGATTGCAAACACCAAAGTGGGTTTCCATGCACTAGCCAGCATACCCGGTTGCATTGGTGCCATCGACTGCACCCATGTGGAATTGGTGGTTCCACGTGCCATGGAGGTACCGTACCGCAACCGGAAACAGTTCCACTCAATCAACGTGCAAATGGTCTGTGACTCCAACAAGATCATCACACATTGTTGTGCCCGATTCCCCGGATCAACCCATGATTCTATGGTCCTGAGGAACTCCACAATACCACGCTACATGGAGCGACATGCAGGGCCAAGATCCTGGCTACTCGGTGAGTCCAATGTCATGGAAGTGGGCAGGTGAATGACGTACCGATGCATACTCCACCTGGCTGAAAGGGGGGGGGGGTGATGCATACTCCACCTGGCTGAAAGGGGGGGGGGAAATGATGCATACTCCACCTGGCTGAAAGGGGGGGGATGATGCATACTCCACCTGGCTGAAAGGGGGGGGGGGATGATGCATACTCCACCTGGCTGAAAGGGGGGGGGGTGATGCATACTCCACCTGGCTGAAAGGGGGGGGGATGATGCATACTCCACCTGGCTGAAAGGGGGGGGGGATGATGCATACTCCACCTGGCTGTGAGTAACACAGAGAACGGAGACAGAGGATGGGCACTCACAATGCACACAACCCCTCTGCATACATTGGGTGATGGCATGCAAAACAGGCCATGGGAGCCATGAGCATATACTGGTTGCATTGTGTGAATCAATTAGTGCATGTAGAAGTGAGCCAAAGTAACAGTTGGATGCAAGCCATGGTGGAACATCATGTTCTTGATCAGACAACATGACTGACACAGACATTCTCGCCTACATACAGGTGATGCAGGGATGCAGGCTATCCCCTGAAGAGGTGGCTCCTTACACCAGTCCGGAACCCGCAGAACCAGCACGAGGAGGGCTTCAACCGTGCACATACACGTACTCGTGTGGTCATAGAGCAGACATTCGGCCTATTGAAGGCACGGTTCCGAAGCCTCAGCAGGTCTGGTGGGGCACTCCTGTATGGCCATGAGAAGGTGGCAAAGATCGTCCTGGCATGTGTCATGCTACACAATATGTGCGTCGGACGGAATGTGCCCCTGACGCAGAACTGCAACCACCTGACGATGAGGAGGGTGCAGATGGGGCGGCACCCCATGGAGGAGGCGATGCACAGGAGGGGCGTGCAATGCGCCAAAGTATCATCGACCACTGCTTCTAGCACACACGGCTGGTGTGTATCACATGGTGACTGCACTTGGGGCACTGTGTGGCTCTGGGACATGCACACTGTGGACTGTACACCAATAAAGCACACATACGCAATGAAAATGTCCACACATTTCTTTTTCGGAAAGAAAAAAGTGTATTCAAACTATGAAACGTCGTGACACACCCCCTTCCACCTCCCCCCTGCACACCCCAACACACCCCCTCGCACCTCCCCCCTGCACACCCCAACACACCCCCTCCCACCTCCCCCCTGCACACCCCAACACACCCCATGTAGGTGTCAACAGATGCCTGTGACAGTGGCCACAGGCTGTTACAAGCCCCCTCTCCCGGCCCCCGGGGCACCCCTGGCGGTGGAGCTCAGGTTACGTCCGGAACGTCGCACGGGGCTGCTCTGTGCAGAACTGGCAGTGGAGGATGTCCCTGCCTGCCCCCGTGCATGCACGTCCTGTAGGGTGTGGGTGAGCTCAGTGAGCGCACGACGCAAGCCGGCAAGTTCAGCACAGATGTCCCTGGACATGGCCTGCATGGCATCCCTCAGGGTGGCAGTGCTCTGCGCTACTTCGGCCCTTAGGGTCTCCGTGGCCTGTTCAATGGTTGCCCTAGCCCCCACACATTCCGCGGCATGCTCAGTCAGCATCGTGGACAGTTGTTGCTGCCGTTCTGTGATGTCCTCGAGGGACTGCTGCCCCTGCTGGCCCATGGCCAGTGCTGGTGGTGTGATGGAGGGGCTGCTCCCCTCCTGTGGAGTGAGGACTGGGCATGGGGAGGAAGGCCACTCCTCTACCTCTGTGTGCCCCTGTGTGTGATCCTCATGGGGGCTGGCGTCTGAGAAACAGGGGGAATGTAGTAGGTCAGTGGGGCTTCTGACCTCGTGCTCCATGTCTGAGTCTGAACATGCAGCTATTGCAGCTGTCTCACCGATGTTGCTGCTGGCCGCTGACCCGGTGCCTTCTGTGGCAGGCAACGTCGGTAGAGGTGGAGCAGCTGCTGCTGGCCTGCTGCCTACAGGGGTGCTTGCCGGTGGGACGTCCGGTATGCTCGCAGTGGGTCCTGCTTGTTGTGGGGTCTGCCTCACTGCAGCTGAGGTTGAGGGTGCGGGGATGGTATTGATGGCCTTCTTGGCTCTCTTCGTCGCAGGGGTGTCCTGGTCCTCGGGGTGTGAATCTGTGCCTGTGGTGGAGCAAAGGAGGGAGGGCGTTATTGATGGGTCTGCGGACTTTGGAATGACAATGATTGACATTATTCTGGTCAGTAGATGAGGCAGATTTCAGGCAGGGCCATGCAGGTTGTCTCTTTTTAGTGTGGAATGTGGATGCAGGTTTGCGGGTGACAGCAGTGTATACAGGGTGGTGCTCGCATGTGGCTAGGGGCAGTGTTGAAATGTGTTGCATTTACACTGTAGGGCAACCTTGTGCTACACATGAATGGACTGCAGTGACTATGGCATGTCTTGTTTGAGGCACCTACCTTCATCGCCTGATGTCGGAGCTCCCCTTTCCATCCCTCCGACGCCTTCAATGGATTCCATGCCAATCGTGGTTGCACAGATCTCCTCCCACGGTTGGAGTTTTAGTGGGGATTCCGACCCTCCACCGGTACCCAGGGCAAGGTTGCGGTTTGCAGAGATGACGGCTCTGACCCGTATGCGTAGGTCATCCCAGCGCTTCCTGCACTGCTGTGGGGTGCGGGGTACGGTCCCCACCGCGCTGACGTGCTCGGCCACCAGGGCCCAGATGGCCTTCTTCTTCGCTATCGCTGTCCTGGTCATTTCCGGGGAGAAAACGACACCTGCGTTGTCTTGCAGGGTCTCCGCAAGCATGCAGAGTTCCTCCCGGCTGAATCTCTCCTGGCGCTGGCGGTCACATGCCTTCTTTACAACTTTAGGCATTTTCGGGTACTTGGATGGGTGGGTGATTGGTTGGGACAGGTGTCAGGGTTGGATCTGGTGTTGTTCGGTAGGATGGCAATGGATTGTGTTTTTAAAGATGGCCGACGTGCTGTTTCCCGTTCCGGCGCGATGACGCTATTTCCGGTCCTGCTTTTTACGGCCACCGCTAATTACGGTGGGCGCTAATTACGGTGGCGGAAGTGCACCTTGCTCGCTTTACGATGCCGGTAGGGGCCTTTTCCGCCATGGCGTTAATTGCATTACCGCCATGGCGTAATGCTCGTGCGCGATGGGTCGTAATGTGGCGCTCTTTACGCCATCGGGCCACGGCGTAAACGCTCATTACGCCATGGCGGTAATGACGGAAGATTACCGCCTGGGTCGTAATGAGGCCCATTGACAGAAGAAATCGGGAAGGAAGAAGAAAACAATGAAGATGGACTTGGAGAAAGAAGGGATGAGGATGAGGGATTAGGAAGAGGAACTACAACGAGGAAGAGTAACCAGGATGAGGTAGACAGACAATGAAGGGGTAATAATATAAGAAAGTTTGACATTGATGAGGCATGGAGATGAAGATGAGAGACTAGGATTAGGTTTAGGATTAGGAATAATAACTAGTGGTAGGAAGAGGAAGAGGGATTCTAATGACTGACTAAGAGGGGGAAAAGGGACTATGATGAGGGAGTGAGAAGATATCCCGGATTGAGTAAGAGGGAAGAGTAAGCATGGGTAGGAAAAGGAAATATGTAAAGGAAGAGGAAAGGAGGCTAGGACTAGGGCTGAAAAAAGGGCCCAGGAACAGGAAACAGGTTGGGGATTATTAAAAGGGAAGAGCAAAATGGACTTGGATTATAAACTAGGATCATTATGTGGGACTAGACTGAGAGCCTTGGGAATGTGTCAAAGAGGGGCTGTAAAATGGAAGTGGAAATAGAATAAGGAACTTTAAAGAGAACAAGGACTGTAACAAGATGACATATGAGATGAAGTCTTAACCTTTTTATATTTAGCAATAACATTATGTGGTATTTATGTGTTTTAAAGGCAGTTCTGTCAATCAGACTGGCTTTATAAATGTTCAATGGCAAAAAAAAAAACATAGTGTCTAATGTCTCTAACTGTGGCTGTCTACTGCTATCCTGCAGCAGCTGCACTGCAAATGTAACAGTGCAGGTTCAAAGGTCATATGCTCATTCCTGAGCTCAACTGCAGGAACCCAAATTTAAATGTACTAATTGTGTGCCACTAGTCAGCCTAGTGGCAGTGGATTAACAATTAAATATAATACATGTCTGGTTTGACACACTGTTTAGTGGGATTGCACAATTATAAAGCTACAAGCATTCAGAAACTCCTCTTGATTCTCCTGATTAGGGTTGATACCTTCCTCCAGGAGATAAGAACTTTCCCTGGGAGGTCCACTGGAAACCAGTGGTTCAAAGACAGTCGTGATCTGACATTGGCCCTTTCACACCAGGGTGCAAATTGCAGGAGTCCTTTTGAGGTAGGCCTACAGTAGAAGTGATGGAATAGGAGAAACCCACAGATGAGGTTTAGACGAGAGGGGTTTCACCATCTTGAATTCTTCTAGGGCTCTCTCTCTTTCCCCATGTCCTGCAAACAAGATACTCTGGGTGCAACGGAAAAAGGGAAAATGTACTTATGACGGCTACCTGGATTGGATAACATGCAAAAGGCTTTGTTTAGGACAACTCTGCTGTAGCAATTTGCCTTTCTAAGTGTGTGGGGGGTTCCCCTCGATTGATTCAACATTGGAATCCAAGGTAAGAAGGAAAGGAACTCTCTTGGGGATACAGTTTATTTCAAAGTTATCTTCCATAGAGGGTTAGGCCGAAGGCTGCAAGGTAAGTCTACACCTATATAAAGGGCACATTTGGGGTGAAAGTGCTGTGTGGTCAAGGCCCACTGCAACTGAAGCACTGGTACCCATTACCCTGCTGCTTGACATGACAGAGCACCTGCAGTTGCCATCTTTCAACCTCCCTGGTTGGGAGGGGCAACTGAAAGGACTCACATTGCCCCTATGATCTTAGATTGGGTTACCCAGCAACCACAGCACCAAGGATGAGCCACCTAGCTTTCCCTGCATCTCTGAACTGACTTAACACCAATCTTGTCACCTTTGATGCCATCTAAGCTGCTGCAAGTGTACTGCTGGGGCCGTCAACTATCTTGACACTAAACTTCCTCTGCATCTTCAAATTTCTCTTGACACCGACATTAAAGCTCCACAATCTCGACATCTGAAACTGAGCAGGTCTTTTAGCATGATCATTTTGAAGCCACTTGCCTGGTTGCCAGTTCCTTTAAGCTCCAAGACATAACCTCTGCAGTACCGCAATGCCATGTTAGGCCAGCCAAGTTCATTCACCACTGATGGCCCGTCTTCCTTCCCCACACACAACAACACTGAATCTTTCAGCACTACAAACCGAAATCTAGTTCCAACCTCAGCATTTTAGACTTGCAGTCCGTTGCTGCTTCTGAACAGCACTTGATCATTTGAACCCAATGCTACTGCACCTTGACTTGAATCCAGTCTGCCACTGAAAAGCAACCCAGGCTCCTGGTACAATGCCATCATTTGTTGTCAGTGCTATTGAACCCCAATGGCAAAGACTTAAATTGTTAGAACAAAATACTATTCCTCTGGTCCACCATCAAGGATCCTAGAGACTTTTAAGTCCCCCCTTCTTTAGCTTTTGAGAAACATATTCACAAACGTTGACATGGCTGCTCAAATACATTTTCAGAACACAGTTCTTCCCCCAGAGTGCCTTCCACATTGCTCTCAAGGTGTGCGCTGCCTCTATTTACTTTACATGGGTGGGTCTTTAGTGGTTTCATTATTTGTGTGCATTGTTAGTGTGTATGAAAGTTCTTATTTTTATAAAACTTAGCTGGACATGTGTCCATGTTGGTACCACTGTGCTATTATTCTTTTTTTTGCTTATTGTTATATGGTTTATTCATCTTTAACAAATCAACAAAGTAATGTTTCATTAACATAATTTCTAAAAATATTACAGTTGCAAGAAACAATAAAAACAGTTACAACCCAAGTACATCAAAACACACAAAACAATCAAACCACAATTGATATTATAACATTTCCATAAAAGGAAATGAATACACATTTGATTTTACCAAATTTCATGAAAATGTCAATCAATAAAAACATACACTAAAAATCTAAATCTCATTCCAAATTCAATTATATGAAAAAAACAATGACTGCTAGAACCAGGGATGCTGTGTGACCTGCAAGGCAACATATCCAGAAAATGTTGAGAAACTCCAGAGCCAATAATGAGGCAAATTGCTTAAAATAAAATTCCTGTTAGCCTCAGACTGCAGGACAAGAAAGAAACATATGCTCAAATGTTTCAGTCGAAGTTTCTGAATTACAAAAATAACATAAAGTTAAGTCTATAGTTGTCATGTTATAACGAAACACCTCCCTGGTTAAAATCAAATTCCATCTGAATCTTACAAATAGACGTCTGACAGAGTGGTGAGGTTAAATGGTTAGATAAAGAGTCATTATCCAGCAGATTTATCATCGAATCTCAGATTCAGTAATGATTCAAATGATTGAAAGGGATCAAGCGTTGAAGCCCAGTCCTGTCAAAACAAAATCGTCTTTAAGTTTGTTGTATTGTCCATAAGCTCACTAGAAGACACTCTCTCAAGTCATCCATGATTCCAATACATACATCAAAAATGCACATACATATTTGTCACCTCCTTCCTCAATAATCCTCTTCAAATCTTTGAATAAACAGGGCACAACCATTGAACTCAAAATAGTAGGAAAGAATGATAGGTATTTCCAATGTGCACTACTCTTAAGAGAGTAGAGACCTAACTCATACCTAACAGCAACCTGAGGAATGCTACTTTGGATCTGGAACTTCTTCTCCACATTTCATCTTCAATCACGGGAAGAAGCTCTAAAACCCAGAAAGGTAAGATTTCTATGCTTTATACAAGTTTTGGCATGATTTTCCCTTCATAACTCTTAACACAAGGTAAAAGGGAAAATGTATAATATTTAAAATCTACCTGCAGGGGTTGATTACCCAGTGCTGCCCCACAAGTGGTTAGCCAATCCTTAACTAGAGCCTTGCATTGTTTAATAAAGATGGGAAATACAAAATATATGACACTGTTGACTCATTCAATCACTTCTTGTCCCACACATCAATTGAACATCTTAATATTGTTCTCATTAATTTGATTTGTACAAACCACCACCTTAGATTTAGTAGAATTGATTTTGAGGTTATGAGTGGTAGCAACAACAGTAAAGGTGGTAATCAAACGCTGGAGACCATTAGCGTAAACATGCCAAATAGCTTTCAAAGTGTGGACTTTGATTGTGACCAGTGCTGCTGACAATAGATGCTCATCTATATCACACAAAAAGATGTTGAACAGTCAGGGTGCAAACACGCAACCCTGCCTGACACCTCTATGAGACCAAATACTTTGGGAAACTGTTCCCTCCCAATCTAACAAAATCTTCATATTTGAATGTGTGTGAAGGTCAATTATGAGTTGAAGTAACCCACCGGGGATACCCCATCTTTTCAGCTTACCCCATAGCAAATTATGGTCCACTGCTTCGAAGGCTGCAGATAAATCAATTGTAGACGAGTATACAGATTAGTATCTGTTCTGCCAACCTGGACTTAAAGTGCCTTCAACAAAAAGCTATTCAACGCAGTGTTATGATTTTTGCAGAAACCAGTTTGCCATTTTGGAACCCTATTTATTGATTTTGCCATGATTCAAAATGTTGTAAAAGCAAAACTGAGAACACTTTACGATCCGCATCCAAATTTGCCATTAGGCGTTAGTTGAATGGATACGAGCGCAAACCTTTTTATGAAATCAAAATATATGAACGGTTGACCATGTTTTGAGAATAGTGTGTGTATCTGCTATATTCTTGAATAGAATGGAATAAATGCAAGCCCAAATATTAGGGTAATCTTTAAATAACAAATTCAAAAGATTATTTCGGACCAGGCACCTGAGATAAACTAATCCTTTGCATAATTTCTAGAATAGATTCATGGTCAATAGAGAGGGACCAATTGTCATTTATGATATTAACTAATCTCCCAGAATTGTTAACACTCTCACCAATGCCAGGAAAAACTTTACCAAAAAGTGAGACCCAGTCTTGTTCAGACACAGAAGTAATTTTGTGTTTAGGTTAAGTACCTTCCATGTCATTCATTAAATGCCAAAAAGCATGAGTATCTTTATTACTCAATGTCTGAAGCATGCTCTCCGCATCTTGTTGAATGTGCATAGCTTAATTACCCCTCAGTCAATTTCTGAATATTGTTTAATTTTTCTAATCATGAACATTCCGATCTAAACTGAAACTCACTCAGGATTTCAGATTCCTGATTACAGCACACAGATTTTTTTCTACTCCCTATATTATAGTCATGAATGCAGATGTTTCTTAAAGGGTTTCTTGACACTCTTATGCCTCACTAAATGGAAGATCAACAGGTCCTCCACAAAAACGTCAAACCTCTCAACTCTAAATGAAGAAACTGGCAGTTTGACGAAGAAAAATTAGACAAGCCAAGGCCATCTCGTTGACTTTTCGAACACAGACTGGATTCCAACTGACGTGATTGCCAGCTGGATTTACTCTTAATGGCAAAAATGCTGGGGATGAAGTACCATGGCTGACTGAGTCTAAAAGAAAGATAGTTGACAGCCATTATCACTGAAGTCATTAACAAAAATAGACAGGTAGGTACACCTATCGAACAGCCCTCTACTCACAAAGATGTAGTCAATTGTTGAGAACGACTTTCTGTTACTCCATGTGGCTTTACTTGGAATGTCTTCTTTCACACAGCCTTTCAACATTATAAGACCAAGGCCTTTTAGATTTTTTGCAGAGATGTTCCCATATTGTTTTCCCCCTGGGTGATTTGGTGGAGATTAGTCACTGTGCCATTATTGTTCTGGTTGCATCTGTGCCAGCTCATTCCTCTTGTTGCTTATAGCCCTGCCTTGGCCCTTGTCAACTAAAGCAGTGACAGAAGTATACCTTTCAGGTTGTGCCTATTTAACCTTTTTGATCACTGCTGGTTAGTAGAAGTCTGGAGCACAGTAGGTGCTTTGGTACTACTCTCTACCTGTGGTGTTCTCTTTCTACCTGTGGTGTTCCCCAGGGGTCTAATCTTTCTCCCTGGCTGTTTAACCAATACCTGGCACCTCTTGCCCACTGCATAGCTGCTCTCTGCTCCAACCTTCAGTGCTATGCAGATGACCCTCTGCTCACTTTCAGGCTCCCCTCAGCTGCCTCTTCTCCCTCTCTCATCCCAGATTGTCTGTCCACAATCCAGGAGTGGTGTGCCACCAATGATCATGATCTGTCTTATTGCCAGTGAAACAGAGATCCTCCTCATCGGCTCACCATCAACTTCCTTTCCTGTCACTCTCTGGGTGCGCAATCTAGGGCCCTCTTCCTGCTCCCACTTGAGAGGCTAAGGACCTCGGGGTCATCTTCGACTCCACACTCTCATTCTCTCCTCACATCTGTGATGTCTCTAAGAAGTCAAACTACCAGCTGTACCTCCACAGAGGCATTCTTCCTTTCTTCACTTTCCTCCAGAAGCTCACTGTCTCCAGAGCTCTTGTTCACTCTAGGCTGGACTACTGCAACAGCTGCTTTGTAAATCTACCTGCCTCTACTCTCCGTCCTCTACAACTAATCCAGAACAAGACTGCAAGTTGTGTCCTTGGCCTCAAGCCCTGGGATTGTATCTCTTCATATCTGAGATAACTGCATTGGCTTCCAGTGGCAGCAAAAATCAAGTTCAAGACCCTCTGCATCATCCACAAGGCTTTCTGGGGCCTGGGACCGCAATACCTCCAACTTTTTCTGCAGAAATATCTTCATACTCAAGCTCCTCACTCCTCCACCTCCAACTTCTTGAGGGTCAGTCGCTTCTCCAAGCATTGAGTTGGGGGCAGTGCTTTTTCTTCGGCTGGTACCTCCCTCTGGAACAGCCTCCCTGCTTCTCTCAATCTTGATTAGAACCATCTCTGGTTCCTGAAGCACCTCAAGTCCTTCCTCTTTGCTTCTGCCTTCTCTCTTTCTCTCCCCTGCATGATTAATGCACTGGTCACCTGGCTACCCTATGAATTTGGGCCCAAGTCCCTGCCCATCAAGCTGTATACCAGCACCGCCTCCTGGCACCCCCTGCACCTGTGGTCTGTATCTGTAACCCCTTTCCTGCACTTATTAGACACCTGTTGTCTGCACTTCTAACACTCACACTTGTCACCTGTTGGCTGCACTACTTGTTATGTTGATTCCTTGTCCTCCACTTGTCCATCCTCCCACCCCTCTCCCCTGGCACATCTCCACTCCCCGCTCCCCTGCACTTACGCGATCTTAATGTCACAAGGGCTAGTAACAACATCGTTTCCTGTCCTCGCTCTGTTTCCCTTCCCTTGCCTTATCGTGCCTTGAAACACTTGTGTATAGGCACGTTATAAATGCCACATCATATCATACTCAGCCCTGTACTCTAGCAATACATTAGTGATTTTGTAACCAGCAAAAGGCAAAAAACAAGAAAGAGCAAGGGGGCTAAGATGAGGAAGAGGAAGTAGTATTAGGTTAAGAATAAGAAAGGATAAGGATTGCAAGTGTGGCTACGATAGTGACTCACACTCCATACATTAGAGACTACATTTCTGTTAATTTGTTTTCTTTATTTGCGGGTCACTGAGACATGCAGAAAAAAGAAATAATGATGGAAGACGAAGGGCAAAGTAGATGGTCTACAATATGGAAGAGAAATGGGAACTACAATAAGAAAGAGGGACTACAATGAGGAAGTGGGCAATAGTGAAGAAGAGGGATGAGGAGGGGGGCATGGATAAGGTACAAGAGAGAGGGTCTAGGACAAGGAATAGGAAAGCGGACGAGCAAGTATGAGGAGGCTGAAGGAGTCCTAGGACAAGGAAGATGGACGTGTACAAGTATAAGGAAGAGGGAGAGGGACTAGGATATGGACAATCGACTAGAATATAGAAAAAGGAGATAGCCTTCAGTGAGCACGAATAAGAAGTAATAGGATGAGGGAATGACACGGAGAGGAAGTGGGAGCGTGATGAGGAAAATAAAGAGAGACTAGGATGAGTGAATTGGAAGAAGTACTTAGTTGGGAAAGAGGGATTAGGATAAGGAAGGAGGACAGAGACTATGACTAAATTGAGGGATGAGAATAAGGATTAGGACGAAGGACTATGACAAGGGACTGGAAAAAGAACTGTGATTGTGACTCAGACTCCATGAAGAACATGTTCATTGATTAGGCAACACAAGCTACATTGGGAGATTCTGTGAGCAGAAAATATAGGTGGGGCATGACACAGAAATAGCAATATGCAATGCAGTCAATGCATGCCAAAAGCTTGGCCAGTTGTAATGATATCCAAATAAATATTCTGCTTCTCACCACCCTTTCTCTTCTCTCTCTTCTCTGTAAATTGTTATTGGACACAGGTTGGCCCTCAAACAAATGCAGAAAAGCCTTTATTCCTAAAAAAAATGTAATCTGAATTGTATTTGTTTCTCAATTTGGTCTAGTTTTGTGAAGCTCTGCACTTCTCTCCTGGGCTGAGGTGACACTGCTTTATAATCATGTGATCCTATTGTGTGCTTTTTGTGACTCTAGTGCGCAAGAAGGCTTAAAATAGCTATTTCGTGGGCCTTAGGTTTGTTTTATTATTTATATAGCACACCAGACCCAGGGGTATTCAGGCATGAAGGCATGAAGAGGGTTGTTCAACTTGAGTTACAGAATCAACATAATATATACAGTACAGCCATGGTTACAATGCTGTATACAGGCACAAATGTGGAAAAAGCAAACAAAAACAAGGTATATACAATTAGTGGGATGAATGCCTAAAAAGGCAGAGCATATATACAGTGGATCCCTGAGAGGCTGGTGTGGAGTGGTTAGACGTCATGTTCCTTTAACCAAAGAATGAGGTTGGATCTGAATTGTAAGTAGGGGAGATCTTCCCTCAAGGCAGGGGGAAGGGAGTTCCAGTGTTGAACCGCTTTGACGGGGAAGCTACTCCCACCAGATTTAGTGAGCCTAAATCTGGGTACCAGCAAGAGGTTGGAGTTAGCTTTGCTTAGGGGGTGTGCGGCTATTTGTCTGTTAAATCTGTCTATTAGGTATTGGGGTGCTGCGTGGTTAAGGCATTTGTGTGTCAGAGATGCCATTTTAAGGAGTATTTTGTCTTTAGTGGAGAGCCAGTTGACGGATCTCCGGAGGTCTGATATATGCAGGGGTGGCCTGGCCTATAGGGAACTCTGGAGATTTCCCGGTGGGCCTCTGC
Source organism: Ambystoma mexicanum (assembly GCF_040938575.1). NCBI lineage: Eukaryota > Metazoa > Chordata > Amphibia > Caudata > Ambystomatidae > Ambystoma > Ambystoma mexicanum. The sequence goes on along the minus strand of NC_090930.1, from coordinate 1,224,546,002 downwards.
ACCCTGGGCCTCTTTTGTGTGGTATTTCCAAATTTTCTCATAGGAAAAGCATTGGGCTTGCTGAAAATGTGTCATATGGGGCCACTTTTAACATTATTTCCAGGGACTCTTTTGGTCCCCAGTAATTTTTTCCAGGGCCTCTTTTAGTTCCCAGTCCACCCCTGGATATATGGGCATTTTTAGGAAGTCTAAGGGCAGCTCTTAGTGCATTGTTTTGAAGGGTCTGAATTTTGGAGGTGATGTAGTTGTTGCTGCCAATATACAGAGCATTACAGTAGTCTAATTTAGACAAAACTAGTGCTTTAGCGAGGGTGACACAATTATTGGTGGAAAGGAAGGGTTTGGCTGCTCTGATTAATTTGCAGGTATAGGATGTGGCTGAGGCCATAGCGTTTACTTGTTTGCCAAATGTAAGGGTGGAATCCAAGTAAAAGCCGAGGGTTTTGACTACTTTGGCCACAGTTATGTTATTGGTGTCAATTATGAAGGAGGCATAATCGGGACCGAGTTTTTTAATATTGGAGGGTGAGCCCAGGATAAGTAGTCCTGTTTTGTCATCATTCAGGCATAGTCCATGGGAGGCCATCCATGCCTGGATGATGAGGTAAACTCTGTTCACAAAGGCCAAATCCTTGTCATAATCGCCCGTCAATGGGATGAGGATCTGTGCATCATCTGCGTAATTAGTGTAGGTGATACCTAGACCATCTAGATCATCGAAAAGGGGCTTTGTGAAGATATTGTACAGAGTGGGAGATACGTACGAACCCTGGGGTACGCCACGCCACATGTGATGGGAATAGGGGCTGCAGCTGCTAGGGGAGAGAAAACCCTCATGGTCCTGTTATTGAGGAAGGACTGGATCCAAGCGACTGCCTCTTGGGAGAAGTGGGCTGCGGTGACCAGATGGTCACAGAGTATTGAGTGGTCTACCAGATCGAATGCGGCAGAAAGGTCGTGGAGTAACAGGAGTGATGTCTTGTCTTTGTCCCTAAGTGTGTCGATTTGTGCCTTGAGGTCTAGGAGTGCAGTCTCAGTATCATGTTGCGGTCTGAAGCCGGACTGGTGAACTCCAAGGAGTTGGTTAAGTTCCAGATGATGCTGAATTTGTGAGTATGCTACTTTATCCAAAATTTTAAGTAAGAAGGGCACAGTAGTTATGGGTCGATAATTGGTTGGGATGGCTGGGTCCAAGGTTTGTTTTTTGAGGAGGGAAAGGACCCACAAGTGTTTTAAGTTGCTGGGTATGGCGCCAGTTGAGACTGAGGCATTTATCAGTTTAGAGATGAAGGGTGAGAGTTCACGGGCTGCGTATTTTATAAGTTGGGCTGGGCACAGGTCACCCTGACAATTGGACGGTTTAAGGGTGAGGATGACTTTCTCAACTTCTTTAATGGAGACTTTGCGGAAGTGGTAGTTGGGGGTGTCTGGTCTATGAGGCGTTGGGGTAGGTTGGAGGTTCGTGGCGGTCTTAGGGGTGATGTCTTTGATATTGGTTTTGGGAGCAGTGATAGTACTTTTTTTGTTGTTAATCTTTGCCTAGAGCATTGTGATCTTATTGGCCAGGGCTTCTTGTATACTAGTGCACCAGATCTTATCTTTGAGGCATGAATCAGGTGTTTGGATAGGGGATTCTACTTCTTTCAGTATCACGAACAATTCTTTGGTGTTAGATTTAGCTTGAGAGATTCGGGAGTTACAGGACGTTTGTTTAGCTAGGATCATCTCTTTTTTGTAGAGGGTGGCTAGTGTGTTCAAGTTGTTTTTGTTGGCGTCTGAAGGGTTTGATCTCCAGATTTTTTCACTCAGACGTTTCTTTTGTCTGATGTCTTTCAGGAGGGGCGTGAACCACGTATTTAGGTGTTGGCGGGGTTTGCTTTTTCTGATTTTCAGCAGTGCAATGGCGTCTAGAGAGGCCAACATCACTTCGTTGTAGATATCTACCATGGTGGCTGGGTCAGCCTGATCTGAGATGGAGTTTAAGGTAGGTAGGATGAGGGGGATAAGGTGTTCAGGAGTTATGTTTCTTTTATTTCTGGTGGGAGCAAAGGGGGCTACAATACTTTTATTTAGTGGTGGTGTGGCTTCTAGGGAGAACGATATCAAGTGGTGGTCGGGCCAGTATTGAGGCAGTATGGATGTGATAGTGGTTGGGCAATTATGTTCCGCAATCCAATCAAGGGTCCTGCCTTTAATGTGTGTAGGTTCAGTAATCTTTTGGGAGAAACCTAGTTCCTCAAGGGTGTTGTTAATTTGTAGGGCATTGGTGTCTCGTGTGTCATTAAATCTGAGGTTGAAGTCTCCTAGGATGAGGCATTTAGTGGAATTTTTTAAGTTATTGGATAGTAGGTTCATGAGGTCTTCCTCAAAGGAGCCTAGGGGTCCTGGTGGTCGGTAGATTAGGTGGATGGTGATAGTTTGGTTGTTGGTTATAGTGAGTTTGGCTGTTGGGGTTTCATAGGAGTTAGAGTGAGTTGGTGCAAATAGTCTTAACGTTAAGTTATCTTTAACAATTATAGCAAGGCCGGCACCTCTAGAGGTAGTGCGATCCAGTTGTATAAAGGAGTAATTGTCTGGGATGGCTAACATGATAGCTGGACCTGCTGCGGGATGGAGCCAAGATTCAGTAATAGCTAGGAAATCTAGGTTTTTGTTTTGGATTATGTCCGCTATGTCTGTGGCATGGGCTACCATAGAGTGGGCGTTTATTAAGGCACCTTTTATGCCAGGAGGTGTAGGTGGGGCAGGGGGTGGCTGGACAATTTGTTGGCTATTTGGGGAGGTGGTGGAGTCTCTAAAGAGACGGCAATTATGTTGTAGAGGATGTTGACCATGATTGTCTTTGTGGGATGGTATATTGGAAGTGGACCGGGTGTAGAATGTAGAATGCTGAGAGTTAGTTAGGGGATCGTGGATTCTGGGTAGTCCAGCGCAGAGTTTAAGGTTCCACTGTTGGAGACTACAGGGTGTGGTAATTATGGTAGCGAGTACTTGAGGTGGTGTTAGTGGTGCGTTAGCATGAGGTAGTTGGTTCTGTAGATGGGACATGTTTGGCATGTGAAGGTTGATCAGCTTCAAGATGGTTCTCAGTAGAACCGTGTATAGTAGTGGCAGGTACATAGTATACTTGTTTAAGTAGCTAGGAAACTATGAATTATGGCTAGGCTGGGCTAGTCGTGTCATGACAGTCTAAGCAGTGTATATGGCAAATATGGCAGGTTCTGGCAAGTGTATATATTATAGTCTTAGCCATTTGCTATGGGCAATAATACATTAGCAGTGGCTAATTACTGGTGTACATTTACAGAGGCTCTGCAGGGCATCTGGATACAATCTTGTAGATACCATCAGAAAAGGCAAACAGTGGCTAATAGGAGAGTGCACAGCACAATGGCAAATAGGGCTAGTAGAGGGATGCACAGACCACCTAGATGCGAATTTGCACAGACAGGCAGGGATGTTAAACAATGGCTAATAGGGAGATGCACAGCTAAATGGCTGACAAAGACTAGTAGAGGGATGTATAGAGCACCTAGATGCGAATTTGCACATACAGGCAGAAAAGTGAGCAATCGCTAATACGGAGAGTGCACAGCACAATGGCAAACAGGGCTAGTAGAGAGATACACAGACCACCTAGATGCGAATTTGCACATACAAGCAGAGATAGTAAACAATGGCCAATAGGGAAAAAATGCACAGCAAAATGGCAAACAGGGCTAGTAGAGGGATGCAGATGCGAATTTGCACATATAGGCAGGAATAATTAGGCAATGACAAGTTAATAGTAGCGATGAGCAGGTAAGCTGTGAGCTACTTATATCTAAATGCTTGCGAGTGAGTTTGCATCACGTAGACTGTAGCTAGTGCAGTTACCGTGCAGTTTGCAAATGCATGCAGCTGTAGGTGATCACGGGTACAGTGGTTCTGTATTTCAGTTTGTACGATGCTACTCGCGGAAGGGTGAAGTACATGGGAGAACTGACAGCAAGGAAAACGTGAACGCATGTAAGGACGAACCACGTGTTTACATTAGGTGTCACAGTAATGATTGCATGCTGATGAGTAATGTGATGCTCAGAATAACAGCAGTGACATTTACAATGGGTATTTACGCGGTCAGACAGTGGGGGCCCACAGCTGCAATTGCTGCTGGCAGCAGGCGACAAAGTGAGTCAAGGAATGGGTGCAGTGTACTTAGGCGCGATCGTGGGGGGCCAAGAGGGTGAAAGCGCTCGACTGTCGGGGAATAAAGGTACCTTGTGTGTGCCACTCCGGGTGAGCACAGGATGTTCACGGCCGACTGGCAGGGTTTCTGGTTGACGGTTGGTCAGGCGTGGACAGGAAGTAAGCCTTCTTTCGTGGGACTTCCTGAAAGTGGGCCGGCTTCGCCTGCCGGCTGTTGATTGGTTCAGAAATGTGTTCTGCTGGCCAATCCAAATGCAGGTGGTTGTATGGAGTCAGGCAGTCAGGCATCCGGTGTTGCTGAAGATGCCGAGCAGCCATTAAAGAGTATGGTGCTCCTCATGTGGGGCAATGGCGGCACAGGGCACAAGGACATAAACTGCCACGGCCGAGATCATACGAGGGCTGCAGCTTAATTAACAGGATCATGCAAACAAACTCCTCTCGATGTGCGCGGTGCGTCTGGGTGTCATATGGTACCTCAGAGATATGGGGGCATTCAGGGGCATGAAGGCACTGCTCCCACAATGTTGGGGAGCTTCTGCTCCACCCAAGCCGTACTACGATATGAGTTATGATTCCTTTCGCTCACATACAGCAACAATCTTAAGTGTTTATGAACTATTTGCGGTTTTCTGACTTCAGCATCCAACATGCTAATATCTCAAATGTCCCTTTCTTAGACTTTTCAAGAGTCCCCACACCAGCATGCAGTAGACAGGGACTATCTCAAGTGATTCATTCTCAGCTGTTTTTGTAGTTCTGATTCCAGTATATAACATGCACACGATGCATCAACTGTCTGTTTCTCAGATGCTTAAGGGGTCTTAATTCCTGCATCCAGTATACAGTGAAGTCTCTACTCTCATGGTTGAGGAGTTGTGGCCCTTGTAACTGACACCCAATAGGTGTCTTCTTCAGGGGATTGAGGAGCTCCAGGCATGGTATGCATCATGCAGTGAATGTCTCTTTCTCAGATGTGTTATGGGTACTAGCTCCAATAGGCAACATGGGATTAATGGCTTTTTCTGATATGGTTGATACATGTTGACGTTTTTTATCCAAAATACAAAGTATGTCTTCTGCATCTCTTCCTCAGTAGATTGAGGAATCCTGATTCTCTTACGTAGCATTAGATGAGTATCTCTTTCTCACATGCTTGAGAAATCTATCCTAGCTCTCCTATCATGCATGTGTTTCTTAGCCAGCTTTACTTTTGTTAGTTTCCCTCAGAAACCTACGCTCCGAACAAGATGCACGTTTTCTTCTTCGTCATGGTATGATTAGTAGGGCATGTTTCTAACATCCAATCTAAGTCTCAGCGTGCACGCAATTCATGCATGTCGGTATGACTTTCTCAGTTAATCTTAGAGACTCTGAATGACAGCCGTCTCCTTTGATAGGAGAGAAATACTTGCTTAGTCATAACACTGGAAAAAAATATAGGTGTTACAGAGGAAGTGAATTTTTCTAAGCAAACTCATACTCAAATGCTCTTATTTCCAGCAATCTTCTCATCACCTCATCTTGCGTGTGCGTGCATCCATGTGTTTGACTCTTCAGAGTCCTCACTTGTGTCTGTCATCTATACTGGTAATTTTATAAGTTTTTCTGAATTTTTGCCGGATTTTAATAGAATTTATCAAAATAAAGCGACATTCAACACATTTCTTCCCTGGGAGTCCTGGTCATTCTTTTGTTGTAAATTAGCTGGCTGGGACCAGTGGTCGAAGTGGGCGGAAGCGGTTGGGAGTGGTACATTTTTAAATACATTTTCACCATTCCTGTACTTTTATTTTCAAAAGAAACCGTTCCGGAATTATTTTGTTTTAAAATAAAAATGTAGGAAGAAGTTGAACGTTGCACTTCAGTGCAGTGCACTGAACGTTCCTTTACGTAGCAAGCATGTTTGTTTTGCACCTGGGATAGAGTGTGGCAATGGGGTTTGAGGGTCGTGGGGGCAGGCCAGCAGAGAACATAGTTCCACTACTTCTTTTCGTACACTTCGACCACTGGATGGGACATGTCCCTGCACATGTGGAGGCGAAAGGAGGGACGACTGAGAGTGTGAAGGCAATGAGGGGAGCTGTCCCTGCTCTTTCTGACCAGTACATATATATGTATGTATGTATGTATGTAGGCCATTTATACCGATTGAACCAGCCAGGGCACAACAGAGCAGCACTGTACATCAATGCATTTCCCTCTCATGACACAGTATTTCTCCTGATTTCTACATAACATAAAGTCAGTGTTATCGAAGGTGCGTTGCGTCAATGTGAAATGACAAACAACCCCTTTGCACACTATTATGTGTAGTGGGTTTTTTGACAATCACACTCCATTGCAATCGAGGTAGAGCTGTGCATGCACATGCATTGAATGCCTTGTCTGCTTACTGAGCACCAGGGCATGTGGAATGGAAGGGGGGTGCTGTAGTGAGAACAGCACACTGCTATAGAAATAGGGTGTGACTAGTTCCAGTCTGAATTTAAATAGCTCACTCTCACTTTAAGATTATTGTGATCACCGTGTTGTTATATGTGAATTGTACATATCACAGACAACGCTGCTAAACTACTCTGTTCCTCTCTCAGTACTTCACCATTCTTCCTTTCAGAACACATTACATTCTTATGCAGTGTTGTTATTTTCAGGCCATAGCATTCATGCAAAACATATGACATTTTTTAATATAAATGATTTCGCTGTTCCAACTGTTCTCAACATTTGTAGGGACTTTTTTTGCAATGGGATTGCACCAAGTAAAATGCTTTTGCAAATCATGTCCTTACACTTTTAGTAGCCTTGTTCGACATATATTTTTCGCTTTTGTGTCTCACTTTCTTTTTTTTTTTAGGAGGTTAGCTGCACTAGACCAATGAAGAAAGAAAAGTAGAAAGAAAGATAGAATGCGGGAAGGGAAGAAAGAGAGAATAAGAAAGAAAGAAGAAAGAAAGAAAGAGAGTAAAATAAATGCTAGCAGCAACACAAAAGATAACCTTGCACACATATTGAAAGAAACAAAGCAAATCAAATTCACTGTCCAAAAAATAACGTAGTTATGTGTGCAATAATGGTAACATATGTGGTGTTGATCAGTTGTGTTTTGTAGCCGTTGTTTGAGTCAATCGTGGAAATGTCTGTCTGCATAAAATTAATCTCAATATCAAAAGTGTCCAATGCTTCATATTTCTCAAACCTTCAATCCTGCTTGCTTGACAGCCAGAATCAAATGTGTATGAGCTCTGACAGCTTCGTTCACCTCAAATAACAACCTCTCATAAATCTCTTGACTTTGAACAACAAGCTTGTCAAATTTCCGAGTCACTGAACATGTAACCAGCATGTATTTTCATTTCTCCTGAATCAGAGCTTTACCTTGTTCCAGTCTTGGGAATGCCCTTGTTCCCCGTTCTCTTTGATAGTAAAGCCCAGACTGATCAGAACGCATTCTGCGTAAAATTGCAACACATTCTCTGATTTCTGTCTGATTGCATTGCATCACATATCAGTGACACGTTACACTTTTCAAAGCCTTTGTTTTCTAAATCATTGTATTCATTTCATACTAGCTGTACCACCCGGCATTGCATGGGTCTGTAGCTGACAACATAGGTGTCTGCTATAACCTTGTGTATGTTTTAATGTTTTATTGTGTTATAACATCCTATTTTTTAAAAATCGCAAAACTGACAATCTCCTGAAATCGCCTAAACTGATAGCAGAGGGCCAGAACCTGCTCCAGCCCTGCACAGGGCGAATGGGTGGGGTTGGTCAAATTTCACTACCGCCAAAACACCCCATACTGGTATGCCGTCCTTGTGTCTTAACTCCCTATTATTGTAAAAGTCGCAAAATCGTCAGTCTTCCAAAATCACCTATACTGACAGCTCAGGGCCAGACTCGCCCTGTGCACGGTGAATGTGTGGGGTTGGTCAGATTACACTATGACCAGCACATCCCAGACTGGTATGCTGACCTCGTGCCAACATTTCAGCCCATCAACTGTTGTGGTGCTGGGGCCAACATCTCTAAATCGTCAATCTCCCGAAATCGTCTATACTGATAGCATGGGGCCGGACCCCGCCCTGTGCAGGGTGAATGGGTGGGGTTGGTCAAATTTCACTGTTGCCAGAACATCCCAGTCTGGTATGCCGAACTTGGCCCAGATTTTCAGTCTATAAACAAACCCAAGGTGGGAACCTCATCAGCCACTGGCACCTTGAGGTTAGACCATATAATGAAACAAAGGTAGTGCCAGGGTAGCAAGAGGAACTGATGAGAACAAGGCAGGAAGTTATAAGTGTTAAATCATTATTTTTATTTAATTCTAATTGGAGTATAAAAATATATCAAAATCAATGAACATTTTTAATTAATTCTTATTAAAAATAATCCTACGTCAAGCATTCATTCATTCAAACTGATATAATTCCGAAAACATTTCATTATTTTGAAATAAAAATCCAATTCATTTCCACATATATTTCTGACAATAGTTCACTCCAAACTAAATATCGACTATTGGTGCCCCAGCATATAGATCTTCTTTAGAAAGAGGGCTTCCCATTTGGAAAATAGTTTTGACTTGTCAGATTGTGTGTGTCTTCATCAGGATAGATATACATTAACATAGTTCTAAAAACAAACAAATAGCATACAGTTAAAATCCTGTCTCTTCTCATTCAGTTCATCCAGCAATATTTTAGGTCAAAACTAGGGAAGGGACCTGTTGTGGTCCACCTCTTACCCAAAAGTTAAGCCATTTATGTGGACCCTCTGTATACATTCAGTCCTCATACTCGCAAGATGTATTAATCAAGCAAATGCCCAAGAAACTATAGCCTACCTATATGTGTTGTTCCTCTAGTCCATCCAAACCCCTTAGTGATTTTAGGGTCAATGGTCAAACAAATAGAGAACATATCTTATTAAAGCATAGTTTCCCTATTCTTGTACACGAACAATTCGTGCAGTAGCTCCAACTACTGTCCAACACCCTAACCATACCGTGATTCAGTCAAACTATGATCTGGATCCTACCTGCAAACCCCAAATGGTTCGCCATGAGGCTTAGGACCCAGTGGTCTCTGGAGATGCTCTGTGGTAATAGTTCCCCAGATTCAATCTAATATTGAAAATACAACATCAAATGAATTCAAGTCAAGGACCCTGATGCACATAAGGCACGAACAACGATCTAAATGAGTCAAAAGAAAGAAGCAATACCTTCAATCCGAAGGCTTTTCCTTCCATATGTAAACTGTGTTTCACAAGTATTTCGAACAATGCTTCTATAAAAAGAGGGAAACACAGAACGGTAGTATAGTGAATCAATACCATCAGACTTAGCAAGGTGTCATAGCGTAGGGAGAAGCTACAAGGGCTAAAAAAATCAAAAAGAAAGATGCAATACTTTCAGTCTGAAGGTTTTTCTTTCCATATGTAAACTGTGTATCACAAGTATTGAAAAGATGCTTCTCTAAAAGAAGAGGGAAACACAGAACGGTAGTATTATAGGTCAATACCCAGGATTTAGCAAAATATCATAGTGTAAAGAACGGCTATAGATAGAAAAGGTGAAGGAGTTCATCTCACCTAAATAAGTATAGCAGCAAATTCCTGTGTGCTACGAGATCGGGTTTGTAATGCAGAGGGGAAGTAAAAGCAGTGTTCTATTTTCAAAGCCGCAACGGAGGCTCGCTCTTTAGAGTCTGAAAAAGCAAAAATAGAGTGAGCAAAAGATCTCTCACTTTGCCAGACAGAGCATAAACACTGCGTGCGCACAGGGCAGGCTTCTTACCTCTATCCTAGCTCGAGTCCCGAATAGAACACGGGAGGGGTTGGCGTCCAGACGGCAGGGACCAAAAAGTAAAGCAGAAGTCCGTCTTTTTTTTGTGGCCGTCAAGTAGGTAAACATAAACAGAGGACACAGCCAGTGATCAACTCCTATGCATAACATGGCATGCATATTAGTGCTATGACGAGTGCAGAAGTTAAAGTTGAAATTGACGAAGGACTATCTCCGCGAAATCCTCGTTCGAAATAAATAGAATGTTTAAAATTCAAATATATAGCCAGGTGCTTCACGACAGAGTGGAACCTGAGTGGAAACATCAAGAAAGGTATACCTCAGGGGCACGAAAGAGATCAACACGGACCAAAGGACCATAAACAAAAAGAACAAAGACAAAAGATGAAGTGATCTCGTGTTCGAAAAGAGAAGAGTAGAAAAGTACTGCTTAATAACCACGACTCTATCTATATAATACAAATCATAAGAATCTTCAGAGTCGCTATAGATTAAGTACAGCGTGCCACGCCAAAGGTGCATGCTGCAAAAGAGAAAAAATGAATGAAAAATAATAACTGTCAAGAGACAGTCTTTCCAAAAAAGTCAGCTGAAAAGAACACATCAAGGAATAGAAAATCAGTTCCATTCCTCTTGCTGATTCAACCCCCTGCTTAAACTTTTCGTGTTTTCATATCCACCACTGTTCCTTTTGGGACAAACATGCCGCAACGTTGGCAGCATCCGCACCTAAACCTTTTTCTAAAGCTCACCATTTTAAATCTTCTGGACTGTGATTCAGCTCTGAGAAGTGCATAACCAACGGAGCAGTCATTTGGCCAGTTCTAATCTTGAATTTATGCTCACCTATACGTAATTTACCTGCTCGAGAAGTCTTTCCAATGTAAGCTACATCTTGAGTTTCTGCTATTGTCATGGATTCCAGATACCAACTGATGTTTTTTTAACCGTCAGCTACAGATACATGTCAGTGGTTGGATGCCAGTGACACTTTTTTGGGATGATCGACACAGGCCCATATGCCCGTACGCCATACCAGCAATACGGAGCAACTTCATATGTTTTGTGGTGGCCTAGCGGACGTTCATGCAAAGTCTTCACAGGAATATCGCGTGACTCACGATAAACATTTATGGATCGAGAACGAAGAAAACAATTACCTATTTGTTTGCATATGTAAGTCTCCGGATGTTCTCGGAGCGTTTATTGTGAAATAAAAGTACTTTACCAATTGTACAATTTGGTATTTCCTTTAAAGGTAAGTTTTCATATTCAAAATTGGGACGTGCTGTGTTGTGCGATGATGTGTGTTGATATTCCAGGTTGTGCGTCAAGTAACGTTATCACTTAGGTGATTATTGGGTGCGTTTAATACACTGTATAGTAATGTTCTGTAGATAGGTGGAGCATATCAGTAGGTTTGGTGATGTTAGACGTAGGGGCGGGGCATATGCTTTGGTGCCGCAAGGGCAGTTCACCTTGGGGGATGCGGGAATGGATAAGATTATCACAAGATGGCCGTGCCCTGCTGCCTGATTTTGCATGTGTAAAAAAGAGTAAAAGTACGGTAAGTTGCATAGGAAATGTTTGTACGATCGATCAATGTATGCTTAGAAGTACATGCCCGAACACTTAGGAAAATAATATTTCTGACTGCACTATTATTTTAATAGATCCATTTTTTGCTGCATTTGCTGCAGATGATTTTCTAACATCTGTTTCTGTATTATTTTTAATGTCTGTATGGTGTGTTTAAAAACATTTTTTTGGAAAGTACACATAAAGTAATGGGCAATAATTTGTTTATATAGAGAAGTGTGGTGTTTTCTATTAGGAGGGCCGGTCTTAGAATGCGCAGGCATTTACAAAGGAATGCCACTGAGTTGTCGGTTGAGGGGGTGCACACTGTGAGCTTACTTAGAATACTTCTGGTAAGAGGTTGTATAGAACTGATTATGCTGGCATTTTCAAACACGACAAAGGAAGATTTCTGTGCTATAAAGGAAGTTGTTTCAATGCATAAATACACACATTCTTCCAAACACTGTATCAGTAACTAGTCTGCCAAACATTGGTTTCAGTCCGATATGCTCCACGCTACATTTAATGGTCGTCTTCCTATCCTGCTGTCCAGTCAATGCACTTTTGAGCCTTGCTTGCCTTTCCAAACTCTGCCACTACTTGATGTCCAAGTGCATAGCTGCCATATGAGCCCCCAAGAGCCATTGCTGACTTTTCTCGTTGCATGATTGGATTTGTATTTTCATGTTTCCCATGCTAAGTATGGGCCTACAAATTCCAGCATGTAAAGTCAAAAGCTAGAACAGGCTTGTGTTATCGGGCATAATATGGGAGCACTTGGCAGCTATGCAAGTGTTCATCAAAAACTCATGCTCCCGGCAGGTTTTGCGACTGCTATTCACACTCTGCTATGCCCAGTAGTGTGCTTTTAAATGCTCCTGTTGCAGAGGTGTTACCATGTGTGGGTTTTTAGGTAAACTAAAGCATGTGTGCGCCCTATATTTTAAAGAAGACTGTCCCTTATTTCTGAGAACATCTCATGGTGGCCACAGTAGTGTGACGTTCAGCAAATTATTACTTTCTTATGTCCTATCAGTTTAAATTGAGGTTCATAGTGTTTTCAATTTTGGTTATACATGCATGATAGTACATATTCTAGAAGGCAAAGAGACTAAGTTAAGTGCTACCAGACGAGTGACTAGTCAGATTCAACTTGACGGGGACCCAGTCCTGCTCCTCAGACACACGTGTGGTCTGGTGCTACATCCCGAGTCCCCCCACAGCGTTTAACTCCTATGACACAGGTGTCCCTAGGTGTCTGAAGGTTCAGCATAGGTGCCAGAATGAAGAAAGAGAGAGAGAGAGAGAGAGAGAGAGTGTGTGTAATCCTGCGTGTTAATTTTGCTTCCCATTTGCACCTCGTGCATGGCCTGATGCAAAGTTAGTATCAATGTTTTCACTAATTTCATCACAAGGAAAATTTTCTACTAGCCATTCTAAAGTAGTAGACATTTCTGTCTAAAAACAAATATATATACATATATTATTTTTTACTGTACCTAACACAGAAAGTTTGTAAATATATAAAATTAATGAAAATGACTTTGTTAAAGGGACGTAATGGTTTAGTTGCGCTACTAAAGACCTATGAAATTCAATGAAAAAAAGTTGTTAAAGGGATGTTATGGTTCGAAGTCAAACGGAAAAACCACAGAAATTCGCAAGTTATGGTAAGATAAGCAACCATAACTCGCGCCACCACTGTGCACTGCTAAGACTAACACCCAGGACATCAAAGATGACATCACAAATATCACTGATGACATCACATGTGCATTTACTTTTCATACAAGGGGTTGTGAATGTAATGTTGGCAAAAAAGTATCAGGGATTATCGGGAAATGTGTAATAAACAACATACTTCACTATGCAATGTAGTGTTCTAATGAACATTCCATTGCAGTGTTCTTTCTAGTACAGGAACCTACTCATACAGAAATGTAGCTATTGCCTGCAGCATACACCACAGAGGTGCTATATTTGTAATTTTCCAAAGTTATATAATAAAACGGTGATTGATTCTGTATCAGACTTTTCGGTACTGTGAAACATGTACTAAGTAGCTAATAATGCATCACTTACTACATATTTCTACTAATACACACAAAACATAAATAGACTACAATACATACAAATATGTGGCTTGTATATGGAGATTAAAGTAAGCAAACAAGATGCAGTATCATTAGCAACTGTGTATAATCTACATGATTGTATTCACGCACAAAAATTATTGCTGTGTTTCAAGCCTCCTTCTTCCCCTATATATGTAAATCATAAGATGTGATTAAATTCTAAGGAAAGTAGTGTAAGAACATGTGAGAATAGCAATATCTATAAATGTAATACCTTTTGAATGTTAAGTTTCTGACTGTCAGTAAATAAAACCACCTGGCCTAGATATGGCAGTGAACAAAAAAGAAGGGGCTAGACATGTGATGTCATCAGTGATCTCATCAATGATATTTGTGATGTCATCTTTGATCTCCTGGGTGTTGGTCTTAGCAGTGCACAGTGATGGCACGAGTTATGGTTGCTTAACTTACCATAACTTGCACATTTCTGGGGTTTTTCGGTTTTACTTCGAACCATAACGTACCTTTAACAACATTTTTTTCACTGAATTTCATAGGTTTTTAGTAGCGCAACTTAACCATAACGTCCCTTTAACAAATATTTTTCACTGAATGTATATATATATATAGATTGTGCTTTGAGCAATCTGTTTTATTAATTGGTTTTCAAGTCAGGAATAACAATCCAAATTGTATATCGTTTTACACCATTTGGTTAATATGCGAAAACTTAAATGTCTCTAGAAAAGTGTGGCAGCGAGTCAGGATTCTTTTAATGGAATTTGAAGGAGTATTTTAGGAAGCCCCTATGCCATGCCATAGAATTGATTAAAATAATGCATTTCATGAAGGATAAATATTTTTAATTCTAACTTGTTTCAGAGAATACACCTTGTCTTGAACAATGACCAACTTAAACTGAAAGATGCATAAAGTTCAATGTTCTCTTCCCCGAAACATTCCTTTCTTCATCTGTTTTCATAGAGAGAAATATACCTTTGCAATAGACAGAAAGATTTGAGGATTCAAGAATAACAAAGAATCGAATTCTTGCCTTGGTCACAGTGATCTCCTGTCGGCCCACTAAATCAAACAGAGCAGCAAATGGAAGAAAAGATGATGGCTGTAAGTTTAAACTTTGTATGGATGGGGAAAAGTAAAGAGCGGCGGACTGTCCGCGAGCTGTAAACCACCGGAACACGGCGCGTCGAGAAATGATGAGGTGCTGCGGGAGAGAGCGGGGGGCGGTATATTGGAGGGGAAGTGTCTGTCGTGGAAGGCAATCATGGCACAGGGTCGTTTATCAACTTTTATGAGGCCAGCTATAAATGTGCTAAGGTTGGTCTGGAGGCAAGGGTGGGGAGTATCCGCAAACAGGGAGCTGAATGTCTTTTTACCAAAACAACGATGCTTATTGGGAAGATGTAATGATGCAGGGGTAGAACGGGTACGGTGTTTGGAAATATCACAGTGAATCCTAGGCATTCCTTGTGCAGAGTTAATAAACCTGCATGGCAATTAACTTGCCAATAGTGTAGGTCAAAGGACTTCCATGCTATTGATTGCCCTGTTGGGAATTTGCAATGTGATTGATGATATCAGCAAAATGCATGTGTGCATCTTTTAACAGTTTCCTTGTCATACTAAATCTTGTTCTGGCGCTTCTACGAACATGCACCTGCAGTTTGTAGCCCTATCTGCTATGTTTGCATCTATGTTGCAACATATTCCGCCGTGTTTTTCAGAATCAAAACTTGAAAAATTAACGGATTGCTGTACATAACTAAATAACTTCTGTTTTGCACATTAGAAGTAATGTATGTTTCCTGGCCATGGTCTCGTTGTGAAACTTGCATTGATTGCGCTATATTGTAACCCCTCCTGACCCTGGTTAATTAGAATATGGAGTGTTCTCGCCAGAGCTCAACTCACTGGATTATCAGTGTTCTCGTTATTTCGTTTTGCTTGTTGAGGGTACATAACATAAAGCCTTCCACCCCTCCACTGGAGAAAGTTTGTGTTACCCGGGGCTGTTCAGGAGGATAGCTCAGGAGCAATGCACTCACCTGAGAAGCAAGACAACACAGAGCAACACAGGTTCGATTCCAGGGCCCGCGCTTAGAAACCATTAGCTATTAAGCACATTATAAATAGCCAAATATAATGATGAGTAGTTTTTTTTAAGTTTCCTGCACTGATCTAATGGAACTGTGAGTTCATGATGTTTAGAATAATACATTTACACGCTGTGCATTTAGTTGCATTAATGCTCTCTTTAATTTACACCAAACTGGCAACGGCATTCGAAATGCTCCACCTTTTTGAGCAGGACTTGATTTACAATGCAAAGCATTTTAGAATTACCCAAACTCTTTCTCCAATGTTCTGCATGACGTTATACACCGAATTTCGTTCGCCACAGTATGGGTCACAGCACTCCACAAACCTTTATTTCACGTAGCGAAATGTGTCATCAAACGCCCACCGTCATACTAAATTTAATGTGTACTATTATGTCAATAGCATTGAAGGGGGCCATAAGCAAAACCATGCTTGCAGTTATTTTGGAGTAACATATCCCATGAAATACAGATATACCCCCTGCCCCCAGGGCACGGTTTACATTATATATGTTATGCCAAAAGTGTGGGAGCCCTTCTACTGATAACAAACAAGATAAAATCAGGGGTGGACTGACCTAAACGGAACTCTGGAGAATTCCCGGTGGGCCTCTGCACCCTGGGCCTCTTTTCTGTGGTATTTCCAAATTTTCTCATAGGAAAAGCATTGGGCTTGCTGAAAATGTGTCATATGGGGCCACTTTGAACTTTATTTCCAGGGCCTCTTTTGGTCCCCAGTAATTATTTCCAGGGCCTCTTTTAGTTCCCAGTCCAGCCCTGGATAAAATTACCTGTCCTCTGGCGTCACTTCCTCTCAGAGGTCTATATTCCTAATTTACCTCACTATATCTCTCTCAAAATAGAAATATCCATTTACATGTAAGTCTATTTGCACTCATATGGGCAGTCCTGAGTTGAAAGGCTAAGCAACACATCTCTAACTAACAGTGGAAACAGTAACCACAGACAAAAGCTTCTGCCCTGAACTCTCCAGTGAAGTCAATCTGAGCCTCTTTAGGCCTAGAGAGAAAGGGGTCAACTTCCGGATTAACCTTATAACTTGGGCTAAAACCCCAAATATTCCAAATTTGCCAAAAGTGTTTTAGCCACTCTGCTAAGAATGAACACAGACAAATATACTGTTCTCTGGAATGGGGCCCCCTCAGGAGAGTCTGCAACAATGTTTCAGCTTATTGTAACTTTCACAGGAGAGAATTGCCTCACATTTCGGTGGTGGACTGTCCCTGTAGTCCATCCGGACTGATATGTTAATGGCTATTTCAATCCTGCCAAATGTTCGTTGTAGACCCTTCCAAGTGGGAACCATCCTATAGAGCTGACCATATTTATTCTCGGTATAGGGGCTGCCACATTTTTGCTTAATTTGAAAGATTTGGTTTTATCTGACTTCTGCCCAGCAGAAGTACAAAGAAGAGTACAGGATAAAGCGCCTTACCTGCCCTCACACTTCTACAAACCAAGAGCCAACACAATCATAAATGTAAAACAGGCACAGTTAAGAGATATACCTCCTTTGACATTTGTGGCAACAAGGGCAGAAGGAAGGCTATACTTTCAAGAGGAGTGAGAATTTGGTTCAGCCACCTAAACAGCAAACAATAACATTCCTAAATAATGGAATGTCCAAATAAGGTTCTATAAAAATATATACATTTTAATAAAATACATCATGGCCAATATTAATTAAATAGAAAACACTCCAAAAACCCACCTTGTATAAAGAACACAGCATATGCAAAGATAGGAATTGCAGCTGTCAGGGTAATGAGGAAGGGGGAGAAAAGGCAACTGAAGACCACAATATTCAAATGGATATGTTCTTTAGGACGGAAAAGGGATTTAAATGACCTATCCAATCTATAGCGCCCAAGTATGGACGCAGAGGCAGATATCGGTCAATAGATACATTTGCAGGTGTCTTGGCAGTTCGATGGAGTTGAGATTGGCTTCTTGTTGAAGTTTGATAGATCAATTTGGCTCCTGGAAGCAGTGATCCAGCACCAAGCAGGTGTCAAGCTGAGTTTGAAAGGAAAGGAACTGTGGTTCAAAACGTTATTCAATCTGTGCGGTTCAGGCAGTCAGCAGGTACCATTCAATGGCTGCGAGATATAACAAGGATCCGCTGGTGAGTCAGTAAGATGCATAGGCTCACAGGCCTCTTTTCGGAAGCACCAGTTTCAATCAATTTACAGCTGTGGTGATGAAGAAGATAGTGGCTTTAGCAATTCGGCATCAGCAGAGGTTCTTGTTTCATGCCAAGGCAACAACATACTTCAACTGGCGTGGTGTTGTGGCAAACTAGTTGAAATTGGTGAAATACGGTTTGAAAAAATTCTGAATGCCAAAGGCAGCTCTGGAATGTCTTGCTGGTTTATACGGTTTCAAAGGTGCTTTAATCAAGGCTTGAAGTGGTTCCGCCGTGAAACCACAGTGTTCCTTGCCATTCTGGCTTCCAGCGGCAGGGGTCCTCCAACATGTTGAAGTCCTGGTTACCAATATGGTTGGCAGAGTGACAGCAGAGTGACATGTCTTGTTCGAGCAGCAGGGCAGCCCAATGTTCCCTGGGGATAATTGTGGGACAGCGATCTCCTCTGCTTTGGAACACCTGCATTCACCTCACAACTGTAGGACCCTGGAAAGGACTGCTCTCTCAGCAGGGTCCTACAAAACCTTCTTCAATGGTTGAGGTCCAAAGGATGATTCAAATAAGTGTTGTGTGACCCTTCTTTTAAAGGTAAAGATCCACAAGGGAGTGGGTCAAAGCCCTGTTCTTGAAAATCACACCCTCAGTGCTTTGTGGTAGAGGAAGTGGAGGGTCATGAAAGCGAGGCAGAGGAGGAGGGAAACAAGATGGTGAAATCTTCCCCCAATGCTGCAGAGCACTCCCTATCTACACTCACCCACCCCCTTCCCAATAGTATCAAAGGCCACTTTGACATGCAGCACCCCGGTGTTTCTACTACTTTTGAAAGGATGTGCTCCTTTGATTACTAGGAATAAGGACGGCTACCTGTTGAATGGCTGTCTCTTGGGGAGGGTGTTACCTACCTTCACAAACAGATCAAAGAAGAGGAATTGCCATTCAAGTACCTGTGCTGTCACTTAGCAGATCCAACTCCGTTTGGCCAGAATACACATCACCTTCCACAGGAGCTGACACATTTGATATCAAATTGGATGTGGCTGCAAAGAGTATGAGCAGTGCCATGCACATGCCCTAAATCAGGCTTTGGATGCATATTTAAAATGTACCCTTCCACCAGCATGGTCTACTCATAATTGTGACAAATTGGATTCTGCCTCACAGGAGTACAGGGATGATTAGGGGTAAAATGACACAATCAGCACTCACATTTCTACAAACCAAAATACAACATAATCGTGAATGTAAAACAGGGACAATGAAGAGCTTGTCCCTGCCTCTGCCTTTTGTGGTAACACGGGCCCAGGAAAGGCTTTACTCTCAAGAGGATTTGAAGTTGAACCAGTAGTGACCCAAACAACACAGTATCACAGCTTATAATAAAGGGAATGCCCAATCAATTTTCTATACAAAGAGGGTTTGAAGGTGAACCAGTAGTGACCCAAACAACACAGTATCACAGGTTATAGAAAGGGAATGCCCAATCAATGGTCTATACAAAATATAAATTCTTTACTAAGGCACACCATCTGCAAGTAGAAATAAAAGTGATTACTGTACAAAACCTACCCCCAAGTAAAGAACAGCAGAGATGTGACAGATTGGAGAAACCAACACCCTGAGAGTAATCCCAGGGGTGCTAGGTAAGGTATTACCGTAAAAAGGATATTTAGTCAAAAACAGGTGCAGTCGTGACCTAACCAGTGTCTATGGCCCAAGATAACCATGGGGGTAGTTCAGTGCCACGGTATATGGATTCAGTTCTTGGTGGGCTGATGTATCAGAGCCAGGTTCAAACGTTGATGCAAGATGATTAGGCGCAGTCAGGCCCATAGGATCGCCGAGGCCTAGCCAGCAAGAGTGAATCAAGTAGGGTAGAATACAGGTGCTCTGTGCAGCTGAATGGCAGTGGTCAAAGTTATTCAGGTCGGGGAGGTCCCAAATATTCTTCACAGTTTGCCAGGCATGGTCGTACTTTGGCCACTGGGAGGGGTCGGTGAGTGTCGCCCCAGTGGTCTGAGTCGGTGGGCAATGGCCATTGAAGTAGTGATCGAGAGAGCGTTGCAGTGCTGACAATGAGGAGGTAGTTCTCGGGCTGGATGGGCCAAGCCATGGTTTTAACCCCTTTTACGAGTCGGCAAGTAACCCTCCAGAAATTCAGTTTGTGTTTCGTTACTAAGCGGATGGTTAGAGGAATGTAGACACCAGCACCAGCTCCTTCCCTATTGTTCTGGGTGCGGGGAACACAGAACAATGAGGTTCAGTGTGAGAGAACAGGGAGCTTCGGCTGGTTTTGTCCTCCAGTCACTGTGAGGCCATTGCAAAGGACTGGAAGACAGGATAATCCAGATCAGCGTCTGCTCTTCTGGCACAGAAGATGCGTTTGGCGAATGGTTGATCCGGGTCCACAGCATTGATAACTTCTAATGTTCCCTAGGAGTGGTTGGGGGACAGATCTTCCTTCTGTGTTGGACAGAGTTGGGATGCATATCCAGACTACTGCCCCTCCTATATGATTAGATTGCAAAAAAGTATATTAGATTATGGAAATGAGTACCGGACGGTGTAGGGGGAAAGGGAGTGTGTTATGGGGACGGGTAATTAGTGGAATAGGAAAACCACAGAACAGAAAAAGTTGATAAAGAAATGTAACAATTCAATTATGTAGATCATAGTATGCCTATATAAATCATAATCATAGCACAACCTAACAATGCATTTAAGAATAGGCCTGAATACTCACAGGCTCAGTTTTCACAGACAACACAGAAAAATGAGGCATCTTTTCTCGTCTCACTACTGCAACCCAATTCTCTGGTGCAAAAAAAGTAACACAAACAGGCCCCCACATCACTTAAGGTCTTTGGACTAATTAGGTAGGAATGTGTGAAGGTGAATAAGTGAAGGGCTCTGGCCTAGTACCAAAGTAGTATTCCTGAGAACGAAAGCAGAGGTCTCGGACTGCCAATACATGAACCAAGATTTAAGACATTAGAACCATCAGAATGATGGTCACTCCATTTGAACTACCAGAAGTGAAGGGAAATTGGCTCTAAATCCTTTGTGCACTGGAATGATTAGTGGGACACTAAGTTCACTCTTGGGGAGGGGGAACTGATAAAGAGGAATACAGAGAAGGGTGTGATCCATATTTTGTGCCAGGGAGAGATAACGAATGATGCCCATATGATGGGGCGCAAGCGTGTCTGGGTTGAGAAAAGGGCTGGTGTGCCCGCAAGGACCAGCCTGACCTGAAAGAGTCCTGCTGAGTTCATTCTGATAAGATAGGGTTGTGCTAGTTGATGTTAACCAATTGCCTTATAGTATCCCATGATGAACACTGATGTTGCTAATGTGTGGCGAAGATAAGTGAACAAACAGCAGAATCAATAAAAATAAGGGGCTAAATGTAATCATTAGCATGTGAATAGACAGCAGCCAATGTGGGTAGGGAATTAATACTGTATATTGATAACGTCATGAGTGACAATTTATGTGTTTAAAACCTGAATCTTGCATGAAAGACGCCAGAAGACTCTGTGGCAGTGGATTTATAATACCCTGTCACCTTTTCCATTTTGTATACAAAAATAAAACTCTTCACTTTTTCAAAAGCGGGTGCAATGAGTCGTTTTCCCTTGCGGGCTGTATTTTCTTGGTCTGATTATTGGGAGTTGCCCCACAATTGCCACTTTTTCACCTCCGGCAGAGGTCTTTGTACAGTGCAACTGTCCCAAAGGAAGTCCAGGTGAGCATATTCAGAATGTCTCTTCAGCCTTAAAGGATCCTTGAGGAACTGATGAAATTCAGCTACTAAAGGGGAGAAAGACTCCTTCTTTTAAGGGCACCAGTCCTCAGGTGTAGCCTGCTTTAGTGGAACCAATCTCTGGTCCTGGATGGAGTGGACTTTACTTTGTTGATCTTGAACCCAAATTGTTTTGCTCCAGAGGATGTGGACGAGACAGGAAAGGGAAAGAGAGACAATGAGGCACAAGATGGAGGAACGCTTCTTCAAAGTACATAACATAGGAAAATGTATTTTCTATAATATCGCCTGATAGTAAATATTGGCCTAAGCACATTTGCATCACACTGTAATATCGCATTGAATGAACCTGAAACAGGCTGACTACGCCGTCATTTTGAGTTGTCCACATTTTTGATCGCCTCCTGCTTTCTTTTCCATGTTCAGAACTTGTGTTTTCGGCTTCAACATAGCAAGATTAACTTTGTGCTGCTTTATGATGTTAACTTAGATAAAGATGTTGAAGCTCCTAAGGTGAATTTTTATCCTGCATTGAAGGACCTTGAAGCTAAACAAAAGGTGTACTAATCAGCAATTTAGATGCCATCTGTCCCAACAGTGCCTTCCCTGTTCAAACAGTAAAGTAGAATAATGAATAGCTGGAAGTGCTTTTCTGCAGAAATCCTTGTTTTCTCTCATTGGAACTAAGTAACTTTAAGCTCAAGAACAAATGGTAGATAAATATAAGTGAGTAAAATGAGGAATGTTACCTTGTGTCTTGTATTTGGAAAACATGTGAATTGTTTGATGGAAAACAGAAAACTATGCAATGATGTTTAAATATGAATTAGTTATGTAGTTAGGTCACAAACCCTAGGTTAGGTATTATATGAAGAGGGGCTGGATGATGTGTCCAAGGCTGTGAAACATTTGAATAAATATGTGTACTTGTGGAATGTTCAGTAGTCTCTCATCTCACGGTGTCTACCTGCACACATTGAGGGGTGTTGAAAATCAAGTGGACACTTGCTAATAAATACAATTGTAACTTTGACCTCGTGGCTGTCCTATTTCTTTTATGTGGTAGTAGGCTTTGATATTTTTAATCTTTCAAACAGTCCTCCCTATCCTACTCCTGACCCCCTCCCTCCTACGGACAATAAAGACCTTTGGATATGCAGCCCCCTGGTGTGAGACTACTCCTCCTGATTGGGTGTGAAACTTTCATACCTGGGCCAGGACAGCTACCTGCTGTGTGGCTGTGTCTCAGGGAGCTGGTTACCAGCCCTTCCAAAGTGAATCAAAGAGAAGCTGTATCTAGTGGGTTTCTGTCCTGCCATGCAGCAGTATTGCCCCTTCTGACCCGAGTATACGTTCCCTTCCACAGTAGAGCTGACTCACAGGCGATGACACATTTTCAATATCAATTGGGATATGACAGCCATGATCAATGAAGTGCCTGCATGCACTATGCCTAAACACAGGCATAGCTATTCTTAGAGATTAACCTGCCATGTTAAGCAGTGATGTTAATGAATCGAGTTTAACAAATGACTTTTATAACAAACCCACATTTTCCTGTTAAAAGCATGTATAGGGGTGGGGTAAGGGAATAAAACAGGGGGTGTCCCCAATTAAAAAACAAAAAAGAAAATCGATATTTGTTCATAATTTATATTTTGTTAAAAAGGTTTTGTTATTATTTGATTTGTTATTATCACATGGAACCCACTGCCACCAGCATTGTAGTTTGGGTAGAGGGGGCATATCTTAAATGTCATCCCTGTGCTGCAATGACTTTGCTGTCGCTGCAGCAGTCGAGTGGGAATTTTGTGACCTTTGAAACTGCTCTGTGCCACGAGCACAACATGTGTGGCATATGAGACTACTTATGCAGCCGGGCACAAGTGCACTACTTTTTTTGCATGGAGTTGCGACAAAGGGGGATCTGGTTAGCAGATGACCCCTTTGGAGAAAGAATCACTGGCATTATTTTATGTACTAAAAATCAAAAGAGCCCATGCTTTGCACCCTTGCCAGATGGTGTTTCCTCACAATAATCATAACATTTCTGAACAGTGTGCATATCTTAAGTGCTTCCCCTTCACTACAGTAATTCTGATTTGTCACATCAGCTGCAAAAAGGGCACATGTGACCTGAATCTTCTCTGTGCCACCGCAGGGCAAGCATTGCAGTCAGGCTACTGTTGCAGCAGTGCACAGGTACACACTATGGGCCCGATTAATGGAAATCAGTGTATTTTTCCTGCAAGTCATGACCGCCGAGAATGACCCTGCTTGAGACGTGGCACAGAAAATAAAATGCCCGACCCATGCATTCATGGATCCAAAGGCGCATTTCAAGCCGTCAAGCAAGTAAAAACAAGGTGCGTGAGGAATGCCCACAAAATGCCCCACGCACACCAAGAAGGCGGCAAAATCCCAAACCAGGCACAACCCTGCACGTCCACTCCTGAGCCTGACCCACCTTCTAGTACCCCTCACCTCGCAAGCCCAGGCTGCACCCCTGCGAGAACGCGTGCCTCTCTCGTAAGTGGAGGCAGCACCCCAGCAAAATCGCATGCCTCACCTCGCTAGCCCAGGCTGTACACCTATGACAACACGTGCCTCGCCTCGGAAGCCCAGGCTACACCCCTGTTAAAAAACATGGCCCTCACTTGTAAGTGAAGGCTGCAACTCTGCAAAAATGTGCACCTCACCTCGCAAGCCCAGGCTGCACCCTTGTGAAAATGCAGGCCCTCCCACGGAATCCCAGTTTGCACCCCTGTGAAAACGTGTGCCTCAACTCGCCAGCCCAGGCTGCACCCCTGTGAAAACACAGGCCCTCCCTTGCAAACCCAGGCTGCGCTCATGCAAAAATGCAGGCCCTCCCTCACAAGCGCAGGCTGCACCCCTGTGAAAACACACACCTCACCTTGCACCCCAGCAAAAATGCAGCCCTCAATTGTAAATGGAGGCTACGCCCCTTACGAAAACGTGAGTCCACCCACTACACACTATGCACCCATTCTGCCGGTATACACCCCTACTGCACATCAACCACTTTAGGCCAGACACCACAAAGTAGCCCCCTCACCTCCAACACCGCCCCAGGCTGCCCACTCCATTCTGGACACCACCCACCAGCCCCCCCCCCACACCTCTGACCTCACCCCAGGCAGCCCCCTGACAGTAAACTCCACTCCCCACTACTCCCTCACCGGTGACTCCAGCCGCAGGCAGCCCCCTCCAGTCAGGACGCCACCCATCAGCCCCTTCCAGTCTGGACAACAACCACCAGCCCCCTCTGGTCTGGACACCACCCACCAGCCCCTCATACCTCCAATATCACCCCAGACAGCCCCCTCTGGCCTGGACACCACCTACCAGCCCCTCTCACCTCCAATATCACCCCAGGCAGCCCCCTCCAGTCTGGACACCACCCACAAGTCCCCCTCACATCCAACATCACCCCTAGCAGCCCCCCCGCGTCTCTGACATCACCCCAGGCAACTCCCGTAATCTGGACACCACCCACCAACCCCCCTTACCTCAGTCATCACCCCAGGCAGCACCTTCCCATCTGGAAACCACCCACTAGTCCCCCTCACCTCCAACATCACACCAGGAAGCCCCCTGACAGTAGACCCCCCTCACCACACCTGCCTCACCTGTGATACCACCCCCAGGCAGCCACCTCCAGTCTGGAAACCAACCACCAGCCCCCCTCACCTTCACCATCACCCCAGACAACCCACTCCAGTCTGGACACCACCCACCACTGCCTCTCACCTCCGACATCACCTCAGGCAGCACCATCCAGTCTGGATACCACCCACCAGCCCACCTCACCTCCGACATCACCCTAAGCACCCACTTCCAGCCTGGACACCGCCCACCAGCCCCCTCACCTCCAACATCGCCCCAGGCAGCCCCCTTCAGTTTGGACACCATTTACCTGTGCCCCTCACCTCTGACATCACCCCATGTAGCCACCCTTCCCTTTGACATCATCCCATGCAGCTCATGTCAGTCTGGACACCACCCACCAGCCCCCCTCAACTTCGATATCACCAGAGGCAGCACCCTCCAGTCTGGAAACTGCCCATCAGCTCCCTTCACCTCTGACATCACCCCAGGCAGCCACCTACCAGTCTCTCACAATACCAGTGCAATGCATGTCTGCAGCACACCTGAACCTCTGTGGTCAGCCAATACCATGAAGTGGACCACCAACATGTCCACCGCAAACAAGATCAACAGGAAGCACCGGAGATCAATCCAGGACTAGAACATCCGATGACACGCCCTGCCAGACCTTAATCTGCCCACCCCATACACATGTGACAAGTGAATGCAATGCCAAGTGGCATGTGCATGTTGGCCATGGCACATTGCCAAGGCATCAAAGCACCGCAACTGAATGTGTGCCCATGACAGAATTAAACCTACTAAAACATGTGCCAGGTCCACAAACAATGGCTAGGCACATCACAAACCGAGCATCAGTGCCCTGGGTGGAAGGAGTGGTAAAATCTCTTTCAGGGAACAATAACATGACAGGCCCAGCCATGGGTGATGGGAGGGCAGTTAGAGAGTGCATGAGTCACTGAGACAGGAAAACAGGAAAACAGTGCTCCCACACAGAAAGAGCAAACATAGCTCACTACTGCATTACAGTGGTAGAGGTGGAGCAACGAATGAGAGAAGGCAGTGCACATGGGGGGGGAGGGTGTGTGTGTGTGTGTGTGAGAAATGGGAGTGGCAAAGCAATGACAGACTAATGTGCAAGTGATGTGACCAGGCCACCCATCCACACTATCCCTGACCCAATGCAGCAACCATGATGCCAAATAAACTGTACTGTGAATAGAGTGTGTGCACATACACATTCCCAAGCATTTCAAAAGGATACACATGAACTACTGTGGACTTGAAATGAAAAAATGTTGAAATCTGTAAATACA
This sequence comes from Ambystoma mexicanum, assembly GCF_040938575.1. Classification (NCBI taxonomy): domain Eukaryota; kingdom Metazoa; phylum Chordata; class Amphibia; order Caudata; family Ambystomatidae; genus Ambystoma; species Ambystoma mexicanum. Next base: position 1,224,519,350 of record NC_090930.1, on the reverse strand, counting down.
CAGGAACCTGTGGCATGACATCCACAATCATATCCAAACAAATATCAATAAACATATTGATAACTGGAACCATACATGGATGTAGATCATCTTACACACACCCAAACCCTACACCACAACCACAATGATGCCAAACACGCATTGATGCAGCACATGTTAATGGAATTTCAAACATCCTGTGCAACCCTGAGTTAAATGATGTACCCACCCCCACATGTTTTACAATAGTCAATCCCTCCATCACAGCAACAGCCTCAAACAGACCGGCACACCACAACACACATGACCTGCAAAGGAGAAAAGCACTGGCAGAAATGTCAATAATGAAAGTTGCATACACATGAATGAACTACATGAAGCATGGAATGTAACTATAATGCATTTGTGTTTACAAAAACAAAGTTATTAAAACAAATGAAAATAAAGCTTCAAGTCGTCCATGGGCCTATGTAATAAATAAAAATAACGTAACACCTAAAGAACTATATACAGGAAAAACAGAGAAGGAAAGTTATAGTAGTCTGGGAAAAGAAAAAAGGAAAACAAGAAATTAAACCTACCTAAACAACTATATACAAAGGCAACGGGCTAGTCCTCATCTCCAATACCAGCCAAGCTGTCCACCAGGGCTGAGTGGCATGCCCCATTCTCCTTCATCAGGTGGGCATCTGTAGTCTCTCGAATGGCTTGCAGGGTGGAAAGCATTTGTTGTTCAGTCTCCCAGGCTGCCCTGCAAGTGGCTTCCAGGACAGCAGCCCATCTCCTTGTGCGATGCAGTGCAACCTCAGCCCTAGCCACCATCACCCTTGCTTCCCGTTCCCGCTGCCTCTCTGCCATCAGCTACCTCGCATATCCTTTTGATACAGAGACATAGCCTGCATCACAGCCACATGTTCCTCCTGCCCCAAAGGTGCAGCCTGCCTCCCTGGTGTTGTATGCTCTGTGACTGAACACCTCCTCCATGTATTGTGTCACCTGCTGTTGCTTTGCACGGCACCCCCTCTAACTTGATGATGATTGTGGAGGGGTGGACTGCACCTGTACTGCTTCTAGGTGCCTGATGTCCTTCCATTGCCTGTGACCCTGTCGGTGCGTGGGTAGGCACGGTGAACACCCTAAGATGCTGTGTCTAGGACTCCCACCTCGGGCAGGGATGTGAGCTCCACCAGACAGGGTATTGTGAGTGGGACTGGTGCACAGGGGGCCCTGCTGTTATGTTGGCCGGAAGGTACCCTGGAGGGGGTTGTCGCAGTGAACAGCCCATGGAGTCCACCAGGGAACAGGCCTGCTGCAAGCAAGGCTGTGAGGCGGTATAGCTAATTGTGATGATGGGCAAGTAGACTACCCGTAGCCTGCCCATCATCACAAATGACACCTGTCTACCTCGTCAACACAGGAAGCAGGGGCAGCACATGATGGACACCAGCTGGTAAGGGGGTATTGGTTTGAGTGGACACACCAGCTGACAAGGGCCTGTCGGTCCGGGTGAAGGCATCCTGGCAGGCGCACAATGCTGCATTCGATGGCCCAAGGAAAGGATTTTGCACAGGCACCTTCATGGTGGCCTGCACAGTCTCATGCCCCTGGGACAGGACTGCATCAAGCACGTCCACATCAACACCCCCACCTGACCTCACAGGCTGGGCTGCAACTGCCACCTTCTCCACCTCCCCCTCTGTCAACCTGGATGACTACAGGGTGTCATCCGTCATGGATGGCCCCTGTGTGGCATCACCTGGCCCCACCGCTGCTGCAGAGTCCCCTCCCGACATCACCTTCTTGGGATCACCCCCAGCTGCCATGCCTGATGTCACTGACGCTGCCACAGCCACATTACTCCCCAAAGATGAGCTGTCATGGGGGCGTGACTGGGCTTGTGCCTCTGTCTGGGGGAGTTATCCCTGCATCCATGCACCACAGCACTGCTTCCGCCCTCTTCATCAGATGCAACTGTGGAAAAGGAGACACAGAACAGCAACATAAGTGTGCTACACCACAGCCGGTATGTCATCACCAACATTCACAGGAACATATTGATTGTGGGGCGGGGATTGCAGCAATCAACGACTTATGCCATGCAACCAATTTCCTTATGGTTAGGATATATGTTGTGTTGCGTATGTGAGAAAAATGGAGGTCCATGCACTACCTCCAATAAAAATGTAGAATAGTTGTTTCTCACCAAATAAATGTGCCACAAATCAGATACAATCAAAACTGATTAATTTATTCAAATATCTCAACTCCTGTAGGATTGTCCATATGATGACACGTGTAGTGGCAATGCTAGTCGATGGCAACTAAAAGGTACATCCCATCTTGTACAGTGCAGAAGTCCTCGCTCACAGATTCCCATTGTGATGTGCCTCTCAGAGCATTTTGTATGGGCTTGAGTCTTGGTAGGGCTCCTGTGGACAGACATGGGAGACATGCTGTAACGGCTTCCTCGACTTTGTTATCAATGTGGGGGAACCATACCCGGTCCTGGATCCTTGCTTTGGTCTGTACCATGCCTTGGCGGCCTCTGTGCATCAGTGCTAATATTCTCCCATGCAGCGCAGGTGGTATTAGGATGCAAAACCCCCTTGACAGTTCATGGCGGACCGTAAATATGCCTGATTGAAATTCTCATGCCTCCATGGTGCGATTGTGGTTGTTCTGAAGGATCGTGGCCATGAGCATATGTGTTTCTCCGGCTCTGCTGATTCTGAGATCTCAACTTCAGAAGCAGCCGTTGGATGCCTGGATAGAAAGTCTGCTGTTTTTTCTTTGGCTTGTACACACGGTCAAACTTGTATTGCTGCAGCTGAAGTGACAATATTCACACATATTCACACTTGTGCTGGAGGGTGTGGCGCCAAGCTGTGGAATCAGAAAAAAACAATATTAAGGCTTTTACACAATGCAAAGAGAAATACACCAACACGGGCTTGTAAAGATTCCCAGAATCTTTATTGCAATTCTGTTCAGTTTACAAAATAAAGTGCACAAATAGCTATTTGGCTGTCAGTACATCACAGAGACCAAAAGAAGGTTCAATGTGAGCAGTGAACAGGAATTGCTAGCTGGACATCAGCGTATTTATACAATTCCTTCATAACGATGTCCAGCTGTAACGCTCACCTGATTCCCACGGAGGCGCAGGTCTGGCTTCGAGTGCTGATGCTTCTTCAATGGTGAGCGCAGGACTCTGAAGATGGACAGGAAGGGCCCTCTACTCTGGCTTCTCCGGCTTGCAGGAATATTCCCCTGTGCGTGAAAAGGGAGTATTACCTACTGACTGAGTTATGCTCAAGCCTCCCACTCTCTTCCAACCCTCCACGATACCCTTCCACGATTCCCCGTGAAGTCTCACCTTAGGGTCAGGAAGGATGAGCTCTCCATCCTGCTTCTGATGCAGGGGCACATTGAAACCCAGTTACTTCACTGGATTGAGGATTGATGGGAGTTCAGCTAAGCTTGACTATTCAGGTAAGGCTCTGTAAAAGTTCTGTTGCAAGTTCAAAAGTCCAAGCTTAATAATAATGTTCATTGTCTTTTTGCAGCAAGCGCTAATGCTTATGTCTTTTTTCCTCTTAGGGGCCGGGGTTCGGAATGCCGGAGATATGGCGCCGACCCGAAGTGAAACGTGCAGTTCCACTTCCAGTAAATGGCAGGTTAGTTCTGGATGAGCGCTCGGGAACTGTCTTTACATACGCTCATTCAATGTCTTTGTCTTTTTTCCCCATAGGGGCCGAGTCCGGAAAATGCCTGGAAGCGGTAACACCCGAAATGAAATGGGAATGACCCAACAGGTAAGTCTTATTGCCTTCCTTCTCTCACCTCTTATTCTTGTCTTTTTCTCTAGGCTCTGGGAAGTGGCTGTGTATCTGGATGATCGCTGCTGAAGATGGAGGCACCCAGGAAAGGTGAGTGAAATGCAGCGCTGCAGCGATCGTAACGAAATGCTTTTAAAAATGATGTCTTCCTTTTCAGGATCGTCGGTGTGATGTCTCCGTGGTGCAGATTTAGCTGGTAAGGTCTCTTGTCTCCCTTTGCAGGTGACCCAGGATGCTGGCAGGCGTGGCTGAAGTCCAGATGCAGGAGCTGACACGGTGAGCGTCCAGCTGCGAGGAGCAGAACAACGCGAAACGTGAGTTGCTGATCGGGTGTGGTTTAAATAGCTTTGGAAGAAGTTCGAAGTGTGTATCCTTCCTCCGATCAGGTATGTATCCTTCCCCGACCACACCCGGGTGGAAAGTAGTCCCACAGGTAAAGTAGTTCCATTCAGGCCTCAAGAGGGCCTGGATGTGGCAGCATGATCTGCATCAGGTAAGTGCACAGTAAAACACTTGAACACATGTCTACCTTTATGAGCCTGGCGCCTAAGGCGCCAGGACAGAGGTCCAACATGAGCTGCGTCCAAAGGGCCCCAGCTTGGGCCCGCTAGCACTCCCCTGGGGGAAATGATGCCTGCCTCTGGGGTTGCTGGGTCGGACCTGGCTCCTTGGAGGTAGGCATCATGACAGTACCCCCCCTCAAGGCCCCTCCCAAGGTTCTTCCCTCCGGGGGTTTGGGCTTGTTCGGAAATCTCCAGTGAAACCTTTGTACTAATCGAGGTGCGTGGACATGGTTACTAGGCTCCCACGATCTCTCCTGAGGTCCATATCCCTTCCAGTCAACAAGATAGAAGAGTTTCGACTTTACCACCTTGGATTCTAAAATGTCTTTAACTTCGAATTCTAATTCCCCTTCAATTTGAACTGGATCTGGAGGCTTGGACAATCGGGTTCCTGGTTGTGCTGGCTTCAAAAGTGATGCATGAAAAACTGGATGAATACGCATGTTGGACGGTAGATCCAGTTTAAAGGCCACTGGGCTGAATATAGCTTTGATGGGATAAGGTCCTATGAATCTGGGATTGAAGGTTGCGGGCCCTTGAGGGGTAAATGTTTAGTTGCTAGCCATACCTGGTCTCCTACTTGGTAAGGAGGAGTTTTACTTCGGTGCAAATCAGCGTTTTCTTTATACTTTTTCTTGGCTTGCTGTAAATGAGATGCAGCTTCTTTGAAGGCTCGGGTTATTGTGGAATGCAGATGATTTACTGCAGGCATTTCCAGGGTCAGAGGTGGATCTAGGTCAGAGGTCTGAGATTGGTGACCATACAAAGTATAAAAGGGGGTTTGTCCGGTTCCAGAATGCACTGAATTGTTGTATGCATATTCTGCGATCCAAAGGATGTCTTTCCAATTTAATTCGGATTGGTGTAAATTGCACTGAAGATATTGCTCGAGAGTCTGATTGGTTCTCTCGGTTTGTCCGTCGGTCTGGGGGTGGTGGCTGGTGGATAACCGCACATCTATTTGTGCTAGTTGGCAACACTTCTTCCAAAAATGTGAGATAAATTGACTTCCACGATCCGAGACTAATATGGAAGGGAAACCATGTATGCAAACTATATTCTCCAGGTATTCCTTGGCCAAGGTGGAAGCTGAAGGCAAACCCTTTAAAGGGATAAAGTGGGCCATTTTGGAGAATAGGTCCACAATTACAAGGATTGTGTTGTAACCAGCACAAGGAGGCAGATCTGTTATAAAGTCCATTGACAGGGTGTGCCATGGTGCCGGTTGAATATCCAAGGGTTGAAGTAGGCCGGCTGGCCTTTTCTTTTGAGCCTTGTTTTGGGCGCAAATTCCACAAGACAGTACAAAAGACTTTATCTCCAAGAAGGCCACCAGAAGTGGCGTTTGATTTTTTCCTCCGTTTTAGCGATACCAGGGTGTCCTTCCATTAAAGATTCATGATGATGGGCAATAACAAGTTCTTGCAATTCTTTACTTGGCAGAAACAACCGCTCCTGGAAGTACAGTAAGTCAGCCTTAACGGTGTAATGAGGACCCTTTTGACTCCATTCCAGTAAGGTTGAAGAGTCTAGAAGTTGTTTTACTTGTGTTTGGATATCCTCAATAGTTTACAATGAAGTTAAGCCTAAGATTCTTTGCTCAGGTATGATGGGCACAGGTTCTAAGCTCGAATTAGGTTCTTCCATGCCAATCCGGGATAAGGCATCCGCTTTTCCATTCTTGCAGCCAGGGCGATAGGTAATTACAAAATCAAATTCCGCAAAGAATAGAGCCCATCGGAGTTGTCGTGAAGATTGAGCTTTGGCCGTCTTTAAATACTGTAGGTTTCTGTGGTCCGTAATTACGGTGATGGTGTGTCTTGCCCCGAGAAGGTAGTGACGCCAAGCCTTGAAAGCAGATTTGATGGCCAGTAACTCTTTATCGTTAATTGCGTAGTTGATTTCAGGAGTAGAACATTTTCTGGACCAAAAGGCCACTGGTTGTAGTTGGTTAGTTTTTGGGTCTCTTTGCGACAGGATAGCTCCCATGGCCGAACTGGATGCATCGGTTTCCACTATGTACGGGAGATCTGGGTGCGGGTGCTTCAATACAGGTGCAGAGGTGAATTTGGTTTTCAGGTCCAGAAAGGCTTGTTCGGCCTCAAGAGTCCATTCGAAGCGTTTGTTTTTCTTTAGGAGAGCGGTGATGGGTTGGACTGTTCGGGAAAATTCTGGGATGAATCTTCGATAGAAATTGGCAAAGCCGAGCATGCTCTGAACTCCCTTCACCGAGCTTGGAGATGGCCATTTGAGGATGGCGTCCACCTTTCGCGAGTCCATTCGGACTCCTTGAGGTGTCAGGATGAATCCGAGAAACTCAACTTCTGTGGTATGAAAAACGCATTTTTCGAGTTTCGCAAATAGTCTGTGCTGGCGCAGTTTCTCAAGAACTGCCCTAACATGTTTTCTGTGATCAGATTCTGAAGAAGAGTACACCAGGATGTCGTCAATGTAAACAATGACACAGACATCGATAAGTTCCCGAAGAACATCATTCATAAAGTACTGAAAGGCGGCAGGTGCATTGCACAAACCGAAGGGCATCACCTGATATTCGAAGAGCCCAAATTTGGTGCGGAATGCAGTCTTCCATTCGTCGCCTTCTTTTATGCGCACCAGGTGATAAGCTCCTCGGAGATCTAACTTGGTGTACACACAAGCGTCTTTCACCTGGTCGATAAGCTCAGGGATCAAGGGCAGAGGATAACGATTCTTAATCGTTATTTGATTTAGGGCGCAATAGTGTGTACACGTTCTAAGGTCACCTTCTTTTTTTGGCACGAAGAACAGAGCTGAAGAGACAGGAGACTTGGACGGGCGAATAAAACCATTGGCTAGGTACTGATCTAAATACTGATGCAAATGCAGGTTTTCAGGTTCCGTAAGAGCATAAATCCTACTACAAGGTAGTTGAGCATTGGGTACCAGATCGATTTGGCAATCATAAGACCGATGGGGAGGTAACGTGTTAGCCTGTTCTTTCTGAAAAACGTCTTGGAATTCTTGGTATTCTGATGGTAGCTGTACAGGGGTGGAAGTTGCTGAGGCTAGACCCATAGCTGGATTTCTTGGATAACAAGTTGGTTCACAATCAGGAAAACCTATCTTCTTTGCTCGCCAGTCAATTCTGGGATTATGTGTTTCTAACCAAGGAATTCCAAGAATTACTTGAAATTGTGGGGCCTTGATCACATCAAACACGATTGCTTCCCGATGTCCATCCTGACCCACCAGTGTCACTTCAACAGTGGAATGCGTTACAGGCCCTGAGGCTATTTCGGTTCCATCTACTCTGGTAATGACATCTTGGGTTAATTTCGGGTGGAGAGGAAGCTTAATCCTGGAAGCCAATTCACGGTCTATGTAATTTCCAATAGCTCCACTGTCGATGTATGCTTTTATAGCATGCAACTGCTGAGGCTGTTTTGGGTCCACGAGCACCATTGGCATGACAAAATGCGAGGTCAAAGAGTTAGTTTTCAAGCTCGGCAAGCGGACCCCTACGCTTGCCGGGCTAGGTCGTTTCCCGAATCAGGTGTCACTAATTCGTTATCAGTATCTCCAACCACCTTCTTAAGTGGTTTAACTGGACAATTTCGAAGAAAGTGACCGGAAGTCCCGCAGTACAGACAAAGTTGCATTTGCCGCCTTCTCTCTCGTTCTTTCTGCGTTAATGGTCCTTTAACACCACCGATTTGCATAGGGTCAGATACATCGGTACTCTTGGAGTTAGCGTGGGTTTTGATCGGTGCTCGGTTTTCATACTTGAACCGATCTGCTTTTCTATTTTGAAGTCTGTGATCAAGTTGAACCACCAAGTCAATGTAGTCTGCGCAGACCTGGGGTGGGTTTACTATCTGAGCTAGAACATCCTTAAGCTCTCCGCGCAGGCCTCGATGAAACAATGTGATCCTTTTGCTTTCTGGCCATCCAGTTTCCACAACCAGTCTGTTAAAGGTTGCTATGTAGGACAGAATATCCTGATTACCTTGTCGTAAGGATAGCAGTTCGTTATCAAGGGCCTGTCCTTGAGAGTGTGCAGCGAACAATCTTTCCATGCTGGCCTGGAAGCCCTGAAAATTCTGGAGAATGGGATCATCCTGATTTACCAATGGAATAGACCAATCGGCAGCACTGCCACTGAGGTAAGATAGTATAAAGGCTACTTTGGTCTGGTCGTTAGGGAAGGCTCCGGGTCTGCATAGAAAGTGTAAACGACATTGGTTCATAAAGACGGCATATTTCTTGGGATCCCCGCAAAACGTTCACGCGGTGCCAAAAGCATGTGTCCAGGTAGATTAATTTGTACCCGGTTACTCAAACCCTTTGATGTGGAAATGTCTCCGGAATTAGGTAAAGGAGTGTGCCCTGCCTGGGCCTGTAATAACCTTTTGGCAAGGTCATCTGTTCTTTCCTTGGATAAGATCAGGTCTCTTTTGAGAGCGTTAGTCTCCTGGCGGGCTGAGTGCACCTCTGCCCGTAATTTCCCCAAAAGCTGGGCCAGCTGGTCAGTCTCGGAAGTCTCCATAGCGCCCGGGTGGGAAATTGTGGGTAGGCTTCGCGTTCTGTAACGCTCACCTGATTCCCACAGAGGCGCAGGTCTGGCTTCGAGTGCTGATGCTTCTTCAATGGTGAGCGCAGGACTCTGAAGATGGACAGGAAGGGCCCTCTACTCTGGCTTCTCCGGCTTGCAGGAATATTCCCCTGTGCGTGAAAAGGGAGTATTACCTACTGACTGAGTTATGCTCAAGCCTCCCACTCTCTTCCAACCCTCCACGATACCCTTCCACGATTCCCTGTGAAGTCTCACCTTAGGGTCAGGAAGGATGAGCTCTCCATCCTGCTTCTGATGCAGGGGCGCGTTGAAACCCAGTTACTTCACTGGATTGAGGATTGATGGGAGTTCAGGTAAGCTTGACTATTCAGGTAAGGCTCTGTAAAAGTTCTGTTGCAAGTTCAAAAGTCCAAGCTTAATAATAATGTTCATTGTCTTTTTGCAGCAAGCGCTAATGCTTATGTCTTTTTTCCCCTTAGGGGCCGGGGTTCGTAATGCCGGAGATATGGAGCCGACCCGAAGTGAAACGTGCAGTTCCAGTTCCAGTAAATGGCAGGTTAGTTCTGGATGAGCGCTCGGGAACTGTCTTTGCATACGCTCATTCAATGACTTTGTCTTTTTTCCCCATAGGGGCCGGGGTCCGGAAAATGCCTGGAAGCGGCAATACCCGAAATGAAATGGGAATGACCCAACAGGTAAGTCTTATTCCCTTCCTTCTCTCACCTCTTATTCTTGTCTTTTTCTCTAGGCTCTGGGAAGTGGCTGTGTATCTGGATGATCGCTGCTGAAGATGGAGGCACCCAGGAAAGGTGAGTGAAATGCAGCGCTGCAGCGATCGTAACGAAATGCTTTTAAAAATGATGTCTTCCTTTTCAGGATCGTCGGTGTGATGTCTGCGTGGTGCAGATTTAGCTGGTAAGGTCTCTTGTCTCCCTTTGCAGGTGACCCAGGATGCTGACAGGCGTGGCTGAAGTCCAGATGCAGGAGCTGACACGGTGAGCGTCCAGCTGCGAGGAGCAGAACAACGCGAAGCGTGAGTTGCTGATCGGTGTGGTTTAATAGCTTTGGAAGAAGTTCCAAGTGTGTATCCTTCCTCCGATCAGGTATGTATCCTCCCCCGACCACACCCGGGTGGAAAGTAGTCCCACAGGTAAAGTAGTTCCATTCAGGCCTCAAGAGGGCCTGGATGTGGCAGCATGGTCTGCATCAGGTAAGTGCACAGTAAAACACTTGAACACATGTCTAGCTTTATGAGACTGGCGCCTAAGGCGCCAGGACAGAGGTCCAACATGAGCCTGGTGCCTAAAGCGCCAGGACTGCATCCAAAGGGCCCCAGCTTGGGCCCGCTGGCACTCCCCTGGGGGAAATGATGCCTGCCTCTGGGGTTGCGGGGTCGGACCTGGCTCCTTGGAGGTAGGCATCATAACACCAGCCTCCTACAAGTTAATCATGTACTGGGCTAGGGTTGCGCTAGGTTAATTCCTAATTTACATATCTCGCGCATGCGGTTTACTTTTTAATACATTTACTAACGAGCACTATTATTCTCTGGGTTTAACTTTACACTCTTTACACATTGCTTTAATGCAGGTCAAACAAATGTTTCGCATGACATGTTTTGTCAGTGTTATTGTTCTTATGTACTTGTAGGTTAACATCACTGATTCAAGTAATCCCCTGATCCCGAGGTCAACAAAGGACAAGGTCTACATGACCCTAACATGTAGCCTGCAGGCAGGTTGGACATTAGTTTCCTACAAAGGTTGAAGAGGTTAAGTTAGAACAAGAGAACACAGGTCGGCCATTTTAGGCCACGGGGTGACTTTGCACAAATAACTAAAATGGCAGTTTTGACCTAAAATGGAGGCTCGATTAAGTTAAGGTTATGACCTTGCAACGCAGATTTTCTCGCAGAGCGACTGGGCATAGGCCAACATATTCAATGAGGATGAAACAATACTTTATCAGTTTTAACAAACCCTCCTTTTGGCCTATGCCAAGCACTAAACTACCTTCAATCACTTTGAGACCAACTCCACATTTCAATGTCTACAAACCCCGAATCATTATCAGACATATGTATGCAATTGCACGGAAGGAGTGTGGAAAACAGATACATTTCAACAGGTAAAAAGTCCTCTAGCGGATATGCTTCATCCAGATACCGTAACCCAAAACCAATAGTTACTTCAAACCCAATTATTATTACTAAAAGGCAACAATACATTTTCGGGGTCCCTTTACATGCTTGATCATTGTCTCTGCTAGCCACATATTTATCTAAAAGTCCAGTGCGAGTGGTAGCGGGTGCAGGCATCGTCGTCTTCAATTGAAAAACACCAATTGTTTGTTTGCTGGCGACTCCAGTGTGCGTCTTCTTAATGTCTTTCCCACAACCCTTAGCCAACAGAATCCTTTCGTACAGTCGGGCCAAAAGGCAAGCCCTCAAATGATTTCCTCGATCGCACAGTCAAACCGTGCCATATGTCTATCTTCTTGGACGTAAATTATATTTCACAATTTCCAGTGCTGAAGGATCAGAAAAAAGTATGTTGTCACTTCCCACTGGAGCTGGCGAGTGAACGGAATGGGATCAGAAAATGGATGATCCGGAAATACCACTGTTGGAGAGTGTGGAGACAAGATGGCCATTTCGTCCGGCCATACGAACTCTGGAATGGTCTCCGATACTCTCTTGTCGATTGTTGCTGTTTCGGGCACGTTGGTTACAGCATGGAAAGGGATTCAGTGTCTTCTGTATCGTATAGCACGGGCTGCGGGATCTGTTTGGTGTGTGTCACATGGATCCAGTTCTTACGACCTGCTACCCGCACAGCAGTTTGGGTGACTAGCAGGACCTGGTAGGGACCTCTCCACCGAGGTGCAAGGCAAGACGACTTCTCAAAAACTTCCATGAGGATCCAGTCCCCCGGTCATAGACTGTGACCAGGACCCTTGTATCGTACAGGTAATTGCTCTTGCACCTGGTGATAAATTGAAAATAGATTTTTAGTCAACTGGTTACAGTAATCTGAAAGAAGCACATTCTCTATATCCTGCAATGAGTGGCTCTTTGGCATACCCCAAATATTAGCAGGTCTTCCCATTACCACCTCAAAGGGAGAGAGCCCAGTCTTAGATTGAGGGTTTGTTCTCATCGATAGCAACACGATCGGTAAGGCGTCCGGCCATTTTAACTTGGTCCCGGCACACATTTTAGCAAGCTTGTTCTATATAATGCCGTTTTGTCTTTCCACTAATCCGGCACTTTGGGCATGTCTGGCCGAATGGAACCGTTTAGCAATCTGCAATCCTTTGCATTTTTGTAGGATTAGTGGCCCATTATCCGACCAGATGACTCTCGGCAGCCCGAACCTAGGAAAGAACTCCTTTAACAGAGTTTTTGCTGTGGTTATGGTTGTTGCATCTCTAACAGGGAAGGCCTCAACCCACTTGCTTAATGCACAAATGACAACCAGTACATATTTAAGATTGTTGCAACGTTCCATCTCAATAAAATCAAAGTGGATAACTTCAAACGAAACAGAAGGTGGAGCGAAACTTCCTCTAGGAGTCGAGGTAACTTTTCCTACATTGTGCTGCAAGCAGACCATACACCCTTGGACAAAGCGCTCTGCAATTTTGAAAATGTTATCATTGGCCCATACACTATGTAACATTTTAGTCAATTTACGCGTGCAGATATGGGTCGGACCATGAGCCATAATGACCATCATTGTAATATAGGCGCCAGGGAGTAACCATTTTCCTTCAACCTTGTCCACCCAACACCCATCACCATCCAATCTCCCTGCACCCTTGACCCATTTCTTGGTCTCCTCTACAGTAGCATCTGCTTGAATGTCTTTTACAGAATCGATACTTTCACCAAAAGTGCAAACATTTACAGTTTCCCTTACAGCATACATTTCTGAACTAAAATTGGTAGCAGTTTGTTTAGCCACCTGATCAGCGAAAGCATTCCCTTTTCCTATATCGTCTATAATCTTTTGATGTGCTGTACATTTTACGATTGCTAACTGGACAGGTAGTGCAAGCGCTAAAAGTATAATTGCACTATTAAAGTGCCATGCTGTATTTTCGTGCCATGTGAGGTCAAGAACCCTCGTTCTTTCAAAAGTCTACCAAAGTTGTGAACTACCCCAAAGGCATACTGACTGTCGGTATATATGTTTACCGTAAACCCCTCAGAAAGTTCACAAGCTCGAGTTAACGCTATAATTTCTGCGGCCTGCGTGGAATTATGCATAATTCTTTTGGTTTCCACAATCGTGCTTAAAGTAGTGACGGCATAAGCAGCCGTGGATGTACCATTCGGAAGTTTGAAACAAGAGCCATCACAAAATAGCTCTCCATGTGGGCTATTCAAACCCGTGTCTTTCAAATCAATTCTACTTTTAGTCTCTTGTTCTGTAGTGTAAAGGCAACCGTGTGACGTTTCGTCACCATCAACAGTATCTTGTGGGACAGGTAAAAGTTCAGCCGGATTTAGTACACAACACCTCTGAATTTGAATGTGGGGAGCAAACAAGATCAATTTGTATCTTGTCAATTCTGCAGAAATAAGGTGTTGCTTTTGAGTTCTATTCAATAAAATATCTACAGAGTGAGGTACCATTAGGGTTAACGCATGACCGAGGACCATTCCCTCGCTCTGGTTTACAGACGCAGCAGCGACAGCTCTCAAACATCTCGGCAAAGCGCATGCAACAGGATCATGGATGGATGAGAAATAGCCGCACGGCCTATTCTTCCCTCCATGTTCCTGCGTTAACACAGCCAAAGCACATCCATCACGTTCATGCACATACAACACGAAGGCCTTTTCATAATTTGGAGTTCCTAAAACCGGTGCCGAACACAGCACGGTTTTGAGCAAATCAAATGCTATCTGGTGTTCCAAAGTCCATGGCAATGGCAAAGAAATGCCCTTCTTTGTCAAAGCCAGCATTGGTTTAATCGTTAACGAAAGGTTAGGGATCCACAATCTGCAGTAAGAAGCCATACCCATCAGGGCTCTAACTTCCTTTTGAGTATTTTGGACAGACATGCCAGAAATAGTTTTTATCTGTTCAGGTGTCAACCTTCTTCCCTCCTTTGACAGGAGATAGCCTAAATAGGTGACCTCCTGGCAATAATATTGGAATTTCTTGAGTGAAGCTTTGTGGCCATGTTTTGCTAGATGACAAAGCAACAATACGGTGCCTTCTTTACAGGCACTTCCAGAATCAGCAGCCAAGAGGAGATCATCTACATACTGTAGTAATGTGCAAGTAGTAGGCAACTCGAGAGTATCGAGTTGCTTTTTCAATGCTCTACTATAAATACTTGGACTCTCAGTGTACCCTTGTGGTGCATGAGTGAATGTGAACGAGCGTCTACCTAGAGTAAACGCAAACAAATACCTACTATCCTTATGTATAGCAATACTGAAAAACACGTTTTTAAGGTCAACAACGCTAAAGTGAGTGGCAGAAGCCGGAATCATAGTTGGTATCGTGGTAACATCAGGTACAATGGGAAATTGAGGAGCCACAATTTTGTTAATAGCACGCAAATCAAATATAAATCGAAAAGGAATCGCATTATCACCTTTTTAATATACTGGCAAAATCGGGCTATTACACACACTACCTGTAATTTCCTCAATTACTCCACAATGTACAAAATCAGAAACTATACATTTCAAAGCCTGTTCGCCTTCAACTGAGATCTTATATTGCGGGATGCGAGGCAATTTTACTCAATGTATCAGAATAATTTTAACAGGTTCAATTTGAAGAATGCCCACATCATTATCATCAATTGCCCATAAGCATTCCGGAATGTTACTGAATTCTGGCGGTAAAGGTCGAGTCAAAAACTGAGAGGGGAGTGATTGCTGAGGTGAAATTGTTAACTGAACTCTGTCCGGGGAGCAATCTATTACTGCATTCAATTCCTTCAACAAATTCAACCCCAGCAAATTCTCCCCACAGTTTGTAGTAAGTAGAAATGGACACTGCTCCGTAAAGGGACCCAGTGTTATCGGTACCGGCAAAGAGACCAGACAAACTACATGTGTGCCTGAAAACCCTACGGAAACGTTGGACTGCCCTGACAGGGGAATGTTTGGAACCTGTGAATGGTCAATGGAACACTTTTGTGCTCCCGTATCTACCAAAAATAGATGCTTCCTATATCCCACCGCCATCTCAACGTAGGGGCCTTTCTGATGAACGGGAATAGGCGTTGGTTCCAAATCCTGTTTCGGGCAATCCTAACGAAACAGAATGTCATCAAACGTAAGCTCTTCAGAGAGGTACGCGGCAGAAGGGTGATCAAAAATGTTTCTATTATCCACACTCGAAACTTGTTTGTTTATCCTGTGAAGGAGGTTGCTGTGATTTGGGTGCAAACTGACCTCTGACAGGGCCCCCTGCACCTGGGCGACCTCTGGATCATCTACCCATGTTCCCAAATGACCTTTGCTGCAAGGTCGGACATTGTGCGCGCCAGTGACCTTCCTGTCGACAATAGGCACACTGGTTAATGGTTACCGGCACCAAGGGCGTACTTCCCTGTGGAATCTATTGACCTCTAAATTGATTACCTCCTCTACGGTTTCTAACAATCTGTTGCAATAGTACTTTTATTTTTAGGTCACCCTTTTTTTCTCAAGTTTTTCCTTTTCATTATTTACACGATTTTCATAGTACTGAGCTATGTGCAGTACTTCTGATTGAGACTTCGCCTGCCAAGCGCTTTCGGAGGACATCATCTGTAACTGGATGTCAGTCAGCAATCCACGTACAAATTTGTCGACAAACAGTCTTTTCCCTGACTCTGTGCCTAAGTCTTGTCCACTGAAATCCGAAAATACCTAATCAAACCGATTGAAGAACTCGGTAGCACCCTCAGACTTTCCTTGGACACAGGCCGTAAGCTTGTCCCAAAGGATCCTTTTTTCAGGAACTATGGTTTTAAATTTTACAATAATCCTATCGGGCAAAGTTAATATCACTTGAGGCGGTCGTTCGCCAGCTGGTCTTTCTCTGTCGATCCTAACCATGTTATCCCATGTATCTCCTAACCCAGGTACATCATCTACAGTCCTAATCGGTTTCCATAAATCAACTGTCAGGAGTATGGGAAATAATAAATCGATATCGCTTAAGGTGAATACCGATGATTGTAAGACCAACTCTATTTCTTTAAAGAACCCCTTCGGATTCTTTCTTATATCAGGAATAGGCTGCTTTATGGTGTTCACTTCCTATCTTGAGAACGGGACGTGAACAAACTGCGATACATAATGTGCAGGAATATCCACAGCAAGTATACCTCGTGCAGCCTCGGCCACTATCTCAACTTTTGGGACAAATGTCGGAGGGACCTCTCTCATAGGCAACTGAGAAGTAGGCAGCTCCGAACGCTTACTAAGCAACAGGGCCAAATCAAGCGCTAAGGCAGTTGAAGAGGTATTCATCGAAAAAGCTCTGTTATAAACACTAAACAATTTTGCGGGACAACAAATCTTTCTTTTTACACACTCATTCTGCAGGTATTCTACCATAACCTGAATCACTTTCTTTTTCATTTCTAACTTATACTGACCATACGTGTCATATACTTCATCTTGAGTTATCGACATATCTGAAATCCATCTTATCGCATTCTTTGTACAAATTTGTGCTTCCTCACCTATCAATTCATGGCGAGGAGAAAACCATTTTTGTAAGAACACAGTACCTAAACTTTCATCATCTGCTTCTTCATTCTGTAACTCTTCCTACTCCTTCCTATACACAGAAATCCTCTGGACATGCTCATATACTTTCTCTGCAGTATCTCTAGACAACGCTAAGGCGTCCAAATCCCGTAACCCTTGTGGGAGATCTACATTGTTTAATCTATTCCACATTATGCTCAATTGAATTCCTAACCCTTCAATAAAAACATTTTTCTCAGGAATACTTTTTACATTTTCGAGTGTGGAAAAAACATCTGCTTTTTCACCCTTCTCCATACAATGTTTAGCCCAAGCAATCAATTCATTCTTTTTATCTTGGGACACAGTATTACGAGTCATAACCCTTGATCCCGCTCCCTGGTCTACTACAAGCAATATTCAATCACTTGGAAGAGGAAGAGTAGGCACATTCTGAATGTCAACAGGTGTAGGCAAGGGGGCAGGGAAAGGAGCGGCGGCTGGAGGAACAATGGGGAGAACAGCAGGGAGGACCAGAGGAACTATAGGAGGAGGAATAACAACAGCAAGGGGCAAAGCACCAGGAGGAGGGATGTTCGTTCATGCAAAAGTATGTTAATCAATTCATCAGACGTATGAACATCTTTTGTAGGGTACATTTTCTGAATGCCTAATTGAAACGCTCTGCCCGTGTTCCTAACTGATTCCAATTGTTTATTTTGATCATATAACCGTGCCTTTTCGACACTTGTCATATATCGACGCACATGCTTCTCTCTACTCTTTTGTTGCTGCAAAGCTTCTGTTTTCCAACTGTGCAATGCGTCACATGCTGCAAGTCTAGCCTTTTTCTTTACCAATACAGACTCTAAATATTTTATACGAGGGGTTTCAGAGCTACCATTGGTTGGCCACCGAAGATTAGTATTATGTCTGGTCTGTCTGTGCCAAATGTCACTAAATGCTATACTACCAAAGCTTTTCTTACAGTACATAGTACATGCCGGCGACCCCTCATATGGTGTGGGGCGGCTATCTTCCAAAGATTGTCTGTCGCTGCGGAATAATGCCCTCAAGCAGGCAGACAATTTCCCAGGCATATCAGAGTTCTGGTGTTACCTGGTCAAATAATTGTGCTCATGAGTACAATGCGCCAAATTCAAATTGTCAGGGTTAAATTAAGAATCAGGTCACGATTCACCTGACCAAAGGACTGGTAGGCCCGATCGTGTTACTAAGAACAGTTCTAAGGACCCACGTGTCTGTTGATTTAGGCAAATTTACCCACCTTGATATATGGACCCTTGTCAAGACGTTGTCTCAGGCTACAGCTCACCGTTCAGGGATCGGATCATGCTGTTCCGCCGAGGAATTCACTTCTCGTCCAGAGGGGCCATTTTGTTCGCACCGTCTGATCCCGGTCCAATAGCTGAGCCAACCTTCAATGAGACGAAGTCAATCTTGAGGGTCCCTATTTGGGCGCCATCTGTGGAATCAGAAAACTACAATATTAAGGCTTTTACACCATGCAAAGAGAAATACACCAACACGGGCTTGTAAAGATTCCCAGAATCTTTATTGCAATTCTGTACAGTTTACAAAACAAAGTGCACAAACCGCTATTTGGCCGTCAGTACATAACATAGACCACCAAAAGGTTCAATGTGAGCAGTGAACAGGAATTGCAAGCTGGACATCAGCGTATTTATACAATTTCTTCATAACGATGTCCAGCCTCCTACAAGTTAATCATGTACTGGAATAGGGTCGCGCCAGGTTAATTCCTAATTTACATATCTCGCGCATGCTGTTTACTTTTTAATACATTTACTAACTAGCACTATTATTCTCTGGGTTTAACTTTACACTCTTTACACATTGCTTTAATGCAGGTCAAACAGATGTTTCGCATGACATGTTTTATCAGTGTTATTGTTCTTATGTACTTGTAGGTTAACATCACTGATTCAAGTAATCCCCTGATCCCGAGGTCAACAAAGGACAAGGTCTACATGACCCTAACATGTAGCCTGCAGGCAGGTTGGACATTAACTCTCCTACAAAGGTTGAAGAGGTTAAGTTAGAGCAAGAGAACACAGGTCGGCCATTTTAGGCCACGGGGTGACTTTTCACGAATAACTAAAATGGCAGCTTTGACCTAAAATGGAGGCTCGATTAACTTAAGGTTCTGACCTTGCAACACGGATTTTCTCGCAGAGCGACTGGGCATAGGCCAACATATACAATGAGGACGAAACAATACTATATCCGTTTTAACAAAGCCTGTGAACATGAGGATCAATGGCTTGTGGTCTGTGAATGTTTTGAAGATCCACCCATACAGGTACAGATGAAAGTGCCTACAACCCCACAGGACGGCTATTGCCTCTTTCTCGATATGTGAATAGCATTTTTCCGTGGGGGTAAGAACTCCAGAAGCATATGCTACAAGCTGTGTGTCACCCGCTGCAGCGGTTTGCACCAACATTGCCCCTAAACCTACTGGCCATGCCTCTACATCCAGTTCTGTGTTCAGATTAGTGTCATAGTAGGCCATTGTGGTGCTGGTCAATAGTGCTTCTTTGATGTTATTAAACGCCTCTTGACACCGCGTGTCTCATTGCCATTTTGTTTCTGATTTGATCAGGGCCCTTAGTGGCTTTGATAAGGTGGTCAGGTTGTTGATGAACCTCCCAGAGTATGTGGCCATCCCTAAGAAACTGTGGACTTCGGTGGGTGTCGTGGGTGGTGCTGCTACTTTGATGTTCGCTGCTTTCAATGGGTCTGCTGACACACCCTTACTAATGAATGCATCCAAAAACGTAAGTTCCTCCTTGAGAAACTCACATTTGTCTCTGTGTATGGTCAGGCCAGCCTTATCCAGCCAGTCAAGAACCACCACCAACCAAACCACATGTGTGGGCCTGTCCTTTGCATATACTAGGATGTCATTGCTGACACTGAGGACTCCAGGGAGGTCTTGCAGGATGGTGTGAATTGTTTGTTGAAATACCTCTGCTGCGGACGATATCCCAAAATGCTACCTCTTTTACCTCCTCAGCCCAAGGTGCATCAAGAACGTGGTTATGTATTGTAAGTCTTTGTGCAATTTCAGTTGGTGGTAGCCTGCCTTCAGGTCTATTTTGGAGAACATTTTGGACCCTGTGAGGTCAGTGATTATCTTGTTGAGGGTTGGAGTGATATGTCTTTTCCACATAATAGCAGTATTGGGGAGGCACATGTCTATGCAGATTCAGATTTTTCTGGGCTGGTTGGTTTCTTCTTCACTACTATTGGAGAGACCCATGGCGTTGGTCCTGTAACTTCTATGATTCCTGCTCTTTTTAGGTTGCGTAGCTCTTTGGCTACTATGTCCCTCATGTGGAAGGGTGTTCGCTGGAGGCGCAATGCTTGTGGCTGGATGTCTGGGTCAATGTGTAGTTTTATCAACTCTGCTTTGAGGCATCCAATCCCTTCAAATAGCTTGGGAGGTTTCAACATGATCTCTTGTATTTCATTGTTGTTTGATATGTTGCAGATTAACTTGATCAGTCCTAGATATTCTGCTGTGTCCCAGCTAAGTAGACACTCAATCGCTGCGTCCATAACATAAATCTTTTACTGGATTGCTGGTGCTCCTGCCCTGCTGAGGGTGATGCTGAACTGCCCAACTACTGGGAGGGGCTTTCTGTTTTGGTATGCATAGAGTCATGTGTTGGTGTGTGTCGGCGTTGGGCAGGGATCGATTAGGCGCAGTGTGTCAAAAGGCATCACATTTACTGAGGCCCTGATGTCAATTGTCATCATGACTTCTCGAACCCCCATCATAATACTGCATTGGGGTCTTTTCTGCTGTGATTGTCGGTGCTCATGATACCTGTATCCTGTGGAGTTTATTGTTCATGTGGGCCGCACAGGCATGCACATGTTCTCTCTGTCGGCCTTATTCTAGGATACAGGATAGAGGAATGCCTTTCTTGCTCAGTATAATTCTCCTCAGCTTTTCGTAGAATATCCCATTAATGATTTGTCATCTGATCGCTTTGTCGATATTCTTAAACTCGCATGACAGGGCCAATCACTGCAGTTGGGTATGATATGCATCAAACGTTTCTGCTTCGCCTTGGACCGTTGTGTAACAATTGAAAATGTCATAGTGTGGATGGGGTTGAGGCATGGAATGATGTGTGAGGGTGTATTTTGCTGATTTGTACACGTCATCTGTGTCGAGGGTGTGGAGAGTGAGTTGAATATGTACAGCATGTCATCTCCAGCACTCAACAATAAGTGAGATTGCATCTTTCTAGGTGTGGCAATGTCTTTAGGGTGTATAACCATCTCAAATGTTTTAATCCATATTGTCCACCTGGGCCCCACCGATGAAGGTTCGAGGTAGGGGTCAAAAGAGCCCATGGCACCACCCTGTGTCCTTGTCTGTCTGCAGTGGGATTAGGGCTGAGATTTGGTGACAGTCGGGCAGGGGTCACTGGGGCCGGTGTGGCAGCCATTTGGACTCACGTGGTGTTAATGGTCATTTGTAGTTGACAGCGCAGTATCCTGTTCACCCACATGGTTGATGGGCCAGCTTTAGTGTGTGCTTTGTTTCTAGGTTGTGTCCCACACAAGTGCTCTGAGGTGCCCTGCTGTTCTTGGTTGGGTCCAGTTTGTTTCTTCACTGGCCGTGCATGTGGCAGTGGTGGTTGTGACTAGATCCTCTCTCTAGGTTCCCGACACCGAGGACGCAGCCATAGTCCCTTCCTTGTCATTTCTTTTCTTGGGTGTCTCCATGGCGGTTGCTGTACTTCGATTATTTTGTGCACCCTAGCCTTGATTACATTGTCAATGTCCAGGGGCTATTTGACGAGTTGTTTCTGTAATGTAGATGACACACATCCCTCAAAGACATGAAGATTGACTGCTTCATCATCAGAGAATTGTGAAAACTGGCAGTAAACCAGCTTCTGCCGGGGTTGGGTTATGAATTCCTCCACAGTCTCGTGTGGAGACAGCTGACATTGAGGAAAAAACATATCTCTCAGGGCCTCTCTTGGACTGTATCACCAATTTCTTGTTCAGAGCTGCTCCAAGCTCATCATATGTGGTCCTTTCTCCTGCTGGAATCGTCTTGATAATATCCTTTATTTCCTTGCCTGCAAGATTCACTGAAATGTCTTTCAGGGCAGGTGATTTCTCTACCTGTGCGGCCCTGATGAAGTCGTCAAAGTCCTCAACCCATTCGGTCCACTGTGTTCCCTTGTATTGTTGGGTTGCAAGTTAAATAGGCACATTCTCCTTAGAAATGCAATTTTAGCACAACCCTGCTGTGCTATCCCTTGGTCTCCAGCCTGGTCCACCAGAGTTATCAGCAGCTTGACGAAGGGCCTTGTCGCCACATGGTGGTGCAGGGAGCTGAATTGACTGGTGCCCTGCTGCTTGTCTTTAGGCAGCGTTGGTGTGGGCTTGCCTTTCTCAGTGTGTCATCAATGTGAAAATGAACCTGCTGCTGCGCAGTCCAGCAGGATATAGGCCCAGAGCACCTCCAGTGGTTGCCTCTCGGGTGGCTTAGGTTTAGGACAGGGGGTCACACAGTGGTGCACTCTCGCAGGCACTTAGTGTCTTCCCTATGCACCCCTTGTGCCGTATGGCGTCCCTGCCCCACGTGCAGCAGCCGCCTTCTATTAGTACTGCAGTGCGGGCGGTGTTCTTTCTCCTTTTATTTATTATTTTCTTTTCCAGGCCATGTTTTTTCAATCACCCAGCTGCAGTGCTGGCAAACCCTTAGCAGCAGATAAATTAATTCTAGGTCTCCCCCATGATGCCCGACGGCATCAACACAGATTGGGTGAGTGTCAATGGGCTCCCGGGCTTGACGCCATGTGCACTATGGTGCATGAGGATGGCAGAAATCCACGTATTTACTCGGCAGAGCCCCGGACGATGTATGACAGACAGGATACAAGGTTTTAGCCAACACAACAGAGGCACGAAAATCAGGGAAGCTCTGGTGGGATGAAGCACAGCACTGCAGCCTTCGCAGGCAGTGGAGGATGTGCCAGAAGCACGGACAACAGCGGAAAACTGACAGGATGCATCGGATAACGCAGGAAGGATGGCTCACTGACAAGCCACGCAGTAAGCCACAGTAGACATTGCTGCAAATGTTTGCTGGCTCATTTTCCTCGTCGCCATTTGTCGGGAGTGTAACAGCCTACTAACAGCATTCAAGGAAGGACACAGAGATGTGCATGTAGTTCAACTTCTTTATTCTAACTGAACTTTCCCCCTGCCGACTCCTCCTCTTCCTTTCACATGGCGTATCCTTAAAGGGCATATTTACACATTGTGCGGCCTTTCCTACCCACAATACTTGTGTGTGTCCTATTGATTACATGATAAGGCACAAAGGGGGGGATGGAGGTGGAGAGCTCCTAAGGCAGGAGCTTGTTTGGAAGTTATGAGGTGCTAGTGGGAGGTGGGGACACCAGGGGCTAAGTGTGGGCTGTCGCTTCTATGCAAACAGAGGTGATTCCGTGCATTGACGGGTTTGCAAGATGCAGCGCGGGCATGGCAAAGGTTCCCAAGCTCAGAAGGCTTTCCTTGCACAGCCCATGCAGGTCCTCTTGGAAAATGGATTAGTACAGCAGGCCCATTCGGGCTGGCATTTTTCAGATTGTGGGTGGACATTACTGGGAGACGTGCCAGGCCCCATTGACCCATGCACCTTGGCAATGGAGATCTTGGTGGTCATGGGAGGTAACAAGTTACAGCCACCTAGGCCACAATGGGTTTCCCAAACAGGAGAGTGCTTTTACATTTAAGGATCTTGTTATTGTTTTGGCCTAGCACCGAACGGCGATGCATCATAGCATTGTATAGCTACAATTAGTTTTCTTATTTTGAAACAGCATGAGATTAAACATGTTCGTCATTTGGTTTTTAGTTGACACGTTGTCTGCATTTTGCAAAGTATCAAGTGGGTTTGCGTTACAGTGCTGTGCAAGCCAGTATGATAGAAAACATGGGGGAGCGCTCACTGCTGTGATCTCGGCGATATAGGTCACAGGTTCGAATACGGCAAGGCCAACTCAGCCTTTCTTCCTTCTTAGATCGATAAATGAGTACCAATTTGAGTGATAATTGTATATAAATATGTTCTACAGCTATACTAATAACTTATCATCATGTCATATTACGAAGAAGCATGGTAGAAGGAATTGTAGAATTCTGCAAAGCACAAGATGTTATAGGTTCACTATGAGTTTATAAGGTGAAAGGATATATGCATTTGCACAGTACAAAATAGGTTAGTAACATTGAAATATTTGACCAATTAGGTAAATGCTTTTGTTATATCTCAGCAGGATTGCTATTGATGCTCAGGATCCACCAAGTCTGTGGACTAGGGGACGCCAGAGTGCACTTAATTCAGATTTGCCTGATAAGGAAAGGTCATTGGTTCAGTATGCAATTGTGCAGACAGCTAAGGAAGGTTCCCGGTAGAAACTTTGGCCCTCGCACTCATGAAAGTGCTTACTGTTCGACTGCCATTGATAAGGATTTAATGGTGTAGGATGCCCAAATACCTCAGGAAATTTGAGTTGGCAACATTTGATCTACATCGCAATATTAATGAAAAATAGTGCGGGTGGGGGCATGAAAGAATAGGTTTAGCATCAAATCATTGCCAATTTAACCAGACTACGATGTGATCTAACACTGTGCTTACTTTTGCCACAGGGGGCGTCAGCTAAAAGGCAAGAAGACAAACAGTCGGCAGACAGGGCAAAGAACCCAGTAAGTAGCAGCAATCATTAAGGGTTAAATTGTCTTGTGCCACACCCAGGGACCCAATCAGGGGTTATCACAAGAAGTGTTTTTATAAGAGAAGAAAGGGACCTGGAACAGGCGGGTTGGACCGATATCTCTAGCAGCCAATTAGGTCAGGCCTTTTGAGGAGAATAGCACACAGGGGCAGGATGCAGCATCCAAGGGGCCGTGCGATGCAATGTGCAATAACAAATGCAGGATAATTGATGGCGTTGGCACACAAGGGAGTCAAACAGATGCATACAGCTGTACTTAATGCAACTCTTTTTGCAGCTCCCTGCGGGATGACAGGATTCTCCACACAGACAACTCCCAGTGACCTGTTTTGGGATGATTTTGCAGCTGTAGCATGCGAGAGAGGGAAGGAGTGGGCTGTATGATGATTGCCCTATCAGTAGCACAAACAGCAGCATTGACCCCCGTCACAATGCAACACCTGCCCCTGTTTGAGATCAGCTCAGTAGCAGGAAGAGGACAGCGAAAATCATGGGTGTCAGTGAAAGGAAGAGATAAACCTGTGTCACTGAGTAAATCCACACAACATCCACCTCTGGCTCACTCATATGGGGTAAAAAGACAGCATCAGAGCGACAGAGAAGGAGAAGCCATGCTAGGTCCCATTGTAAGAGTGAAGCTGGCTAAGTGTGGAGTTCCATTAAAATACAGAAGCCAGCAGAAAACTTTGATTTCAACATGAGGCCCAGTGAATGAGCGAGAATGGGCCTCCCTCCATTTGGTTAGAAGATACAGGCATTCAGTTGATGGAAAGTGAGACTTAGAACTGGAATATTGTTAACTGCGTCCAATGGATTCCAAGGACATGTGGCATTGCAGATTTTGACTTTGTGTAAAGTGCAGATGGAAGGAAATAAATACATTTGAAATATTGTGCATTTGGAAGCCAAAAAGGTGGACTGATGCATTATATTGGAAAAATAAAATTGAACGACACATTGCCTTCATGAGGAATAAGATACTTCATTTCAACACATAAAATGACAACATTTATAGGGAAAGGCCTATTTTGTTTTTGTAGCAATGAACACGGGTTCATAGGTAGCTCTGGCCTATCTGTGTGCAACAAATTAATGGTGAATCTACCTCTATTCTAATGTAGTAGGAAATAAGGATTCTAATTATGAACAGCAGGCCTAGATATAATGTTAAAATGTTACATCTAAGCATATCTTGTCTATTTAAAGCTGTATTTGCTGAATGCTGGGCTCAGCTACTGTTTTTCCCACTAAACTGAATGGTCTGTGCCTTTGTACATTTTTAACTCAAGACCTGAAGGTCTAGTTGTCAATCTAAATGCAACATATAGAAAGACGTAGATTGAAATTATGGGATTTACAGATAACGCAACCAACATAAATTACCTTGAAGTTCAGGTTCCCCATTAATGGTGCATTAGCTCTGAACAAAGACCCTCTGAAGCTCAGGAGAAGAGGGTAGAATAAACATTTGCCCGAGCGGGTGGCTGGTCACATGCTTAAGGAGAAATAGAAACCTAAAAATTGGAGGAGGCAATCTGAAATAGGGAGCACCTATTAAACAGTGCCATTCATTAAGTATTGAATACATTATTTTGAATAAAAAGTACACTGTGTTTCCCATCAAGCTCACCCTGGGTTCATTTTAAAGGGGTAGAAATCCAGTTGGGTCCATGCAAAAATTAAATGTATGTGATGTAGATAGTTTAAGTTATGATCAAAATTATGATTCTGGCATTTTCATAAATCTGAGGAATTGGAAAAAGCCTAATAGATGGTGAAATTAATGTTGGAAGTATGTAGTGTCAGAGTTGTAACTATTTTGGCACACCAGCAAACCAGGAAACATGTTGTTCCACACAGGAAGGGCATGCTGAAATAAAATTCATATTGTCCAACTCACCTTAAAATGTAGGATCCATAAATATATAGATTTATGTAGTCATCAGAAGAATTAGCAGAGCTGCCATGTTGTTAGATTTTCAGAAACAAAAAAAGGTAAATCTCACATGTTATTTTGAGATGACAAATCTTTCTCCTCCCTCAGCCTACATCATACACATCTCCCATCTTCTCATCCTATCAGCAGCCAGTGGGTGTCTTAGTGGGAGGAAAATGGAGAGTGCTAGCCAAACCTTAGCATGGAAATTATGATAATGTAGGAGTGTCATCAGCCCTAAAAGAGGTCAATTTTGCATCAAAAGAGGGCTTTTTGACTTATTTCTGGAGATAGCATGCTGCCAGACTCTTGTGAGGAACAGCTAGCAGAAAGGCCTCAATTCTTGCATTGGAGACAGTGACAGGAACATTTAGAAGCTAGCTGGGACCCAATCGGAGGAGCCAGAGGGAGTCATCGAAAATGGGATGAGTGTTGTTAGAATTTGAAACTAACAAAGTTCATGCCCAGTGTGTTAGAGCCGGTATAGACAAAAAAGACTTTGGTAACTGTCCTTCTGAAACCCCTGACTTCTGTCCAGAAGGAGGGTTGCTGAATCCCAAAAGAAGTCATCCTAAATGCTACCTTTCAGGTGAGTTTAGAGGGTACAAACAAAACTTTGCATTTATTCCCAGTGATTCCAAAGTCAGAATTACAATGCCTTACATCTCATTTATATGTGTGTTGCAAAACAAAATTTCCCATGTATTCCCTTGAATCCCAAACCAGAATTAACAAGCATTACATCTCAATTGTATGTGTGGTGCAAAACAAAGTTTCCCATTGATTCCATTGGCTCCCAAACCCGAGCACTGTCTGTCCGTTGAATGTGTGTTGCAAAACGATTTTTCCATTGTATTGTGAATGTTTTCTATTGGTTAATTTGCCATTAAATCTGATGTAAGTTGTGACTGCATGTTTCAAAGTTTTACTTGTGTTGTTTTCGTAACCGAGTAATTGGAGTTGTGATATTGGGTGTTGCCACAGCATTGGCGGTTGATGTTGGTTCATATTCCATTTTGTCAAATCTTAAATAAATAAATATATATTCTTACTATAGCCCAGCCTGTTTGCTAGTCCATTGGTGACACAGTGTATTTGTTGGGGTGGATCTGAGACAGGTTGGAGGCCTCACTAAAGGTGAATCTTTAGAAGTGCTTCAGGTGCATGCCACCTTGACTGGGGAGGAAAGGAACTCCCTGAGTTGAGTGTGACTGCCGAATATACTGTGACACCTACCCCCAGAACAAGGAGAGCAGTACTTGCAACAAACTTGACGGGGCAGGGTAAAGGGAAAGCCTGAGAGGTGTCAACTATACCAGGGTCCCCTACTCACCAACCTGCACAAGGGGCACTCCCCAATACATCCACCATCAGCATTGCACCAACGGCCCCCCACAACCGGTTGCTGCAGTAACTCTCAACTCATTCGGGATGCCCCTCCAGCCAAGCTGCCCACACCCATGTACGATAAGCACCTTTGGAAGGATGCAGCAACTCAGAGCTCATTGGGTTAATCAGTGCTTTAATGAGTACCATGACAAGATTGTCTAAATTGGTGGGTAATAGCAGCCATAGGCAAGCATCACAGATGGAGCAAGCAGGGGTTCAGACTATGACCACAACAGCGCCCAATGAACCATCCGCACTGGCTATTTTGAGAGGTCTCGCCAAAGCGCCAAGCAGCAAGGCAAATGGGAGCTTGGTACAGGGGTAGGGTTGCCCTTGCACATGCTGGCAGATGTACAGGTCGCCCCCACAACCAAATCGCCCTCCCAATCCATTGCTCTCCAGGAAGTCCTCCTTATCATGGAAAATACCGTTGGTGGATCTGAGAGGATGTGGAAAAGGGAGTTTTCCTTACTAGCGCATGGCAAAGTATGGTCAGACACAACAATGATGCCTGCTAAAGTAGTGGTTAAGAAAGAGTCAGACCAGAACGCAACAGAGACAACTAGTTGGAAGCCTTTGCAATCCTTTCTACCATAATAATTGAAAAAAACACCCAGACCAGGTCCCAGCTTTATTTTAATACAGGGAGACCATATATAAGGAATTTGAGAAACACGGGGGATTGGGCTGATTAGCCTACGCCCAAGAATTTAAAATTAAAATGGAATTCCACCCATACATCTCATGGGATCAGAGGGATTGTGAATCATGGTATAAATTCATGGGTGCTAGGAAGCAACAGCACCCCCCCCCCCAGCCACCTGGCAGGAGCGACAAGCCTCAGCAGACATTTAACAAATACCAGTGGGGAAATGCATATTGGGGAACAGAAAGGTTGTGCTGGTTTCGCATAGAACAGCCGCAGCCCTTTTGGTGGGGAAATGGGCACCGAGAGGCAGGGGTACACCCTGCAGCTACATGCACCAAAGGACAAGTCAAGCCAAAAGCCAGTGTTGCAGGGCACAAGCAGCAATAGACAGCAAACACATTGTAAAGTTCCATTGCCAATCAAAATGCAGGCATTAGCCTAATGCCTGAACAGAAACCCCATGCCAAAGGCAAGGAAATTGTTATTTAATGGCTTCTGTGAAGGTTTTAAAATACCTTACACTGGCCCTGTGTTACACAAGACCGCCAGACACCTGAAGTCTGCACCAGACTTGCCAGAGGTGGTAGCTGAAAAAATAGAGATAGAGATGGAATTGGGCCCCTTCAGCACCCTGCGCCTCAACCATTTCATAATTTCCCCCTCGGGAGGTCCTGTGTTACGTGGGGCCTGTTTAGGGTATTTGCAGCCAGTACCCCTACCTGTAAGAAATGAGGAGATCATGATCAAAGCAGGGGAAGCTATGCGTCATTAATTATTATTCAGAAAGCTGAACAGCGAAGAAAAGATCCTGGCTCTGGACATTTTGAGAACTTCACATTTAAAGGTCAATGACACTGTACTAACAAAATGGAAGGAAGTAACCATGAGCATATGCATCAAAAAAGAAATTTCATTGGAGACACTGACGCGAATGCCTCAGAATGCAAAAAAAAGCTTGCACGGCTAGATTGGATTGACACTCAAGATAAGAAAGACCTATATAATCTGAATCTAAAGTGCGAGGGCGAATCAAGAGCGCTTAACCAACTACCCCGCTATTTCAACCTATACCCTGATCGAAAAATTTGCGACAAGTTCTTAAGATTTAGGCTTGGGTAAATGGGCCCAAAACATGGCTGCGAACAAAGATTGTAGATTCTGCCTAACTCCTGGGAAAACTGAAACTTTATATCATGTAATAATGGAATGTGAGGCACTTAATCAGAAACGACTTATATACAGCTGAAAATATCAAAGTGCTCCCTTTGAAATGGAAACTAAGGAACGATGGAGCCAAATCCTAATGGGAAACAACAGAAAGATGGTTGCTACCATCATCCATTTCTGGGAAACCATTACATCTGAAAACTGTGTCAGCAACGCCCAGTACTAAAGGAAAAGGCCAAATGATAATGATAAAGTTAATTCTGGTGAATCTGAAATGTAAGGTTTAAGTAACAAACCAAATGCATTTTAAATTTAAAAAAATATATATATTATTCAAGCCATGCAACACAATGAATTTATAAACGACACAGAGAGTCAGGAATGTATTAGTATAAATCTGTCATGGCAGAAGACTATGGGTTCTGACTAACAACTGAAACACACTACACCTATTAAAAAGTGCACGACAAAAACAAAAAATAGTGCAGCTGCAAAGATGAAGAACACTTGCAAGGCAGGGGTGGGAAGGCGGTTCACAATTTCACCAAACAAGGCTCAAGAAAGCAAGAAAAAGACAATGCAAGTATATATATCTGGTTTGCAATAGATAAACAAGAATAGCTCACGTAAAGAAGAAAGGATGGGTATCAAATCAATCAAAGACATGTTATTCCTTTCATTTACACATACTAAAAAGGAAAGCAAAGAGCCTACTTCGTCTGTGGGGAATCAGCCTATGGGTTTGAAGCTTCAACACAATGATGACAGTATTGATTATACATATATTTCGGATTTAATAGAAGAAGAGAATAATAGTATGCTAGATCAAGACCATCTACCTACCCATACCATCAATGTTGCTTCAAACAAGATAACTATTATTGACTTATATGCAATTTCTGTTAGTCCATTTATGAATCAATTAAACATGTTAGAATTGCTCAATCAAGTTACACCATTAAGAATCATTACTTAGCATGATATAAAACAAGTGGAAATCCTGCGAAAATCATAGGAATCCAATTGGGCTGTGATTCATTGTGTGTCTCCCATTATCACAGAACTAATTATGGGACAAGCTAACGGTTTTCTGCAGCTGGGATATGAATTAGTTATGACATTTGACATTTGTGATTTCATCTTTGATGTCCTGGTTGTTAGTCTTAGCAGTGCACAGAGGTGTCACGAGTTATGGTTGCTTAGCTTACCATAACTGGCAAATTTCAGGGGTTTTTCGGTTTTACTTGGGACCACAATGTCCCTTTAACAAATTTTTTTTACTGAATATACATTTTTATAGTGTGAATTAGATAGATGTTTACTAGGATTCCCTTACTTTATATACCTGTAACATAGAACATACTGAACCCCCAGCTAGTGATTTTGATGTCCTGGGACTGTGCGTATGCCCGCGAACGGTCGCGGACGACATCAACACTACCCAAACACTCAGGAGGAATCTTAAATGGTTCTATCATACCATATAAAATCGGCGCAAGTTCAAAAAGCAGCACATAAACACATTATATGTAATAATAAATAAACAGTGAAACTTATATATCTAAAAGACCAACCATCCATTTAAATACAATATGTAGTCAAATGGAATATACCAAAACAAAAAAGATATTCCTCCAACATAATTACCTCACAGAAACTGCAGTGCTAGAAGCAACATTAGACCTAAACAACAGTATGAACACAAGTTACCAGAAACTAGTAAGTAAAGTTCATTTTTCTTATATATTTCTAAACTTTTTTTATTAGGTACACTAAAATTAATATATTTTTGTTTTTCACACAGAAATGTGCAGTACTTTGGAATGGCTTGAGGAGAATTTTCCACATGAGGAAATGTCTGAAGACAGTGATAATAATGGTAGACACTTCTCTATATAACCAAATTAATAATCATTACTTTGTGTACTTAACATGTGGGTGGAACGGATGATCTGGGTGGAACGGATGATCTGGGTGAACGGATGAACTGGGTGGAACGGATGAACTGGGTGGAACGGATGAACAGGGTGGACGGAAAGGGTGAAGTATGTGGATGGAAAGGGTGAGGTATGTGGATAGAACGGATGAAGCATGTGTATGGAGCAGATGAAGTATGTGCATGGAGCGGGTGAAGCATATGGATGGAGCGAATGACGCACGTGGAAGGAACGGGTGAGGTATGTGGATGGAACGGCTGATGCATGTGGATATAACGGGTGAACTGATGTAGAATGGGTTAAGTGGGTGGAACAGGTGAAATGGTTGAATGGATGAAATAGGTGGATGAACGGCTGATGTGGGTGGAACCAGTGAAGTGGGTGAAACGAGTGAAGTGGGTGAAACGTGTGAAATGGGTGGAACCAGCTAAGTGGATGAACGTGTGAAGACGACGTATGTGGATGGATGATGCATGAAGAACGGATAACGTGGCTAGGACGAATGAAGGAGCAGTGCATAAATTGGTTGGAGTACATTAAACGGTTGAAGTGCTTGGACCGGGTTGGAGTGCTTGAAACAAAGTGGAGTGCATAGAACAGATGCAGGTGCATGGAACGGATGCGAGTGCATGGAACGGAGGCGAGTGCATGGAACGGATTAGAGTGCATGGAACGGATTAGAGTGCATAGAAGGGATTAGAGTGCATGAAACTGATTGGAATGGATGGAACAGATTGGAGGGCATAGAATGACGTGACCTACATGGAATGGGTTGCAGAGCATAGAACGTTTAAAAGAGCATTGAAAGGAATGGATTGGAGTGCTTGAAACTGTCAGAGTACGTGGAACAGTCGGAATACTTGGAACAGATGGAATACATGGAACTATCGGAGTGGGTTCGATCTCAAGCACCTAATTAAACCACCATATTCTCATCTCCATGCTTACTCTCTTCTTTACACCACCACTCAAATAGAGCCCAGCAATACTATGACACCATTCGGTATAGCTGTTCTC
The DNA here is from genome assembly GCF_040938575.1 of Ambystoma mexicanum. Lineage (NCBI taxonomy): Eukaryota > Metazoa > Chordata > Amphibia > Caudata > Ambystomatidae > Ambystoma > Ambystoma mexicanum. The sequence goes on along the minus strand of NC_090930.1, from coordinate 1,224,486,785 downwards.
ATACCATCATTTGCCACAATCTCCCCATCTCTCTATAACTAAACACTGCTGGTTACACACCCTCCAGCCTAGGCGTTTCTCCTCAGGCCTAACGCAGCCAAAATCGGTCAGGATAACAACCTGCCAGAACGAACACATACTCCTGATCCCTCAACCTCCACACCTACCGCTAAGAAGCAGCTATCACACGAATGCCACACCAGCTGCACACATATCCGGTGCTCACACGCACCTTTTGACTCTCTCTAGTCTCTCTACTGACCTGAACTTCGGTTCCCGAGGGCGTTCAACCTAGCAGCGCCTTGAGACCATACCAATGGTACATAAGGCGTTACAAAATGCAAAGTGACATAACATAGCATAACATATATATATATATATTTATTTTTAACAGACCATACAAACATTGAAAATAATACACCAAAAGACACATTGGAAAAGACTCTGCAACGGATGGAACAGAAAATGGATATGCTCAAGGAAAATGTCAAGGTTTTGAAACAGTTAGTGGAGGACCACATAAAAGAAAAAATGAAATACCATGGTCCCACATGTACCTGTTCCCCCTCTCCATGTCCCAGTCAACTATCCCCAAACCCTCAACACCAAGAAAAATGTTTTGATGAGACTTCCATCCCTACATCCCCTCCCATCCATCCTCTCCAAACTGCTAATTCCTGTGTTTGTATCAGTTTGTATCAGTTTCTGCTCCCCCCTCTCTTTCATAAATTGTGTATATGTATATAATAAAAAAAATGATGTGTCTTTTAGTTCAATCCTTTGTGTCTTATTTTTTTTTTAAAAGCAGTTATAATGCACACGGACAGCGCACCTGTCCAGGCTGTCCGTAATTAACAAAATGGGGATGTCCTAAGGACACTACACCTGTCCGTACCATTCTCAGCCAAGATGGAACTGTTCCTGGAACACACCCGGTGTCCGGGATGTCCGTAAATGAACAAAATGGGGGTGTCCTAAGGACACTATACCTGTCCGTACTGTCCGCAGCCAAGTTGAAACTGTCCTAAGAACACGAGCGGTGTCCGGGATTTCCGTAGTCAAACAAAATGGAGGTGTCCTAAGGATACTATACCTGTCCGTACAGTCTACAGAACATCTACGCACATGCGCACCACACCCGTAAATCCTGCGAACATCGCGCCTGTCTGTAACTCTCCGTCTCACTTGTGTCGCACTTTTAATTTGTTTGAGGACCTGAACACTGCACGTAGAACACCCACACGCATGCGCACAACCGTTCCCGTGCATTTGGTGCCCTGCGGTCACCCGTTCCCTTCTTGGACGTATTCCCAATGTCATCATGTGATCGCACCCACGGTGAGCATGTGTCCTAATTTGCGGACACCGTCCAGTTCCCCAACATTTTAAAAGAACTTATTCAGACAATCCAAATTATTTTACAGTAAAAATTCACCATTGCACATGACCCCGAGACAATGTCCATGGCTTTCCACATACTTTTTGTAACTTTTTGAACCTTTTGGAGTGTTGGATCTGTTCGCGAAGCGCACCCCACCACCCCTATAAAAGGCCACACCCCAGAGCTGGTCTTCATTGTACTTCTGGCTATTGCAGATTCACTTTTGCTTCCTTTGCTGCTCTTGCTGAGATTATCTCATCAATCCTGATGGCATCCATGGCTGCTGTTGCTACATCTGCCTCAGCACCACCCCCAAACCCTTCACCACCACCACCTCCCCAAGGGCCTGCAGAGGGAAACACGCAGGTGGATGTAGAGAACGAGGATGAAGAGAATGAAGAGAATGAGGTCGAGGAACTCCCTACTACCAGCACTCGGCAGGAGTCTTGGGTGTGGCAGTTGTTTACCATTCATGGTAACGTACAAAAACCATGTGCGAACAAGGTCACCTGCAACCAGTGCAAAATGGTGCTGAGTCGTGGGAGACGTGGTTCGTACAGCTTTGGTACGACATCCATGATGTGACACTTAACGTCCTTCCACAGTGCGGACATTCGCAAGGTTATTGGTTGGTGTCCCTTCCTTACCCTCCTTTCCTCTCCTCTCCTAGTGTGTCATGTGTAAAAAAGCAAAAATAAATATAAAACAACAAAAATCAAAAAAGGCTCTTTTCAGAGCCGCCTTTCACAGTTTAAAAATGGAAGTGGCAAATAAACAATGCAGGGCCCGGTGCATTTTTTGGAAGTCCACGGACAGTCGTAGGACATAAGAGCCTTTTGGTGGTGTTTTTGTGTGTTTGAAAAACTTGAAATCATCAACATCTACTGCAAAATAGATGACTATTTATTTATTTATTTATTTTAATTTTTGTAACACGTCAACATGCCCGCGGGCCTCAGCGCGCACACAGAACAAAACAAGGACGAATACAACAGGCATAAAACAGAAGGATAGAAGAGTCAGAGGATTATTCCGAGTTGAAGAAGTGAGTCTTTATAGTACGTTTGAACACGGTATACCTTTGGATCTGCCGTATCCTAGCTGGAAGTGTGTTCCAAAGAAGGGGTAGTACCTCCAAATTTGGTAGTCCTAAATTTAGGATGTTTGAGAATGATCGCAGAGGAAGAGCGAAGGTTCCTGACATTGGATTTGGTGCTAATGCGGGATGACAGATAGATGGGGCTGCTTAGACCGAGGCATTTGTGAGTCGTGGTAAGCCTCTTACATGTTATGCGGTGTTTGACGGAAGCCAGTGGAGTTTTTTCCTAAAGGTAGAAATGTGTGTACGACAAGACTGATTGAAAATGTTATGCACAGCATTATTCTGCGCCACTTGTAGAGATTGGATATTAGAGGCTGAGGTGCCAGCCAAGAGACTGTTACAATAGTCCAGTCTTGAATTAACCAGGTCAGTGGACAAAAGAGCACAGTTCTCCTCTGAGATGAATGGTCGAATGTATCTTATTCTCTTGTTTATGAGACCACAGCTAGATTTAATGCTGGAAACATGAGATTTCATGGAGAGTTCTTCATCAAGAACTACTCCTAATGTCTTAACTTTCTTTTGAGCGATAATGCTATTGCTGGCTATGTGGAAACTCTCGTAGTTGGAATCGTTTCGCCTGAGTCTTTTTAGATGCCACGATGAGGAGTTTGGTCTTTTTATCGTTCAAGGCAAGAGAATTGCAGGCCATCCAATCTTGTGTGGCTTTGTATATTTTGTTAATGGTTTCCGTGTCACTGCTATATGAGCCACTCAACTGTATAACAACCTGAGTGTCATCGGCATAATTTGTATATTGCACTCCTAGTTTGTTCAGGAGGTCAAGAAGGGGCCGGATGTAAAGATTGAAGAGCAGCGGCGACAGACAGGAGCCCTGAGGAACTCCGTAGGTCTGAGAGATAGGAGAAGATTGATTATCACCAACGCAAACCCTTACCATTCTGGGACCCAGAAAGGAAGCAATCCATTTGATTGCAATCACAGAGCAGTTGGCGACCTCTCCGAGCCTTGACACCAGTAAGCTGTGATCAACCAGGTTAAAGCCTGCAGAGAAGTCCAATAGCATGAGCAAAGCCACTTGGTTTTTATCAGCTATGCTGGCTAGTGTAGGTTTGAGATCCAGCGTAGCTGTCTCAGCCCTGTCACGAGCTCTATATCCCGACTGATGGGTACCCAAGATGTTGTGTTTTTCAACATGGGCCTGTAGCTGTTAGTAGGCAAGTTTGTCAAGTATCTTGAGCACATAGGGCACGTTAGTTATGGGCCTGTAGTTGTCATAGTTGGCTGGATCAAGGTTTTCCTTTTTCAGTAGAGGAGTGATCCATGCCGACTTTAGAATGTCCGGCACCATACCCTCATCAAAGGAAAGGTTAACCAGTCTGGTGATCCATGGAACCAGGTAGTCCAAGGACTCCTTAAGAATACTAGTGGGGCAGTCGTCAGCAGGACAAGACGTGGCTTTAAGGTTCTGTATGATTTTGAATACTTCGTCTTCTGTATAGTGTGTGAATGAAAATTGAGGGATAATGTTTTCATGGGTGTTAAATGAAGTGGTTTCGGTAAGAGATTGTGTGGAGGTTACGTTGCCTCCATAATTCCAAAAAAGGTTGCAATGCATTTTGCATATTTCTCAGAAAAATCTGATTGCCAGCATAAATAAGATGGACTCCATCTATGCAAAAAATGTATGTGCTACGAAACATAATATTTTCATTGTGAAAAGAGGACATGCCAACATCTCTTAGAAAGGCACAAACAGCCTTATTGACATTGCGCCTCGCTTTCTCCATTTGTGGGCCAAATAAAGAAGAACGCAGCCACATTTGTCTTTGTGCAATGCGAGAAAAAATTACTTGGGAATTTGGAAACATGTCCATGACCTTCTCAAGTCCTTCTTTCATTGAAAATTGCAAAGAAATTCCAGACACATGTCCTAAACTGTTCCCTCCACAATTAATTATAATTATGTCTGGATGATGCTCTGTCTCTAAAGTAGCAGAGAGAGGTACCAAGTCCAGCCACTTCATTCCATGCACTCCATGCCAGTGCACTTCCACATGAGGAAATCCAAGATCTGAAGCTACTCCACAGCGTTCTGCATGTACCTCCAACCAATTTTTCCATGAGTCTCCCAAAATCCAGATAATCTGTTTTCGGAAACACACAGCCATAGCTATCTGTTCTTCTCTCAGGAAAAAGACGTTCTGACAAAATCTCTCTTTACACAACACACCCAGTAAACTTTACTGACCAATCCACACCTCCGCTCATGCTCATTTGTATGCCTCTCCACCCCAAAATCCCTGTATGTATACGCGCTGCCCGCAGACTACCGCCATGTCCGCAGACATATCGAAAATCTGAGCGTGGTGAATGTACATTTAAACAGTGTGCCCCATTTCCGCTTTGAGGTGGGCTCAGAAAAGAGCTGTTTTTTTTTTGATTTTTTGCAGATGCCTGACATACACCTGTTATTTTGTATTCTTTTTTTCTTCTGACTTTACAACTAAAATCTTTACATAACCTTCTCCAAAGCAATCTTTACATTCTCAAACAGCATGGCATTTCCCAAACAAAGATAAAGAAATGCCATCTTCTTCAAAATAAACAGCATTACGTGAATCAATATTCTCATTATTACAGATAAACATACCAGCTCTAAGCATGAAAGCACACATGCCTCGATTAATTGCACAACTAGCAATGTTTTGATGAGGACAAAAAACAGAAATATTGTCCCATATTGCCCTAGGTAGTAATCCAGAAAAAATGGCTTTCACATTTGGAAGGATGTTCATTCCTGCTTGAACAAACTGTTCCAAATATGCCAACAAAGTAGGGGCACTGATGTAGCCCAGATGGAAAGCACCATAGTGCAAAACTACCAGATGGGGACTGTTCATCCTGCGCATATCTTCACAAACTTGCAGAATTCCCTTTACATTGCAATCAGGCACAGCGCTCCACACCACCTCGACTCCTTTAACATTGTAATTGTTTGCCACATGCCTGCATTGATCATAGTGCTGTAAACCATGTACAAACATATCTCTGAGCACCAACACCCTGACTTTCTCCACCTCTGCCATCTTTACTACACACACTATCTTCCTACATAAATCCACAACGTCAACATCTGATTTGCTGATCCCTACAGTCCCCTTTCCATACTGGATTTGCTGGAAAACGCCAGATGTAAGTCTTAGCCAGCCATTCTACCCGTTCCACATCACTCTCAGTGCCATTCCCTCATTGGATACAGCTAAGCAGTCACACAACCATCCACCAATCACATCCAAGACCTCTACATCTAACTCCATCATCAGAGTTCTGCACTTCAAATGTACTGTTGATCACTCTGAGTACAAGTCTCATATCATTAGAATGCACCTACTACAAAAACTACTCTACAAGTCTCCAAGATTTCTACTTACCGATGCATTCATATCCACATGCATGAATACAAACTACAGGTATGCATATATTTTTTTTTTTATTTAAACATTGTGTGGTTTCCTTATTTGAAACCTTTAACCTGAGCATGTCCATTCTTTCATCATGATTCTTTGTTTGGTATACAGTATCTTAGTAGCAGTGCTTGGTAGCATCTTATTAGTCCTGGGTTATGTTGTTGATCTCTGGTTTCTTAAGGATTAAAATCACTAATTTTATGAGTGCTAATGTCGTTTTCATTTTTTCTCCTTCTACAAGAGTCCTCCACCACTCATCGGCATTCCTTGTCGTGTAGCTTCTAAGGATGTCCCCCAAGCACTGCTCTCGCTCTTTCCTTAAACCGGTACACTGTAGTATGAGGTGTTTCAGAGATTCTATCTCTCCTTTTTTTTGCACATTCTGCAGCTTTCCCTGATGTCCAGCCTTTTTCTTCTTTGTAATATTTCTCCTGTTGGTAAAATGTTCAATCTGAATCTCAGGAAAAGGTCTCGGAAGTACCAATTGGGGAATAAAGTCAGATAGCTCGGGATCTGATTCAGTTTTCGTGGCTGGGCCCAGAAGTCTTCGTAACCTTTATATTTACAGTTATCTTCTTGGGTTTCGATCCAATCTGCCATGTATAGTTTCTTTTTAGTTTTGTCTGGGTTAATCCATAAGTCATCCTCTGACTCGCTGAGGTTCACTAGGATCCCTCGACATGACTTTTGCCAGTCTGTTAGGATTACATTGGATTGATCTTTTGGGGCTTTTTTCAACACCCCAAATCCACCCGTAGTGTTTTCCTCAAGACATTTCCAATAGAAACGTAGTGTTTTCCATACCACTATTGTTTTGAGTGATGTCAGAGCCAGCTCTCTTCTTATCTGCTGTATTGGGGCTGATTTAGGCAGCTGTAAAGCTTTTCTCTAAAACATACCCTCCAGGATTGACCATGTTTGAGCTTGTAAGGGGATTGGGATTCTACCCCATATGTTAGTATTGGCACCACTTTCATCCTATAAAAGGGTATTAAAGGTGATAAGGTAAATCTGCAGTATATTTTACGCAGAATTCTCCCTTGAGCAGTTAGATTGGTTGCTTTTCTTTTTAGCCCAGCTATTCATGGCGTATTGTTCTTCGTTTTGTCTATACAGACTCCTAAGTACGTGAATGCTTCGACTTCCAGAATTTTTTTGTTTCTCAGAGACCATCCTAGTTTTTTCCCTCTGTCTTTATTACCTCATGGGCCTAACTTCAGAATTCTTGATTTTTCTGGGTTTATAACCAGGTCATTTGAGTCCACATACGAATGTAATGATGTAAGCTGTCTTTGCAAGCCGATTTGGGTTTGGTCCATCAGGACGATATTGTCTGCGTAAAGCAGTCTCCCAATCAGCGTTCCTGCTATTTTTGGTGGAAAGCAGCGGGTGGACTCAAATGAATCTTCCAGATCTGACGTGAACAGGTTGTACAGTTCCGGTGCCAGCGGGCATCCTTGCTTTAAGCCCATTTTTATCTGAATTTTGTCTGTTAGTGTACCCGCTGTATCCAGTCTGACTCTCATGCTTGTGTCCGTGTACAAGTCCTTGATGTTCTCCACCAGTGACTGAGGACATTCCCAGTTTTCCATTTTCTTCTATAGTTTGGCTCTTTTTATGGTGTCGAAAGATTTCGACAAGTCTACAAACGCGATGTAGATTCCTTGGTTTTTGTTCCTTTGTGTTCTGGCTTTCAATAAGTTAATCAGGAAAATGTTGAGTGCTGTGCCTCTCCCCTTCACAAAACCCGATTGCCAAGGATCACGACGTCCACTTTGCTGTACCCAGTGGTTTAATGCTTTCAATAGTGTGGACGCAAAGACCTTCCCCACCACGTACAGTAATGCAATCGGTCTGTAGTTGTCTGCTGATGTTCTGAGACCCTTTTTGAAAATGGGTACCACTACTGCCTTTCGCCAGGAGTCCGGGATTTTTTCTGTTGTTAATATGTAGATGAATAGAAGTTGAAGGAATTTGGCCCATTCACCTATGTTGCTTTTCAGTATTACATTTGTGAGCCCGTCGGGCCCTGGGGCTCTCGAGTCTTTCAATTTTTTCAGGATGTTTTCTATTTCCTCAATACTGATATCTATTACTGCCTCATTTTTGTTTGTCGTTGATTTCCGCTTTGGGTCGATGTAAATTTCCCCTTGCAGCTGTGTTTAATACTTAACCCATGATGAAGCACTTATTGGGTTCATTTGACTTATTGCTAGAGGCTTCTCCGCTTCGTTGATAATTGCCCAAATTTCAGCTATGTTTTTAGATCTTATTTTCCCCAACATTCTTTCTGCGTCCTGGTTTAGCAATGTCTTCTTGTGTAAGTGTAACCAGTTTCTGTACTTTTGTTTTAACTTATGTATCTCTTTACTCAAGTTGTCGTGTTTGGTTTTTTTTAGTCGTCTAATATCTCTCCTTAATGCTTTTTTCCTTTCTCGTATGCGACTGTCATACTGATGTTGGTGAGTCGTTGTTTGATGGTTACTTCCAAGGTTCCTTTCTGTAACAAATGCTCTGAAAAGCGGGGTGTAGACAATCCTTTTTTGGCTTTGTTCATTTTCAATCGTCGAGATCATTTGTTTTAGGTTATGGTTTAATTCTCTTGTTTTCTCTGGTCTGATCTTTAATTTAATACCCCTTTGGTCTATGACCACCTTCTGGTTGTAGGTTCCAATCTTGTTATTGCTTATGTTTTTGCACATCAGTTTTAACAGATTGTGGTCACTTTCTACTGTTGCGATCAGTCCATTTTTCTCTTTGTTCATCAATTAGTTCTGCTATTTTATCTGGTAGGTTTTTGTTTGATAAATTTGCTGGGTTCCAGTATGTGTTGATCAATATTAGTATTTTACTGGCTTTTTTGTCCAGCTGTAACACTACCATGTGAATGAATAAATTTGGGTTTGACTCCTCCCGGACTTGCCAATCCAGATCGTTTTTGATGGCTATAAGTAGGCCTGACATGGGTCTGCCTTTTTGACCTTTGACCGCTGGATTTAGCAGAACCACGTAACCTTCCAGTGTGGGTGGTTGCAACAGCCATGTTTCTTGTAGGCACATGGCTTCTTTTTGAAGCGCTCCCTTTGTAAAAAGGTGGGTAGAGCCTCTAGTGTTCCAACTTCCCAGGCTCCATGAACCCACACTTTTTACTGTTTTATGTTATTGGGTGTTTGTTTTGTCATCAATCATGTTTTTCAACCATTTCCACCTTGTCGCTTCATTTTCTTCTCCTTGATGTTGACTTCTATTGTTTGAGCTTTGTGAGTTCTGGTTGCCCCTTCTCACTGCTGATGTTCTATTTGTTTTAACACTACTGGTCTCTCTGTCTTTTCTGTTGATCTGTCTCACCGAGTGTTTCTTTACTCTCTCCTGGGTTTTTAGGACTTTCTCACTTTCTTGTAAGTCAAAACCCATTGGTCTTAATTGTGGGGCTTCTTCCAGTAGTAGTTGTCTCACCAGATTTGATCTTGTGTGCAGAATTACTTTATCAGTGCGATCTTCCTCGACAAATTCCACGATCGCCAGGTCGTCTGTTGTAATTAGTCTTAATTCCGGTATATGGTGGAGTAATCTTATTACATTGGTTCTGTTGAGAATTAGTCAGTCTTCATAATGAAGGATACGTTCTAGGACAATCCCCGGTTGTTTATAACTGTCACCAGCACTTGTATTATGCGGTCGATGCTGTAGGTCTCTTTCCCCCTCTTTTAGTTGATGCCGATCTCTTGTTTCCTCCATCTCGGTCCGCTTTTTGCTGTATCTTGTTTCACTTTCCCGACTGGTTCCGTGGTTCCGGGTCTCAGACCGCCCCACGTTCCTTTCTCGACCTCTATGTTCACTCTTCTGAGTGTTTTCACTTAGATCCCGTTTTTTTCTCAATGCATCCTTTTCTGTATGAGTATCTGGAACTTTTTTGTTGTCTCTCTGTGTCTCGTTTTCGGTCTGTATTGACATTATAGATGAGGTATCACTCTCACTATAGTCTGCATGCTCCTCACTCAAGGAGTATTCTGCCTCTGTATTTACCTCTTCAAAGCCTCTTATTCCCTGTTTGTCTTCATCATCTGAGACCGGGTATGTAGAGAGATCCAGCAGGTCATTTTCAGGACAATCGTCTTCTTCGATTTCTAAGATCTTTTGTCCTTCAGTCTTTTGTTCTGTTCCGACCTTTTTCTTGTTGTTTCTTAGCTGGTCAATTATACTCGGTTGTTCTTTTGGTATTGTCAAATTTTTCATAAATGCCCGGCTTTTGCTACTGCTTGTGGCTTTTACTGGTGGTTGATTTTTCTGTTTTTTAGTGGGTCCTGTGATCTTGTGATGACCCCCTGATTTGTTGTCTGCGGGCCCGTTGTTCTTCGTTTTTATTTGGTTATCTGATTTTTTCCCTCCTGTGTTTGTGTCTCTTGTTTTGAAGATCTCACACACGTTCCCCTTTTTCTTTCCTTTCTCCCGACACTTATCCGTAGTGGTGGGGTCTTCAGGCCTTGTTGTCGATTTCTTACTAGAGATAGCCTCCACTATTTCTGTAGAATTGTTTAGCCCTTCCCTGGCACTTCTGTTTAGGTTTTTTTTTTCCACTTCAGTCTCTAGTGATTTTGTTGGCTCGTTTCTTATATCTGGATCAGATGATGTGCTCTTTGATTTTTCTCTCAAAAGATTATTGCTGGTGCAGTCCTCGGCTAGGGTGGGTCCGTCTTCGTTTTGTTTTGCCTCCCCCTTCTGTTCACTTTGGGCTGCTCGCGGTTCCATTACGGACGCACTTTGGGTTTCTGCAACCTCTTCTACATTTACCGGCGTTGCCGTGGACCTTTCTCCTTTGTTTTCTTGCTCGTTGGATCCAGCTTTGTTTTCTTTTTCTATGATTGGGCTGACCTCTTGTGTGGTCATTATTCCAGAGTGTTTCCTTATTGGTTCCTTGCTTTTTGGATTTGACTTCCCTAGTTGTCTCTCTTTTAGTATAGGTTTGATTATGTCATGTAGCAGTTGGGTGACGTTGGCGGTACTGTTGTCCAAGTTGTTTTGGATTGCTGAGATAAAGCCCTCCACAAATATTGTTTTAGTGTGAACCATAGCAAGTATTGTAGAATGATCTCTTATTGTGTCCGCGATATCCTCGTACAATTTCGTGAAGGGTGCTAGGACACCTGACAAAGTTGCGGCCATTAGGAAATTGTCTTCCATTGTTCGGCCTGATATGACCTGGTCTACGCTTCCCACTTGGTTTGGTGGCAACGTTTGCGTCAATTTGTCTTCAGTAGCACTCGTTCCTTTTGCTTTGTCAACATTTTTGATTCCTGTAAACTTATCTCTTAATGCGTTCTCCATGTCCATTGACGTTTCCAACAAAACTGTGTCTGATATTTCCACTCCTGTCGTTTTCTTTAATTGATTCGTACAGGCGGAGCTCCTGCTGCCAAAACTGAGGCTAAGGGTCTGTCCTACGTTTACTGGGGTTACTATGGTTCCTCCATTTGTGATGGTTGGTGTTTTGGTCCCCCCTTTTGTTAGGTTTATTGGCAATGGTCCTGCAGTAAATGGTTTCATATAATGCTTCTGGGGGCACCTTCCTTTTGGTTGGTCGGGTATTTCGTCCTCTTAACTGTATATCTGGCTGGGGGGCTAAGCTGGTTCCTTGGGTTTGCTCCCTCACAGCCTTCCGACTTTGCTGACTCCATCCACGGCCTTTCTTCTTCTGCCTCAGAGTTTGAGTTTTTTCTTTTCAGGATCTTCTGTATGTGATGCTCCCCCGATGTTGGTAAGTTCGATTTCTCTATCCCACTGGATGCAGGCCCTAGACTGGCGTTGTCACCTATGCTTGCCTCATTTTGGCTTGCCCAATGCTCAATAGTAGAAATGTTCCATGTTGTTGGATTTGGCGAACTGACCAGATTTTGCGTTTGGGTTTCTACTGGTTCATCTATGGTTTTGTGTGTGACCTGACTTGCCAAATGCTCAGCGGCCGTCTGTAGGTGTTCACGGCACACCAGACACTCTGACACACTCCGCTACGCCTCGCTTGACTTCTGGTTTATGAAGCAAGCAGGCGTAGGGAGGTGGAGTGTCAGTGCAGGCATGGCAACAGCAAGTGAAAGCAGACTCCTGTGTCTGCGAAGTGAAAGCAGACTCCAATGTAAAGTTCCAAGGCAGCAAAAAAAAAAAAAAAAAAAAGTTTTCCAGCAGTGATTTCTAGCAGCAGTCCCAAGAAATCCTCACAGTGTTCACGGCACACCGGACACTCTGACTCACTGCATATTTTATTCACAGTACATGTACAAGTGTTATGAATCCATATAAATAGAGTAATGCCACTAAACCTGCATAGCCTATACATACATGCCAACCCTCCCGATTTAAGCGCGAGACTCCCGATTTTGCATTGAAAAATCACACTCTTTTTTACTGTCTCCCGCCTAAATTAATGCTAATCCCAATGCAATCCTATGGGAAAAATAAATGTTCCTGATTGCTGTGGTGAAATCTCCCTCTCAGGTGCTCCTGATTGTTGGCATGTCTACCTATAATATGAACTTATTGAAATTTTTCCCATCTACTATAATCAACTGTCACTTCCAAACCTGTCTGCTATCTACAACACACCTGTAAAAAACCAAGTGAATTTCAGGCACTTAAAATTCTACTCATTTGCAAAGCATGTTGAACCAACATATTGTAAATAAAATAAAAAGGCTGCACATAGTCAAATGAAATGCATGCATACACCATGTTCTGATATCAAACAAGAATACTACAACAAAAACATAAAAATCCACATCTACATTAACATCATTGCTATAAACACACACAATTACTAACTTCTTTATTTACAATTGCAGTGAGGACCACTCTCCTGAAAATCAGCAGCACCTGAGCTAAAAACAACATATCCAAAGAGACCTGCTCATTGCACAAAAAAAGAGTAAGTACAATACTACCTTAATATTCTTACTGTTTCTCAAACACACTGTGTGGTTCATTCATGTAATTTGCGCACCAAAATAAACAGCGATTTCTGAAGCATTTTGCCCACAAATCCCCATTTATTAAACAAAGATTAGCAGGTAGAATGGCACACAAATACCCATTTTTTTGGAACACAAAAAGCATACTCAACCCTTAGAATGTTAGTACTACAAAACAAAGAACTGTTTTAGTTTTATACCATTAGATGTACTATTAATGCTTCTCCTTACCACTCGCTCACTTTCTACTCTCATCTGAACCGCAGTTTAGTAACACAAAAACAGAAGAATAGCCTTCCCAACTAATTGTAACTTCCCAATGCAAAATCACACACCACACATTCATCTTTCCCATCATAACCAGACAGTCATGCACACAGCATACATACATTGCAGAACGGCCCAGCCCATACCTTCTTATTTTTTTTCAACAGACCCCAAATAATGCCGGCCAATAAGCATCCATCGCTACCGAATCGACCATATCCAGGGAAAATATTTTGGAAGTGAAAACCACTTACAAAATTCAATAGCTTTACAACAGACCAGCAACAATTCTGCGCATAGCAACTTTCTATTACACACATACAAAAAAAAATATTTAAATATTAAAATTTAAATGTACATACGCTGAAGTACCAAACCATGTGTGTGTGTGTTGCCGCAGAACTTTTTATAAAAGTAACACAAAAACTATAGACGTAACATACAAAATAGAAGAAAATGAAGATTCAAAATGGTTTGAATTAGCTCTATATCTTATAGCAGTAAACAAATACGAAATAACTGACCCCTTAATACTTTGCAGTTACTGCACTACAAAACTTGACAACAACCAAACTCCTTCTCGTGCTATCACAAATAACTTGGAATTATTCCCACAACCAAAACCTCTGCAACAACTCAATGTATATGAGAGCATCATAATTTAAACAGTGCACCCATTTCAAGCAATAATACACCTTCAACCAAAAACAGCATAATTACATCTGAATTGGTGAAAGGCATTTGTGGCAAAGTAGTTTATTTACCATTGGATCTGAAAGAAAATGTGCACACTCTGGGAATGCAACGTCCAATAGAGCAATCTTTAATTGTCTTAGTAAATGGTGTACCAACAAAAGATAAAAGAATTTGGCAACAACTCATATAAAATTAGACAAGCCTTGCAATATCTAAAAGACAATAATGAATACTACAAAGAAATAAATATTGAAGAAAACTTAAGCGAAACAACGTAAATAATTCAAGAGTCACCAGAAACTGGTCAATTTGAACTTCTAGATCCTGCTACAGTATTCAATATTTTAGACCATTATACAATTCATCCATTAAACTCTAATGACACCATAGATGATGCACTAGAAATGTACCAAATGCGACAAACCAAAGTATCACCAATCAGCATATGGGAAAAAAGTATAGAACCACATGCTTTTCCTCTACTCTTTCCTACTGGCAAAGGCAGAAGGTACGAAGATAGACCCACTAAGATAACAGCATCAGAATACCACTTGTCACAAATGTATTCTGAAGATCCCAGATTAAGACAAAATGTGGAATACATATTCCACCTACTCTTTGAAAGTGAACTAGCAACTCTATGTTACGGAGTTGCACACATATTGAAATAAGGAACCCACTTTCAAAATATGTCAGCTATGCAATTAATACAAAAAGTGCAAGAAAAAGATGAGGATTTACAATCAAGCATTGCAAATATGTTAACAAACATGCGTGGTACAAAAAAGTACTGGTTCCGACATCACGGAGATGTACGTTGTATGATAAGAAACCTTGGCCTACCCACTTGGTTTGTTACATTGAGTTGTGCAGAATATGCATGGGAAGATTTACATGATTTCCTATGCATATCAAACAAAAACAAAACAAACATAGATATACTAGCAACTGGAGAAATGTGCTCTCTAGATCCTGTTAATGTTTCAAAATATTTCCATCATCATTTCATTACTATGCTACACTTTATTTGTAATATAACTGTTCCTCCCTTCCGAGAAATGCAACCCCTCTTTTGGAGAAAAGAATGCCAAACCAGAGGAGCACCACATATCCACATGATTTTATGGATTAAAGATGCTCCTACATTTGGTCAAGACAGCGATTCCACTGTTTCACAGTTTATCGAAAAATATGTCACTTTCCATCGAAATTCCATCGAATGCAACAAATAGTGATCTTCATGCACCAATTGTTCAATTTCAAAGACCCAAATGTGGCAAATATTGTCATTGTAAATACAAAAAAAAGGAAATACTACACCAAATGCCTCTTTGGTTTCCCTAGACCAGTTACAGAAACAGGTGAAGTGAACAACTTCATGTCTTCAGTTAGACAAAGTGCTAAAGGTGAATCACCTAAGAACACGTATTACATAAAAAGAACAGAAGAATCAAAATATACCAATGATTACAATGCAATCATTGCCCTCTTATGGAATGCAAACACAGATGTGCAGTACATTGCAGACAATTCCACTGCAGTTGCACGATATGTTACAGCCTACTTAACAAAATCATAAAAAACAGAGCTCAAAGACCTCTGGCATGACCTATCATCAGACAAAACACTATCTCAGAAATTGTACAGTTTAGGCATAAAAATGCTCTCTCATAGAGAATGTGGCTCCTATCAAGCCGCAGAACGTTTAACCAGTACTGCTTTGTATGGAAAATCTGAAAATATAGTATGGCTAAGTCTTGGTCCTGCTAAATCTAGAAAAAAAATTCTCAAATCATATGAGGACATAGAAACAACAGCCAATGATCCCAACAGACAAGACATTTTGAAAAACAATTTACTGGACACCTACTACCTGAACATGAGTACAACTTTGGAAACCATGTGTCTATACCACATAGCCCAAAACGTCACATACAAACATAATATAAAACCTGATTAGAAAAGGTAGATATAGAGTGACAGATTGTGAAGGCAGCTTAGTGAAACTTACCAAATGAATCTTAAATAATCCTATCAAATTGTCATTAAAAACTCCTCAACAGAAAGAACTATGTTACATGTCCCTGCTACAACTTTTTAAAACATGGAGAAAAGAAGACAAGATACTAGAAAACAATGACTCATATAAAGACACTTTCAAAGAAAATGAAAACACTATCACCAACATAAACTTTACGCAGTACAAAACAATGTTGCACAAGAAACAGCAACACGAAGAAGAACTCCAGGCCCAACTAGATAAGGACACTCCTGACAGTAGTCAACCTTCTGTAACAACGCTTATTTAATCTTCTTAAAACCAAAATTTAATAACAAAACTGTACTTAAACATTAACAAGACTTCAATTAAACAACTATAAACTGTTGGAATATGCCACCGGGTATCTAACTGCCCCAAGATTCTATAACAACCAAACAAATAAATCAATATCACTAAATTATAACAGGAAATAAACAGTTAGAATACGCCAACAGGTATCTAACTGCTCCAAAAATCTGCAACAAGCTAACAGATAGAACATTAGCCAGAAACAACAAGTTAACACTGAAAACAAACAAACAAATGGACTGTAGCATAACAAAAAAAGGTTTTTTTTTAATCCGACATGGATTTTTTTCCCACAGACCCAATGATTTGAAAAACAAACACAGAAACTGAGCAAATTGCAGAGTACACTGGTTTGTAAACTACTAAATATGAGGGTCGAAAAAAAACCTGAACTGTCTATCATGCAATGTAATACGTCTTTCTAAAATACATTCACTAATATGCTCTTTTCTTTTATCACAGACATTGAAAAAGAATACGTGCTCCAGTTACCCAACTCATGAAAAAAAATATCAAATCTCAAAAAATCAAACTGTAAGTATATTCTAATAGAACACATGAATACTGCTGCATAACAGAACCATTGAAACAAACATCTAACCATACACCACAATACAAAATGTTCACTTCCATTGATATATTATACTACAGTGCTTGTTACCAAACTCTACAATCTTAATGACATGACGTAGCCAAAACTTCACATACAAACTATACAAATCAGACAGTAGAGAAACTGTAGATTTGCAAACATTTGATAGATATTAGATTCTATGGGTGTGATATATGGGTGTGATATGATGCAGTGGTTGTGTCCACGGCCTAGAGTCTTGGGTGCATGGCCGCAGGACATGGCCACAACCACTGCAGCATATCACACCTATAGATCACACCCATAGAATCAAACATTTTAACTGTCTATATGGGCCCACCCATATCACACTTTCTGCAAAGTTTTGTGAGAATTCATCCAGGGCGAGCAAAGTTATAAGCCACCCATTTTGGCTTATAACTTCAGTGCATCCAACTTTAGTCATATAACTTCAGTCTTGGGTGCATGGCCTTTGGCCATGCACCCAAGACACTAAGCCCTGGCCACAACCACTGCAGCATATCACACCCATAGAATCAAGCATTTTAACTGTCTATATGGGCCCACCCATATCACACTTTCTGCAAAGTTTTGTGAGAATTCATCCAGGGAGAGCGAAGTTATAAGCCACCTATGTTGTCTTAAAACTTCAGTGCATATAACTTCAGCCTCTGGCCATGCACCCAAGATTCTAGGCCCTGGCCACAACCACCGCAGCATATCATACCCACAACCACCACACCATATCACACCCATGGTGGCTTATAACTTCAGTGCTTATAACTTCGGTCTTGGGTCCATGGCATTCAGCCATGCACCCAAGACTCTAGGCTCTGCCCACAACCACAGCAGCATACCACACCCATAGAATCAAACATTTTAACTGTGGCATATGGTCAATTTTTATGTCCGCTGACATCGCACATGTCCTTAGAACAGTTTCAACTTGCCTGCGGACAGCACGGACGGGAAGACTATCATTAGGACACCCCTCATTTTCACTAATTACGAACATCCCGGACAGCGCGGGCATGACAAATACATCAGTAGCACCTGCCACCTAAACAAATACAGTATTTGACTTATCTCTTACTCCCCAAACCTCCCTAAGCACTCTCGTGCACCAAAACACTCCCCCAAACTGCATTTTGCCTCTGTTCGCTGCTACGCTGTTGGCCGATGGCGGGCGCATCGGCACAATCTGAAGCACATCACGCCTCACTCCAGTCAATCGGTCGACACGTTGCGTGTCCGCGGACAGGACGCGAGCCAATTAGCCAATCAGAATCCTGCCCGTGGAGCGAACAGGGAAGTGTGTCCGCAGAGCGACATAGATATCACTAATTTTTTTAGACCTACTTTTTGATCGTTTAAAAAAAACTACTGGACGGATTTTCACCAAATTTACAAAAGCACGTGTGTTTTTGGTACCATCTGCATTGTAACGTATAAGCATTAGTATTACGTATTTACTATGCGTTTGTATTAGTAAGGTGGAGCGATTATCCGAATTGCAGGTAGTAAATAATCTACCATGGTTTGCATTTTGTACAAGTTGCTGAAATGGAACGGATTCACAATTAGGTATTGATACATACACAAAGCACTCATTGGGGATTTGTTCTTGTGTCACATTGTTGCACAGAGTGCATGTATGTTTCCACATGTATGAAATCTGGAAGATTTCATTTATAGGTATGTTTTTGTTTTCCAGTACTTGTATTAAGTACATTAGAAATTCTTGTGGATCTCCCTGTGAGTTTATAGTGAATTTCACCATTCCAGCAAGTTGTCCAAGTGTTGTCCTATTCCATAAACACTATACGTGTTGTCAGGATTATTCGTTGCATTTCTATGAAGTACTAACATTTGCAAACACAATTGGTCTGTACTGTGTAAGTAAATGTTGTCAACTATTGGTGGTAATTGAAATAGTATATTCATTGCTACATTTGCATATCAACTTACACCATATATATTTGAAAGTTTAAATGGACCAGGTAGTTCTGTATCTGAGTGCTTTTTTTGGAGCTTGTCTTCCTTCTTTGAAGAAGTACCTGGTTTACTTTCCCTAATAGGTTCTTTTTTGATTGTGGTACTTGATGAAGTATGAGTTTCTTTCAATCTCTTTGAAGGATTTGCAGTGACATCCTGTTGCATTTCTATATGATTTAGTTTTCTTTTAAAACATTTTACTTTTTGTGGAATAGGATATGTTTTTAGATGGGGGTGTATAGTGAACGAGGTCTATTGTATTCTGAAATGCAAGGAATATCAGCGTTTACTTTACTTGCATCAAAGTTGATTAGAAATAGACCGTCAAGTTTACGTAAGCGTGATAGTGCTACGTAACTCATGCCTTCTTTAAAGACTGTGTTACCAATGTCTATCAATGCTTTGTCTAGGGTAAGACCTTGTGATTTATGAATGGTGACTGTGTATGCAAGTGTTAGAGGGTTAGAGAGAATTGTTCTCTTCGTACATACATGTCTTTGAAGAGAAGGAATCGAGCTGCTGAGCGTCCTATCCTTTTCACGTCTGAAAGTTTGTCAAAGAGAATATTGACAAACTGAATGTTGTCACGTGGGTATGTTTGAAAGCCAACAACTGTACCCAGTGCCCCATTAACTAGTCCTTGATCCACATCAAGGTTACGTTTAAGCATTACTCTGCAATTTAAGGATAATTTTTATATTTTTTCCAATCCAGCTGTGTTGGAGATTGAATTTTCTAAACTATTTAGTCTTGTTGTGGCTTGTTCACACATGGGTAGCGTCATACCATGTATGTATAGTTTGTCTGTGGTGCTAATTTCAATTATTGGTTGCATTTCTTTTTTTAACATTGTTTCATTGAATTTGAAACAGCTTGTAAGAGTTGGCATTAACGCCATACAATTGACATTGATGTGGGCTAATTGTTCCATGACATCCGTAGCACATGCATTATGGCCATAAAGTGCATGAATGTGCCGGGTTTTCAAAATTGCTTGTGCTTCTTGAGATAATATACCAACTAATAATTTTTAAGATGTTGGCATAAGTGAGATCTGCCGATTGCCGCATGTTTTCTGTTAATTTTCTGTATTGGAAATGTTGCCAAATGTTGACATTTCCAATGCTGCCAAAAGTTTTACGGCAGAGTTTGTGTCATAAGGTTTTAAAATTAGGCTCACCTTTCACTGGTGTCAATTGAAGAAGATCTCCGAAAACAATAATGTGTTTTCCTCCAAAGAGCTCTCCATAGTTTGTTTTGAGTACTTGTTGTAATCTGAGGTGAATCAAGGCCAACATTAGTTTGGAGACCATGCTCACTTCATCTATTAGTAGCATTTTCATTTGTTGTAATACTATGCCTAGTTCCATTGCAGCGTCTGTAGAAAGTTTATAATAGTCTAATTTGTTTTGGTGTTCTACTGGCAGGAGTAGTAATCAGTGTAAAGTGACACCACCTATGTTGTAGGCAGCTAGACCTGTGGGGGCAGTGACAACAGTTGACAGTTTGTTGTTTGTCAATTGTTGAAGCAATTTACTGATGATTTTGCTTAAGAATGTTTTGCCAGAACCAGCTTCAACACTGACGTACGGTAGTATAGGTTTGTAATTTTGGCAGGTGCATTCTTTGTTTTCATGTTGAACACCATGCGCAATTTCTTTTGTTACTTCTTCAAAATGCTATGTTGTTCATTGTTTAGTTTTGATTGTAGTATAGTTAAGTCTTCTTTATCTTCATACTGACGCATGGTGTTTTCTACTTCTGTCATAGCTAATTCTGCCTCATTTTTTATTAGTGGCTGTCCCAGTGGTTCTTGGCTTCCTGTTACAGAAGGTTGACTACTGGAAGGAGTGTCTTTATCTAGTTGGGCCTGCAGTTCTTCTTTGTGTTGCTGTTCATTGTGCAACATTGTTTTGTACTGTGTAGCATTTACATCAGTTATAGTGCCTTCATTTGCTTTGAAAGCATCTTCATTGGAGTCATAGTTATCTAGTAATTCTTCTTCTTTTCCCCATGCTTTAAAGAGTTGTAGCAGGGACATGTAATATAGTTCTTTATGTTGAGGAGTCTTTAATGACAATTTTATATGATTAATTAAATTTGGTTTGGTGAATTTTACTAAGCTGCCTTCACAATTTGTCACTCTGCATCTACCTTTTTTTCATCGGGTTTTATATTATTTTTGTATGTGAAGTTTTGGGATATCAT
This sequence comes from Ambystoma mexicanum, assembly GCF_040938575.1. Lineage (NCBI taxonomy): Eukaryota > Metazoa > Chordata > Amphibia > Caudata > Ambystomatidae > Ambystoma > Ambystoma mexicanum. Next base: position 1,224,465,804 of record NC_090930.1, on the reverse strand, counting down.
GGTTTCCAAAGTGGTACTTCTGTTTGGGTAGTATATGTCCAGCAAATTGTTTTTTAAAATGTCTTGGCTGTTGGGATCATGTTTGGCTATTGTTTCTATATCTTCGTATGATTTTAGAACTCTTTTTCTAGATTTAGCAGGAGCAAGACGTAGCCATACTATATTTTCAGATTTTCCATACAAAGCAGTACCAGTTAAACAATCTGCTGCTTCATAGGAGCCACATTCTCTTTGGTAGAGCATTTTTATGCCCAATTTTTGAGACAATGTTTTGTCTGATGACAGGTCATTCCAGAGGTCTTGTAGCTCTGTTTTTTCTGCTTTGGTTAAGTATGCTGTAACATATCGTGCAACTGCAGTGGAATTATCTGCAATGTATTGCACATCTATTTTTGCATTCCATAAGTGGGCAATGATTGCATTGTAATCATTCATGTATTTTTCTTCTTCTGTTCTTTTTATGTAATATATATTTTTAGGTGATTTACATTTAACACTATGTCTAACTGAAGACATGAAGTTGTTCACTTGACCTGTTTTTGTAACCGGTCTAGGGAAACCAAAGTCGCATTTGGTGTAATATTTCCCTTTGTTTTTGTATTTGTGATGACAATATTTGCCAGATTTGTGTCTTTGAAATTGTAAAATGTGTGCTTGAAGATTACTATGTGTTGCTTCTGATGGAATTTGACAAGTGACACATTTTTCAATAAACTGTAAAACAGTGGCGTCACTGTCTTGAGCAAATTTAGGAGCATCCTTAATCCATAAAAGCATGTGGATATGTGGTGCTCCTCTGACTTGGTATTCTTTTCTCCAAAAGAAGTGTTGCACTTCTCCAAGGGGAGGAACAGTTTTATTACAAATAGCGTAGTAGTGTAGCATAGCAATGAAGCCATGGTGAAAATATCTTGAACAATTAACAGGATCTAGAGAACAAAGTTCTCTAGGTATTAGTATATTTATGTTTGTTTTGTTTTTGTTTGATATGCGTAGGAAATCATGTAAATCTTTCCTTGCATATTCTGCACAACTTAATGTAACAAACCCAGTGGGTGGGCCAAGGTTTCTTATCATACAACATACATCTCTGTGACGTCGAAACCAGTATTCTTTAGTACCACACATATTTGCTAATAGATTTGTAATATTTGATTGTAAAACCTCATCTTTTTGTTGCACTTTTTGTAATAATTGTGTAGCTGACATATTTTGAAAGTGGGATCCTTATTTTAATGTGTGTGCAACTCCATAACATAAAGTTGCTAGTTCACTTTCAAAGAGTAGGTGGAATATGTATTCCACATTTTGTCTATATCTGGGATTTTCAGAATACATACATAATGAGCGATATTCTGATACTGTTATTTGAATAGGTCTATCATCGTACCTTCCTCCTTTGCCAGTAGGAAAAAGTAGAGGCACAGCACGTGCTTCTATACTTTTTTCCCATATGCTGATTGGTGATCCTTTTGTTTGACGCATTTGGTACATTTCTAGTGCATCTTCTACGGTGTCATTAGAATGCAATGGGTGAATTGTATAATGGTCTAAAGTATTGGATATTGTAGCAGGATCTAGGAGCTCAAATTGACCAGCTTCTTGTGTCTCTTGAATTATTTCAGCGGTATCCTTCAAGTTTTCTTCAATATTAATTTCTTTGCAGTATTCATTATTGTCTTTTAGATATTGCAAAGCTTGTCTAACTTTATGTAAATCTACCAGTTGTTGTCAAATTGTTTTGTCTTTTGTAGGTACACCATTTACTAAGATAATTAAAGATTGCTCCATTGGACGTTGCACTCCTAGAGTGTGCACATTTTCTTTTAGATCTAATGGTAAATACACTACTTTTCCACAAATACCTTTCACTAATTCAGAGGGAGGTAATTTTGCTGTTTTTGGTTGAAAGCGTATTATTGCTTGAAAGGGGTGCACTGTTTGAATTATGATGCTCTCATATAAATTGAGTTGTTGTAGGAGTTTTGGTAGTGGAAATAATTCCAAATTATTTGTGCTAGCACATGAAGGAGTTGCTTGTTGTCAAGTTTCGTAGTGCAGTAACTGCAAAGTATTAAGGGGTCAGTTATTTCGTATTTGTTTTCTGCTGTAAGGTAGAGAGCTAATTCAAACCATTTAGAATCTTCATTGTCTTCTATTTTGTATGATAGGTCTCCAGTTTTTGTGTTACTTTTATAAAATGTTCTGCAGCAACATACACACACATGGTTTGGTACTTCAGCAGATGTACTTTTAAATTTTAGTATTTCTTTTTTGTATGTGTGTAGTAGAAGGTTGACATGCATAGAATTGTTGCTAATTTGTTTTAAAGCTATTTCATTCTGTAAGTGGCTTTCACTTGCAAAATATTTTTTCTGGATATAGTCGATTTCTTCAAGTAGGTCTTTTGCTGTACCATGTAGATTAATGTTATGTAAATTGGCTAGTGCTAAAGCAGGGCTTTTAGCATAGTACAGTTTATAGACTAGATTTCTTATAGTTGAATGATGTGTTGATATAATTTGGATATAATGGAAGGTGGTTTTGCAAGTAGGTTTTGAAATGAAGGCCAATGAATGTCCTTGTAGTCCTGTGTACTTGCGCACTGGACAGGTATCCATATTTTTCAGTAGTTTAATTTTCATTTTGTCTTTGCCTTTCACATATTGATTGAGGAATTTGCGTAAAGACTTGAAAGATTCTATGGGAATGTTACACATTGACGTGCATGGCCATTTGTATACTAGACGTTCTGATTCAGTTGAATGCAGAGGTAATTGTAAGTTTTCTGGGGATATTTTTGTAAGCAGTATTTCTTGTTCCATTATGGTATTATTATCTTTTTCATAACCTTATCCACTGCTATGTATGGCAATTGTATTTGTTTGCTTTTGTTCGTATGCTTCTTCATTAAAGTATGGTTCTGTGCTCGTAGTGTGACTCCATTCACCTCCACAGATACTTAAGAAGTTATTTCTGTTGACATTTCGTTTATTGAGAAGTCTTTTTTGTAATTTAGTCATTAGTTTTGTTAGTGGTTTCATTTTGTTTAACATTAAAATAAATAACTTTCTTTTGAGAAGGATTGCACTGTCTATCAACGCTTCTAAGATTTATTTCCTACGATAGGTTGTAAGGTTTGAGTTTGATTTCTCTCCTGTTTTTATAAGATTTTACAGGACTCTGTGACGGAACATTTTTGATGAAACACTTTTTTTGGTATGCTTAGTTTGCACTATATCAAGATTTATAGGAGCAGTTTTATCTGTAGTGGTAGCTGATTTTTTTGTTAATTGTTTTGTGGTTTGTTTTACATTTTGATAGAGGAGTACTTGAAGCTTGTTTTGTTTCGCTAAATGACTGTATTAGCTGTTTTGTTTTAACTTTTTTTTGCAAATTCTCTTAGAGATGGATGCTTGTTTTGGACACTTCTATTTTCATTTGCTCTGTTTCTGCGTTTCTTTCTACGGACTTGATTTTTGGTAGGCATTCTTTAGGGTCTGTTGAAAAAAAAAAGACGGTATGAGTTGGAGTGTTCTTAATGTATGTGTGCTGTTTGTATGAGTGTGTGAGTAATATAATAAAGATGTATGTAATGGTGTGTGATTGTGCATTGGGCAACTACAACTAGTTGGGATGCCTATTCTTGAATTTATGTTCTACTAAACTGGGGTTCAGATGATAGTAGAAAGTAAGTTGGTTGTGTGGAGAAGTAGAAATAGTAAACCTAATGGTATACAATTAAAACAGTTGTATGTTCTATAATATCAAAATTCTAGGGGTTGAGTTGGGTTATTTGTGTTTCGAAAACTAAGAAATTGTGCGTCATTCTGCCTGTAAATCTCTGTTTAAGAAATGGGGATTTGTAGACAGAATGGTGCACAATCTCTATTTTTAGACACAGAAATAGCATGAATTAACCTTACAGTGTGTTTGAATAATAGTACAAATAATATGGTGGTATTCAACTTACTTTTTTTCTGAAATGAGCAGGCTTCTTCTTAGTAGTTCTTTGTACTTCAAATTCGGCTGCTTCTTTTCAGGAGAATGGTCTTCACTGCAATTGTAAAGGAAACAAATAAGGAATTTTGTTTGTATATAGCATTGTTTTTAATTTAGACATTGATTTTTTTAATTGACATTGATCCTCAGCGCCTTCCACAAAATCATGTAAACTATCTCATTCACATAAGATGCGTTGCACCAGTTGAATACATATCATGTGTCCTTAATGCATAAACTGTATTGTAATGACTAACTGTACCAACCAAAATATAATTTGTATGCCTTGTGGAAATCATACTGTACCACTGAATACCACTATTTCTGTATCTAAGCTCTTGTAAGTAACAGCGCCTCAATGCCATGGGCCGCTAGCACATTATATAAATATAAGTAAATAAATGTTTATATTTTTGTACAAGTATTGTTGTTTGATTTCTGAACATACTGTGTGCATGCAATTTTGTTTGAGTATGTTAACTCTTCATATTGTACTTTAAATATGTTAGTTCAACATGCTTTGAAAATGTGTGTCTAAAAAGAAATTAAATAGCAGATAGGTTTGGAAGTGACAGTTGATTTTAGGAGATGGAAAAAATGACAGTAAATTCATTTTATAGGTTATACAAGCTAAAAGTCAGTTAATCTGTTTATATGAATCTATAAAAATTAATTGTACATGTACTATATTGAAACTATGCATACCTGTACTTTGTGTTCATGCATATGGATATGCATGCAGCTGCAAGTAGACATCTTGGAGACTTGTAAAGTATTTCTGGTAGAAGGTGCTTTCCAATAATATGACACTTGTGCTCAGAGAGATTAACAGTACATTTAAAGTGCTGATCTATGTTGATGCAGTTTGATGTAGAGGTCTTGGATGTGATTGGTGGATGTTCATGTGACTTCTTAGCTATATCCAATGAGGGAATGACACAGCAAGTGAAAAGGAAATGGTAGAAGGACTGTTCATGTTACGATATGTCCGCAGATTTGGCGGTAGTCCGCGGACATTGGGTGTTACATCCAGGGATTTTTGGGTTGGGGAGCCATGCAAATGAGAATGAGCCGAGAAAGGGATTGGTCAGGAACGTTTAGTGGGTGTGTTGTGCCAGGAGAGAGTTTCTCAGATACTCTTTTTGCTGAGAGAAGAACAGATAGCTATGGCTATGTGTTTCAAAAAACAGATTGTTTGGATTTTGGGAGACCTGTGGATACATTGGTTGAAGGTGCATGCAGAAAGCTGTGGAGTAGCTGTAGATCTTGGATTCCCACATGTGGAAGTTCGCTGGCATGCAGTACGTGGAATGATGTGGTTGGACTTGCTACCTCTCTGTGCTTCTTTGGAGACAGAGCAACATCCAAACATAATTGGAATTCATTGTGGTGGGAACAGTTCAGGACATGAGTCTGGAATTTCTTGGCAATTTGCAATGAAAAAAGGACTTGGGAAGGTCATGGACATGTTTCCAAATTCTCAAGTAACTTTTTCACGGATTGCACAGTGACAAATGTGGCTTCTTTCTTCTTCATTTGGTCCACAAATGGAGAAAGCAAGGCGCAATGTCAATAAGGCTGTTTGTGCCTTTCTAAGTGTTTTTGGCATGTCCTCTTTTCACAATGAAAATATGATGTTTCGTAGAACATACATTGGAGTCCATCTTACTTATGCTGGCAATCAGATTTTTTTGAGAAATGTACAAAATGCATTGCAACCTTTTTTGGAATTACAACATCCATTTTATAGTAGGTGTTGAGCATTTCAAATTTTTCAAACACAAATAAACACCACCAAATGGCTCTTTTCAGAGCCACCACTTCCTCCCAGATAAAACTGCAATGGTTATGAAAGGGTAGCACCCCCTTCTAAAAAATACACAGGGTCCTGCTTCATTTATTTTCACTTCTATTTTTTAACTGTAAAAGGCGGCTATGAAAAGAGCCTTTTATTTTTTTGATTTTTGTTGTTTTCATTTTTTTTTGTTTTTTTATACAAGACACACTAGGAGAGGAGGGGAAAGGAGGGTAAGGGGGGACACCACCCACAGGGATAAGAAAGGGCGAGCTGAGAGAGGAAGATGTAGAGTGGGTTTCACTTGGGTAGTGAGCAGACCTTCTCGTGCTCTGAAACGATAGCCTCAAAAGCACTACAAAGTCTCTCCCCCCTCTACAGTACTGCATCGCAGTACATACACACAACTGTGACCCTCGAAAGCTAAGGGTCATCAGCATTGCATATGGCCTGTGAGGAAGCTTGAGGAATACGCTGTCCCACAGGAGTGTTCCTTGTAGTGACAGGATCAGAAACAGAGGATGAAGTAGAGGAAGTCAACCGGCTACGCTCCTCGCAAGGTACAACTTTGCGAATGGCCCCCGAGTGGAATGACTTTAGGTGTCGCATCATGGTTGTTGTCCCAAAGCTGTATGAACCATGCCTCCCCCGACAGAGTACCATTTTGCACTCATTGCAGGTGACTTGGTTTGCACGCGCCTTAGGACCATTACCACAAATGGTAAATAACCGCCACACCCAAGACTCACGCTGAGTGCTGATAGTAGGGACTTCCACTACCTCATTCTCATAATCCTCTTCTTCCTCCTGTGCATCCTCACTCCTGTTCCCCTCTTCAGGCCCTTGGGGAGGTGATGGTGGTGGAGGGGGTGGGGGTGGTGCTGAGGCAAATGCAGCACCAGGCGGCAGTAGTGGAGCAACGGATGCCATCAAGTTTGCGATGGAAATCTGCAAATTGGCAGCAGAATTCGGTGTGCTCTGTAGGATAGCCAGAAAAAAATGAGAATGAGCTCTAGGGCGTGGTCTTTTATAGGGGTGCATGTGCACGGTTCACGGACATGCGCGATGTCCGCGGACAGATCGAACAGAAAAAAGGGTTCAAAAAGTCACAAAAGTATGTAAAAACTCAGGATTACTATGTGGGACTGGTTCTATGGTGAGCTTTTGTTGGAAAAGATTGTAGATTACTTGAAAATGTAGTTTTATATTGTTCTGGGACACGAACAGTGTTCGCAATCAGAACATACGCTGATCATGGGCGCAGTCACATGATAGCTTCACGAACATGTTTGCGAAGGGAGCGGGTGTCCGCAGGACACTAAATGCACTGAAAATATTTTGTGCATGCGTGTTGGTGTTCTACGGACACTGTTCGGGTCCTGGAGTGATTAAAAGTGCGTCACAAGTGAAACAAACAGTTACAGACAGGCGTTTGTTCTTAGAACAGTTTCAACTTGTCTACGAACAATACGGACAGGCATAGCGTCCTCAGGACACCTCCATTTTGTTTATTTACAAACATTCCGGGACACTTGATGTGCTCTTAGAACAGTTTCAACCTGCCTACGGACAGGCATAGCGTCCTCAGGACACCCCCATTTTGTTTATTTATGAACATCCCAGGACACAAAATATGTTCTAAGAACACTTTCATCTTGCCAGCGAACAATAGCGACAGCATCCTCAGGAAACCCACATTTCGTCCATTGACAAACATTTCAGGACACCGCGTGTGTTCTTAGAGCAGTTTCAACTTGCCTGCAAACAATACGGACAGGCAGAGCGTCCTCAGGACACTCCCATTTTGTTTCTTTACGAACATTTTAGGACACAGCCTATGTTCTTAGAACAATTTCAACTTGCCTGTGAACAATACGGACAGGCACAGCGTCCTCAGGACAACCCCATTTTGTTTATTTACGAACATCCCAGGACACATAATATGTTCTAAGAACACTTTGATCTGGCCAGCGAACAATACGGACAGCGTCGTCAGGACACCCACATTTCTTCCTTTGACGAACATTTCAGGACACCGCGTGTGTTCTCAGAACAGTTTCAACTTGCCTGGGAACATTACGGACAGGCGCAGCGTCCTAAGGACACTCCCATTTTGTTTCTTTACAAACATTTTAGGACACAGCCTGTGTTCTTAGAATAGTTTCAACTTGCCTGCGAACAATACAGACAGGCATATCATCCTCAGGACACTCCCATTTTGTTTCTTTACGAACATTTTAGGACACAGCCTGTGTCCTTAGAACAGTTTCAACTTGCCTGTGAACAATATGGAAAGGCATTGTGTCCTCAGGACACTCCTATTTTGTTTCTTTATGAACGTTTTAGGACACAGTCTGTGTTCTTAGAACAGTTTCAACTTGCCTGCGAACAATATGGACAGGCATAGCATCTTCAGTATACACCCATTTTGTTTATTTACGAACATCCCTGGACACATAATATGTTCTAAGAACACTTTCATCTTGCCAGCGAACAATACGGACAGCATCGTCAAGACACCCACATTTCATCCATTGACGAACATTTCAGGACACTGCGTGTATTTTTAGAACAGTTTCAACTTGCCTGCGAACAATACGGACAGGCAGAGCGTCCTCATGACACTCCCATTTTGTTTCTTTACGAACATTTTAGGACACAGCCTGTGTTCTTAGAACAATTTCAACTTGCCTGTGAACAATACGGACAGGCATAGCGTCCTCAGGACACCCTCATTTTGTTTATTTATGAACATCCCAGGACACATAATATGTTCTAAGAACACTTTGATCTGGCCAGCGAACAATACAGACAGCGTCGTCAGGACACCCACATTTCGTCCATTGACAAATATTTCAGGACACCGCATGTGTTCTCAGAATAGTTCCAACTTGCCTGCGAACATTACGGACAGGCATAGCGTCCCAAGGACACTCCCATTTTGTTTCTTTACAAACATTTTAGGACACAGCCTGTGTTCTTAGAATAGTTTCAACTTGCCTGTGAACAATACAGACAGGCATAGCGTCCTCAGGACACTCCCATTTTGTTTCTTTACGAACATTGTAGAACACAGCCTGTGTTCTTAGAACAGTTTCAACTTGCCTGCGAACAATACGGACAGGCATTGTGTCCTCAGGACACTCCCATTTTGTTTCTTTATGAACATTTTAGGACACAGCCTGTGTTCTTAGAACAATTTCAGCTTGCTTACGAACAATACGGACAGGCATAGTGTCCTCAGGACACCCCCATTTTGTTTATTTACGAACATCCCAGGACACATAATATGTTCTAAGAACACTTTCATCTTGCCAGCGAACAATACGGGCAGCGTCGTCAGGACACCCACATTTCGTCCATTGACGAACATTTCAGGACACCGCGTGTGTTCTTAGAACAGTTTCAACTTGCCAGTGAACAGTATGGACAAGTATAGTGTTCTTAGGACACCTGCATTTTTTTTACAAAAAAAAACAAGAAATGAATTAGGACACAATATAATAAGTTTACTTTATTTTACATGTATGTTAAATTTATGACAGAGAAGGTGAGGCAGAAACTGAAACAAAAACAGGAGAATTAGGGGTTTCAACATGATTGGTATCAGGTGAAGAGGGGATGGAAGTCTCATCAAAACGTTTTGGTTTGGGTTTGGGGATAATTGACTGGGATATGGTGAGGGGGGACAGGTACATGTGGGACAATGGTATGTAGTTGTTTGTTTGAAGTGATCCTCCACAAAGTATTTTCATTACTATTTTCAATTTTTGTATGGTGTGTACAAATATATATATATATATATATATATGTTAATTGTATATACAATAATATTAATTAATTGGTTTATATAGTAAAGTGTCTACCATTAGACTCACTATCTTCTGACATTTCCTCACGTGGGGAAATGCTCCTCTAGCCACTCCAGAGTACTAGACATTTCTGTGAGAAAAAAAAAAAAAAAACATAATATCTTTCTTTTTTGTATCTAATACAGAAAGTTTACAAATATATGAGTAAAATGCAGTACACTTACTATTTCAGGTAAGGTGTGTTCTGAGTGGTCTGTAGATCTGCTGTTGCTCTTAGTTGTGGAGTTTCTGGGAGGTAATCATGTTGGAAACCTATCTTTCTTCTTTTGGTATATTCCATTTTAGAAAATATTGTATTTAAATGAATGGTTAGTGTGTTATATATATGGGTTACACTTCTTATTTATTACTACATATAATGTATATGTGTGCTATTTTGTGAATTTGTAAAATGTTCATATGTTATGATATTACAATTAAACATACCCCCCCAGACTTTTTGGGTAGTGGTGCTGTTGTCCGAAGATGTCCGCGGACATTAATAGAATTCGCAGACATCAAATTCAGTAGAGGGGGTTCAGTATGTTCCATATTACATGTACATAAAGTCAGAGTTATTATTGTTAAGTTGCGCTACTAAAAACCTATTAAATTCATGAAGAAAACTTTGTTAAAGGGACGTTATGGTTAAGTTGCGCTACTAAAAACCTATGAAATTCAGTGAAAAAACTTTGTTAAAGGGACGTTATGGTTCCAAGTAACATCGAAAAACCCCTGAAATTCACCAGTTATGGTAAGATAAGCAACCATAACTTGCGCCACCACTGTGCACTGCTAAGACTAACACCCACAACCTCAAAGATGACATCACAAATGTCCTTGATAACATCACTGATGACATCACATGTCTGCCTCCCTCTTTTTTCCTTTACTGACATATGTAGGCCACATGGTTTTCTTCAGTAACAGTATGAACTAAAAATTGTAAACATACTATATTTTTAGACTTATCCTTCAAGTATGTTCTTATAGTAATTCCCTTAGGGTCCAGTCATATCATATGAAACAGATGCATATGGGAAGACACAAGCTTGTAAAACAGCAATTCTTTCTGTGCATGAAGATAATCAGTAGAGTTATCAGCACTTTCTGATAGTTCTGTTGTTTTTTTTTTATTACTGTATTTTCCTTGTAGATGCTCATATTTGTATACATTGCACTTACACTACTTTCCTTAGGGTCCTGTCACATCATGTAATACATGTACATAGGGTAAATAGCAGCTTTGAAACAGAGCAATCATTTATTTGCATAAAGATAATCAGTTAGGTTATGAATTATTTCTGCTACTACTTCTGCTTTTTTGCTTACTTCACTTTCCCTGTATATACCCATATTTGTATGTGTTATTGTGTCTTTGTGTTTTGTCTGTAATAATGCAATTATATTATACGTGGGTTTTATTAGCTACTTATTACGTATTTCACAGTACACAAAACTCTATTAAGAAAACAGTTATCATTTCATTATTCAACATATCAATATTATGAAAATTATACCTTCATCATGTATGCTGCACACAATGCCTATGTTTCTGCATGAGTACCTTAGTATATTCGATAGAACTTCATAATATAATGCTATTTATATCATTGCATCGCTTAATGAACTAATTAGCTCTTGATATTTATTCCAATAATCTTTGACACATTTTTCTAAACATTATAATAAGAATCCCTTGTACAGACATGTCATGAAAAGTAAATGCACATGTGATATCATCAGTAATGTCATCAATGACATTTGTGATGTAATCTTTGATGTCGTGGGTGTTAGTCTTAGCAGTGCACAGTGGTGGCGCGAGTTATGGTTGCTTTGCTTACAAATATAGGAGAAAATCTGCCCTATTTTACTCTGTATTATTTGTGGAAAGAGATTGTTCAGAAACTAGGAATTTTAGATTTTCAGTTGGATTGATTTTCAGAAATGCTTCTTATATATGAAATGTTATCAGTATACATTTGTGTGGAATTTTTTTTAATATGTTTTTTATGCTCTAAATGTGTGGATGCGTCAAAGGTTTTATTTAACCAATAATCACAAAAAGAAATATATATATATATATATATATTGTTGTGAGTCACGCAGAGGGTGGCCAGGGTAGTCCACACAGGTGTAGGTTGGGGTGGTTGTCATTTTGTGCTGTGTGTTACATACTACTAATGAGGCATAATATAACAATACACCAACAGAGCGGTCAAGGGAGAGGAAGTATGAACACCCTAAAAGTGCTTTCCACTATTTCCTTAGTAGCTATATGTGCTCCATTGTACCTTACCTCAGCTGGTGTGGCAGGATTCCTAAATAACATGGGCAGGGTTCTTGATAGTGGGTAGGCATTGTCCCCTGCACATGTGTAAATGGTTGTTATTGCCATTTTTTGTCATGGACTGTTGTTCAGTGTGTCACATGTATGCATGCATGTGCACAACAGTTGATACACACCAATGAGCCAGGTGTTGCCAAAGGCTCCCTATGCCAGGGCACGGTAGAGTGGTGACTGGCAGTTAATGTAGCTGTCATGTGTGCTTCCAGGAAAATTGGCATTTACTTGCACGTTGACCCTGTTTGCATCACAGATGACCTGCACATTGATGGAATGCCATTGTTTCTGGTTATGATAATAGTGCTCTGTCAATCGGGGGGCCGGGGACGTAGCGCAGCATATGTAGAATCAATGGCGAAGTACACGTCAGAAGTGTACAACCACATAGAACTCTTAGCACACTTGCTGCCTTTCCTGCAGTGTGTGTGGAATCTTCATGTGTGACACACATATGATTGTGATGTTATTCAGGCCAACACCTGCTGGAGACAGCGGAATGGGGTGGCCTGAGATATGCCACCAACAATAGCTGTGGTGCGATGAAAGGGCCTATGGCTATGAAATTGAGTGCTGTCAGCACCTTTTTCAGAGTGTTGAGGGCTTGGAAGCAGACGGTGGGGGATGCAAGTTCTTCTTCAGACTCCCTGACCAGTTCTAGTATGACATGGGGTGGTAAACGGTACCTTGCATACACCTGGTCGTATGACATCCCAAACAGCGTGGTGTGTGTTGTGAAAATCCAAGGTCTCTGCATCCTCCTCCTCCTTCTGTGCCAATGTACGATGGCTCTCAATATTCCTGCATTCATTGTCGCTGACCGACATTGGAATGGTGTGCATTGCATGCTAATATACGCGTGTTTCCTTTGCACATTTGACTTTGCGTGTAATATCATGTGGCAGTGAGATCATGAGGTTTGCGTGTGACTTTTCGAGACCTGGTGTTGCTCTGTGAAATGCATACATTTGGTTATGCTTGGATGGCCATGAAGTTTCTTTGCATGGCCCATTCCTCAACATGCCCACATGTTTCCTTGGTTTTCCTCATTCTGCCAGGATATTGGAAATATGCATGTTATACCCACTATTTATTTAATTGCCTAGGTCCATCCCACACTTTGTATTGAGGGTTGCGCACAGCGCTCGGCTGCATACAAAGACATGACGGGCGAGTGCATAGCCACAGAAAGCCACGCAAAATCTGTTCCATGAATCGCTAAAAGGTGTTTTGTTTGCTGATAAGTGTGAAAATGTCACTTTTCAGCGATCAAACAATTCTGTACATCAGGCCCTTCATTTTTTATGGAGGGGCCGGATGTGTGTCTCTTGAGCTAGAAGCCGTCCCATCCTTCCAAATCCCTATCTTGTATCTGACATAGGTAAAATGAATCCTGTGGGCACAGAAGGAAGATATCAAAGTGAACATACATCTCCACATCTTCAGATTTTCCTGAATTGACAATTTTGGATTTAATCATAGATGTTCCCCTTAAGTCTAACTTCTTTCACAGAGACAACAGCTATGCTGCGCATCCTCAGGTTGCAGTGGCCTCCAGCATGCACTCATCTATTAGACTTTGTCCCGGCGCGGCAACTTTATTCATGGTTTGTTTCTGTATTAGTGGCTTTCTAAAGTTGCCTTATGGGTTTAGGCATACACCTTTGCTTGATTGAGCAAATGTCTCTGGCAGAGGATCAATGGATGATAAGCCTTAAAAAATGTAAACATCTTGAAAAACATTTTCAAAAGGTGCTGCCTTTCAAAATGTAATTTGGACAAAGATGTTGCTTTCTATCTTCTGAACCTGCTGTCCTAGTAGAGGGAGATGTGGTCGTTTTCCATGTATTTATTAACATGATTAATTGCTAAATCTTTAAGCAGAACATGAAACACAGAAAGAGGAGCAAATGAAAAGGCGCCACAGTCGGGGACTGTCCCCTGTGATTGTTATTGGGCACCTGCAATAGCAAACCAGCCTAGCGTGGGAGCTTTTACTCAGTATGCATGCGTACATTTGCAGTCACATGTTTGCATGTACGTGCACTGGGACATAAGCATATCGTGAGTAATAAGGAAACAGTGATGTGCATTTTTTTCAAAACTTTTATTTGTACCTTCGCAAAAATTCCCTCTGGTGCGGGATGTATAGCTTCCTGGCACCCCCACCAGTCCTCTTTCGCACTTGCCTCAGGGCCCTACTCCCCACCTGCACTCACTGCACTTGAGAAATAACCCTACAGATGGCTCTCTCTGCACTTACCCCAGTCTCCACTGACCGGGTGCATTTGGACCTCTCTCTCCCTGTGACCATCTGTGCAATTGCACGATCCGTATGAACTGTGCCTGAAGTTCATCTGTCTGGTCTCCCTTGTCTTCACCCCTTAATTGCACTGGTAAAAAACTGCAGAATCGCCGTCAGGCCTATTTGCTGTATCTCAAACTGTTAAATGTATTTTACGCACTTACACTGCCTGTGCAGACTATAATCGTCTCAGAAATTCAAGGGCCCTGAGCTACTTTTTTTTCTTTTTTTTCTCCATGTTCCCACCCTCCTTGAGTGCTTTGTAACATTGCCTGTGTATAAGTGTTTTAAAAAATAAACAAAACCATACCCCACCGTGCATCTTTGCAGCAGGGACATTCATGCCAAAGTGAACAGTTGATGCAAGCTTACATAGCACTGGTGCAAATCTTATAAAATAAGAGCATGGATGTCAGAAAATAGATCCCATCCTGACTTTTCAACCTTGTCCCCACTGTTCAATCAAAATCACAGGTGTCTTTTTAACCCAATGAAAAATGATACAATACAACACAGTTACATGTTGTAAAAAATCATAAAATCAAAATCTCCAGCAAGCAGCATGTACTTCTGGGAGGTTGCGGAACAGTGTGTAGTAGCTCTGTTATATTTTACCCTGATAACACAAGGTGACCACAGTCTGTTCCAATTCAAATGTAAAAACGTATGCAAACAGAACACATTGAAAAATGGCATGGATTTTAAAACTCCTCTTTGTAGCAATATAAAAGGTCCTCATGTATCTTTGAGTCCAAAATAGTTCAATCTTCCGAATCGCATGCTTGGGACAGGTTAAATTGTGCGTTTGCGCTTTCTCGAAATGCAGTTATCTCGTCCATGATTACTTCGCTCCGAGCAGAAGGATTTCGCAATATCCTATCGTTGAAACGTCTCAGGGACTCAACAGGCCAGTGGCAGAGTATTAAACTGCGTGCAGGGGCCTTAAGCTATTACGAACAACCAGCAATTGTTTACAGCGCCACCTCCGAGCAAGTCTTTCAAAACCTCTATTCCTTCCTTACATTATTCTGACAGTTGCCTTTCTGTCAAACTCACATGGTGTGATGTGCTTAAAGAGGTTCAGCCAGGAATTGTACTGCCCTGAGGATGTCTAGATGTAAATGATTTCACTGTGCGAACACAGATGCATTTTACCCATGTACAAGATACAGTTACACATTATTTTCATAGAATAATGGCTGTCACTGCATTGCAGCACTACGAATCTCAAAATTCCACAGCAGTGAGTGGAATTACTCACTAATTGTTTTGATGTTTAAAAAATAAACACGAATTCACACACATCTTTGATAAAATCGCATATACATTTTTATTCCAATTGAATGTGTATTTCTTACATGTTCATTGTACATTTTAGCATCACAATCCACAGCCCAAATTCCACATTCATGGTGTAAAAATTAATTGAGCACACCACATTGGTGATAAAAGAAATTCCATTATATAACATAAAAACTGTAAAATTAGGTTATTGATGAAATAGATTGGTGCTGTTATGGAATTCTGTAAACTTCTGTTTGAATTTCATAATCAAGTGTCTGCTCAATTGGAAATAGGTTCATCTTACATTTTATGCCACTACATTTTGAGTTTTTGCTTTCAGACAATAGAAAAATGGTATTCAGATATCACTACACAGTCTGCTAATCTGCCCTGGTCTACGCCGCCCCAGACTCCCTAAAGAAACCTATACATGATTCTCTTCTCTAACCCAGTAACACTTAATGCCACAGTTTCACCAAAGCCATTTCGGAGGCTCCACATAAGATCCAGCTCTACAGAAGTGCCTGGCCTCATATGAGATACCCTTAAGTCTAAGGAGGGCCGACGCCACGCCTGTGTACAAGCACACTTCTTCTGATGCAGCTGACATGTTGAATTACCATCCTAGTTATAATCTAAGCCATACGGCAATTCTTCTGGAAAGAGTGGTAGTCCAACAGCTGCAAGCCTTGATCGGGAGCAATGATTTTGCTCAGACAGTTTTTGGTCCTGTAACTGAGAACCAATTATTGATTGGCCTATTTTGGATGATTTAAGAAGTGTAGTTAAGGAAAGCGGTGTGAGGAGATTTATCTTTTGACATTTTTAGACATCATTTGATGCTATTAACTTCTCCATGTTGTTGGACACAAGTCATGTTTCTCTCGCTCATTATTGTGTAGAAGCGCTCTTGTCATGTAGGGAATCATGCTTTTTCAGAATCACTTGAGCTTATCCTTTCTTCAAATTGACACTTGGGGTTCCACAAGGATCAAGACTTACCCCTTCCCCTTTTACTATCTATCTTTTCTTCCTGATGAACCTCATATCAGTTTTGGTATTATTATTTAACTGCGTAAATGATATACAAATGTTTTGTATTCTAAGACCTACAATCTGTACTTCACACGCTACATTTAAAAATCTGTGTTGGCAAATGACTCTTGGATGGCCCATTCTACATTGGGAATACATTCTTCTAAAACCAACATTGTCGTTGTTGGCACAGCTATGTCCGTGTTTCCTTGGGAGACCTAACCCTTGGCACAAGTAGGGCTAGGGTTCCTCCTCAAGTGTCACTCTTAATAAGCTCAGGAATTCCCACAGACACAAATCACTCAGGTCACTGTATTTTTCTTTTCAAAATTGTTGAGAAATATTTTTGCTCTTACCTCTTTCTGCATTGGTGATGCTCCAGCAATATGAAGCAGATAGCATTTCATGTGACCTTCACAACTTTCTTATTCTTGCTCTGCAATGTATAGGGAATTCTGCACCCTCAATGCTGCTCCAGCTGAGTTCAGGAAGCACTGCATAGGTTGTGAAAGCTTATCCATCTAGGCCACTACACTTTGGATTGATCTCTGCTTCCATTCAAACCTACTCCTTTTTAGTATCCTGGTGCTATGAGTTGTGCTCTTCTTTGCATGGTAGTGAAATTAAGCCATGTTTTGTGCACAATGTCCTTATACATGCATGCTAAAACAAATTAATATTTTCACACACACACACACACACACACACACACACACACACACACACACACACACACTGGCACATCAATGCACCATACTGGCACACACTTTGCACCATAAATCACCCCTTCATCACTTCCTCTAGCCTGAATCCCCCATCACTATTCAGGTACTTTTAGCACATTTTAGCTTGTATGTTGATCCCAGCACAGGGCAAATATTCAGCTACATTACAATATCCTGATAATGCCTAGAGAGGTGCTAGGACATAGGAGTGAAGGGAAAACAGGAGTTCAGCAGTTATCCCAAATGTTATGAATGAGGACAAGGCACGTTCTGCTTCTTAATCCTTGGCTCCATTATGGCCTGGACATTTCAGCCTCAAATATTTTGCTTGATTATGGGCTTAAACAAAACAACCTTATTTATTTATTTATTCATTTATTACATTTATTTATTTATTACATTTATATAGCACTCAGGCAGCCCAAGGGCATTGTGGCGCTGTTATTTGTAAGGGAACTTAGTTACAGGTACAGTTGTGCCTTGGGTTACAGTGAGGCGGGATCCTGTATTAAGCAATAGGGAGAATCATACAACAGGGTACATCATACACCATAGTACATCATACATGTTAGACATTAAAGTTTAAACATGAGAGATTGGTTAGGTGAACAAGGTAGTTTATGCCCGAAGGTTAAATGTTTCAATGAATGAACTAGAATGTAGTTCTTTATCAAGAGAAAATTGACACAAATCAAACGTTTGCCAAAGTACTCCCATGTATATCAGTTTTCAAATGTTGACTGAAAATATGTTACTAAGACGGTGACATCAAACGCTTGGAAGATGTCCCATCTAAGAAAACATCACATGTGATTTAGTGCTCTGCAAACCTCATTGGGTCACATGGGATAGCAGCATAAACATGTACACATATAATGTCCTTACATAATTCAATTGTACCTTATTGTATATAACAAGGTACAGAGGCATCAAAACCAATTAACTTCATTTCATATAGGGATCAACCATTAAATTGATGTTATTAGTTGAACAAATGTAAAACGCCACCATATTTAAAATGTTAAAATTCAACACAGACCACAAGAGACAATCAATCACAAATATACAATAAGAATTAATTACATGTACAAAAATGTGTCTCTGTGGAGACCGTCTACCATTCTGTGCGCACTGAAGGAGATTTCACTGGCCCCTCCTGAGTTTTGTGAGGATGCCTAATTGGGCTTCTCTAGATATTTACGAACCCGGAGGCAACATCATACGTTGGGGAATTTTTGAATCGGTTTTGGACATTGTTCTCAGCCGTTCCTGAACAGGTTGGGATCACTCATCCAGTCTGTCCCTGGTTTTTAGATGCCTGGCAAACACTTATACATTGAATTTCTTCAGTGCTGGAACCCTTATGGGGCACAGTTGGTGACTGGTTCCACTATCCTACACTGAGCGGGTGGATTCTGGGACAGGAGATTCTTCTGTACTAGGGATGATTGTTTTTTTTTAACTGTGCTGCACTGCCACGTCACAGTGAAGTTATCTAAAAGACTGGATAAGATGGAGCGGGTACATTTGTCCTGAAGAGTCAAGTGAAATTGGATGAAATAAGCACATTGTCTGCCGAAACTATTCTTGAAGGATGGGCTTTGTCAGTGGTACATAGTAAGAAACAGCTTGTGGTTTATTGGCTTTGCATGTTTCCAGAACCACCTCTTAGTTGACGCTTGTGGTCCACTATGATTGGTTTTGAGAATTACCTACAGTAAGTAGTGTATGGTTATTATTGACCACTGATATTTTCTTGAAAGACCTAATTGGGCACAATCTGTGGTCTATTTATTATCAGACCAGTATGTTGCTCTATTTGTTCACAGCACTTTATAGCTGAACTTAGCACTTTACATTAGGTTTACATCTATGATATATTACATAATCAACTTTGTGGATATGTATGTAGGCCTGATTGCTTGATGTGCGTTATTGCGAATTGTTTGCACATGTGATTGATTCTTGTTGATGTTTTATATTTTTGATTGATTATCTCTTGTGGTCTGTGTTGGATTTGAACATTACAATTATTGTTGGAGTTTTACATTTTTTCTACTTATAAAATTGATGTAATGGTTGATTATCTCATACTATCTCAAATGACATTATTTGGTTTCAATGCCTATACACGTTGTTATATACAATAATGTACAATTGAATTCCGTGAGGGAATTATATGTGTAAATGTTATGCTTCTATCCCGTGAGATACCATTTTTCTGTATTATGTGTGAAACACACCCCAGGTGTTTATGAGTTATGGAGTACACGCATCAATGAGATTTTTGGTTTAAACCTCATTGGGGGTACAAGCATGCATATTATGTTTCCAACTGTAATGAAGCAGGGAACACCCACTGTGATGCAAGAAATGCTTTAGTAGGACATGTCCACCCTGTCCCTATTCTGCTACTTCCCTGGTGTGTGTTTTCTGTGTGTTTTCGGCACAGGAGGCCAGTTTGGACCCCAACAAAGTGCAGCTCTTCATCTTTATCTTTGGTGAACAGGACACATTAAATACCCCTGTGGCACCCATGGGTAGGGGTCCCCCTTAGTATCTCCAATGTGTGATTTTGGGCAAATGTCTGTCACCCCACAGAGCAGGGTATGGGCTGGTTGAAGCTACCTGCTGATGTTGCAGTGACTCTGGGTCCCCTCCATTTTTGGTACACCCAGGCCCTACCATAGGATTCAATGTATTCCTGAGCAAAGGCAAGATGACCACTGTACGCTTCATGGCTTTCTACCTTTCCCTCTTATTTCTCAAAGTCCGGAGAATCCCTGACTCTCTCTCCTTTTCTCCTGATTGAATGTTAGGTGGACGGACCATATATACCCTCTGCTCAATTGGTAGTAACCCTGCCTAGAGACTGATTATTTTGGGTACACCCTAGGTGTTGGACCTGACTGAATGGAAAGAGGAGCCAACTCAAATTCAGAGTTTCAGGTGTCTGGTTTTGGCTCTGTGTCACAATTCCAGTGGTCCTGTCTGAACCAGCCCTATCTGAATATGAGTGAATGTAGTGTGTGCTCTGAAAGGCTGGGAGTTGTCTCCAATACACGTCCACCGTTTTATATGTCTGGTTTTGGGAGAATGGACTGAATGCCTCTGAGCCTAATTGGGGGCTGTAGGGTATTTTGTGGAGATTTGGGGCCTGACGGTATTTTATTACCGCCGAAAAATAACTTAGCAATAATCACTCTTTGTATTCAGATTTGGCCATGTGCAACAATAATACAATGGACATGCATTATTTCAGCACCCAGACCTGCATATTTGGTATACGTGGTTGGTGGTATTTTGGTGAGCATAATTCCCTTGTTTTATTTGTGGCCCCAATGTCCAGAATCCCTTATCTTCGCTTAGATTTTTCGTGTGATCACTAGAGAGACCTCAGACCTGCATTCTAGAGATACCACATTTTCCAGTGATAGTGTTGGTGCGCCACCATGGGCAAACTCACTGACTTATTTACGACAGAGAGCTATATGTGGTAGTCTTGTGGTAATTTCCACTACCTTATATACGGTAGGGAGCTATGTTCAGAGAGTCTCTCTTCCTGTTGGCTCATGTACCTCCAACAAGTTATACTACAGTCACTCACAATTATTCATACTGATTCTGACATACACACATCTGTCTTAAAATGACCATTGCACTGTTTAAAAATCTCCCCACATCATTGGCATTGTAATGGTAAATAGAAAATAAACCACCCGTCTGTTTTCAAATATTTTCTGTATTATAAAAGTTGCACTTAGACATGATCTCATTCTTTACAGAAATAAATAAAATGGTACAGTAAAAGCATTTTCTATGTCACACTGCAAAGAGCGTGGCGGAGAACAAAACTCAAATTGCAACATTGGTATTTGATTAAGACACGCACAGGAATCCTACACTGACTGCATAATTTCGTGCACACACCCGGCTCCCACGCTTAGGTAATTACCTTATCTGAGTGTTCTTCAGTTGTTCTCTTTGTGAATGTGGCTCTCTTGGATTAACTCCAGCAAAAAGGAACGCTTGCCTTCTCAAGCCGGGGTCATTGCCTGGAATTCTCAGCTTTTTCAGATAGGAATGCCTCAGCCAGTGGAAAGGTTTTTCTTTCAGCTCTCCCCAGTCTCGACTGCAGCAGGACACCGGAATTTGCATTCAGTCAGGACCCCACAGCCAGGTCTTCTCCCCAGTAGTGCAGAAAGATGTCTGCCTCTCTTTTTCCCTGATACTGCCCACTAAAACTTTCCTCTCAGCCCTCTTTATGACGTGTCCCAATGAAATCCATCATCTCTCATCCTCCTACTCTTCAACAATAGCTTCGCTTATACATTTGCAATTGTTGCAAATCTGACTTCCTCCTTCCTGCAGTTACTGTGCACAACAACACGGAGAATCAGGCAGAGAAGAGAATAGAAAAATCTGCACACTCATTTAAATGGTTTTCAGAGTATGCCTAATTCTGCAGTAGAGAACACATTTTATTAGTGGGTTATATTAAAATAAGGTTTTATTAGTCAGGTTAATGGTTAATAGGTTAGCTGTTAATTTTCAAATGTGTCTCTAGCAATATAGGCATTTCAGGTGAAAAATAGTGTGCATTTTTAAATGAACACGTGTGCTTTTAACTGTAAAAATAGATTTGCATCTTATATGTTAAAATCGTTTTTTACTGAATAGTCTGTCTTTCCTTGTTAATCTGCTAACCCATATAGCAATGCACCGCACCCTTGTGGTGGTGGTGCTGCAAAAAAATGTTGCTACTTGTGCAGTAGCGCTGTACTCTGTGCTGTTTGCTAAATATCCTTACATATACCCTCCTTTTGTTTTTAGAACTTGGCTATAATCCAAGCCAATTCCTAAAAACAACTTGTTCTATTTTTTTTTACAATATAGCAATCCAACAAAATGAATATTCATGTGCATCAATGAAAATTTGCAATCAACATTTCATCTGAGTCCATCAGTTCATAAAATGTTCCACATTTGCCTTCTCAGTGGAAGTGGCATTACTTTAAGTTTAAATTTTCCAAGTCAATTAAAAACAATGAAATAAAACAACTAACTAAAACAAATAAGTAATATAACAAGTTAAAATAAATAATTAAAATAATAAATACGTGGAACTTCATATGCCGGAACTTTTGCTTTGTCTCTTTTGGTATGTTCGACCAGCGATGTTATTCGGTTCATTCGAGTACTCTTTCATCTTGGCAATCTTGAATCCACAGTAGTCATCTCTTTTGGCATTCCGGTTATTTTGTCTTCACCTCCACCTGGAGGCAGGCATCTTTTGGTCTTCATCCAGGGGACTCCAGGACTCCATCGTCTCCCGTGGCCTCTGATCCCGGAACCTCCGACCAAATAATGTTAATTGTCTAAATCAAAATAGAAAATAAACAGATTAAGTACATAGCACAATACTAACTTCATCCTTTTGCCAAAAATAAAACATGCTTGGTAAAAATACTTCGTTTTTTTTTTTTTTCTTTTTTCTGAAATTAAACACAAGTTAAAAGAAAACAAACACATATAAAACAGCATTCAATATTTAATACACTTTCTCTCTGCACACCAACCACGAGCTTCCGTTATATGTGCATTTATTTATTTATTTATTTATTTATTTATTTATTTATTTATTTATTTATTTAATATATTTTTACATATATTACAGTGTTTATGTGCCATCATAACAATCAACTTTTTTTTAACTTCTTTGTCACTGCCTCCTGATTACACCCATTTATTTTCTCAAGGGACTCTATCCGTTTCCACATGCTCAAGCTGCCTGATCTCATGTCTGGGATGGCATGG
Organism: Ambystoma mexicanum; assembly: GCF_040938575.1. Lineage (NCBI taxonomy): Eukaryota > Metazoa > Chordata > Amphibia > Caudata > Ambystomatidae > Ambystoma > Ambystoma mexicanum. The sequence continues at coordinate 1,224,442,646 of NC_090930.1, read as the reverse complement.
TTTGATTTGATTTACATGGACAAACTGCTCTATTGCTGTTTCGCCTTCATTTTTCAAAATTTTATACACTACAGGAGAGACTTTATCTATAATTCGAAATGGCCCCTGCCAGGCTGCCAGAAATTTAGAATTTTTCTGTTTACTTTTTCCAAAATGAAACTTGTACACCTGATCCCCTACATTGTATTCCTTTACTGATGTCTTTTTGTCATAATATGACTTAGCACTGTCAGCAGCTCTTTCCAGATTTCTCTGCACAAAAGCAAATGCATGTTGCAAATGCCTCCTCAGTTCATCAATATATTCATGAACTGTGGATGCACTCACTAGAGTTTGCTCATGTGTTCTGTATAGTAGGTGTTGTGGTAACACCATTTTCCTACCTGTTAAGACCTCATGGGGGCTAACACCTGTTGCTTTGGCAGGAGTCGACCTGATTGCCATCAAAACCAATGGTAAACGCAAATCCCAGCTGGAACCTGCTTCTGCCACAAATTTCTTTAAAATATCCACAACAGACCTATTGCTTCTTTCAACTGTACCTGAAGACGCCGCCCGATATGCGATATGTAGTTTCCTTTTCACACCTAGTATTTGCCATACCTTACTCATTAGAGTACTTGTGAAATGACTTCCTCTGTCTGACTCAATTCTTTGTGGCAACCCAAACCTTAAGAACACATGGTTCACCAGCAATGTGGCTGCTGTTTGAGCACTACAATCTGGTGCGGGAATGCACTCAATCCACTTTGACATCAAACATACCACACTCAAAATATAGCGGTGTCCCCTGCTCGACCTTTTTAAAGGACCTACATAGTCTATTTGCAAATCTGACCATGGGAGAGTTAGGCCTCTTTTCATCAATGGTGCTCTATGCATTGGTGAAGCAGGTTTAAATTGGGCGCATACTAGACATCCTCTAGTATATAATTCCATATCTTGGGACATATGTGGCCAGTAAGCATAATCTTTTAGTATTTCTAATGTCTTTTGTGAACCCCTATGGCCTGCAGTTATGGCATCATGTGCATGGTGTAGCATTAGTCCTCTGAATGAAAGGGGTACTACCCACTGTATTTGCCCTGTTATGGACTCTCTAATCATGAGTCCATCCTGTAATCTAATTCGTGTTTTGTTCTTTATTAACACCCTCAACTCTTCTTTTCCCATACAATCATTTTCTGTTAAAGGATTTTGTTCAGGATCCATCAAATGATTATAATAGATTCCCAAAATTTGATCATTCTTTTGTGCCTCAATCAAATCTTGGTCTGGCGTGTCATGACTCCACTGCACCACCGGTTGATCTACCTCCTTTGGTGCTTTAGAACGTGTGACTGCATCAATTTGTATTTCACCCATTAAATAATCAATAGGTAGCAATTCTCCCATCACAGCCCCAATCTTAGCCAGATGGTCTGCCTTATCATTTCCCTCCTTATCCTCTCCTGGTGTTTTTAAATGCCCACAAATTTTTCTCCAGTATATTGTTAAATTATTTTCTGACACCAATTTGTCTATGGCTTGTATCATTTTTCCATGTTTAAGTGGCTTTTTGTTGTATGTAACCATGCCTCTTGCTTTCCAACCAGGCAAATACTCCACAAAGCTATTCCGTGCATAGTCAGAATCAGTAACCAGGACAATTTCACTGAACTTTTTATCAACTGCAGTAGCAATTGCTTTATAGATGGCTGCCAATTCCGCCACCTGACTGCTCCTATCTCCAATCCTCATCCCTATACTAGGAACGCCTTCACATTTCAACCAGACATTTCCTATTCCTGCCACTAATTGTTTATTACTGTCATTTTCAATGTGAAAAGCACAACCATCCACATATACAGTTGGCAAATCCTTGCATGTTTTTTCATCAAAAGCTTTGTGTGGTGATTGTTCAAATTCCTGTAAACTAGCTTCCACATCCATTTCATTTGTTATTTGTTCAGCTGCACAGTCATGTAAGTCAGCTAACCCTTGAGCAATTGGGCTCTTTTTATTTTGTCCATATCTTACTTCTACGGGAAAACCTTGTAATGCCAGCGTCCATGAAGTGATTCTGGATTGCGCTAGATTGCCTGATCTAATTCTTTTACTCTCTAAAAATTGCAAAGGTTGATGATTTGTTTCAATAATCACCTTTTCTCCCTGAACAATGGGGCGGAAATGTTGTAGCGCCCACACAGTGGTTAATAGGGCCTTTTCGCATTCATTAAATTTCATTTCAACTTGGGAAAATGCCTTACTTGCATATGCAATGGTTTTGTGATTCAAATCGTGTTTTTGTGATAACACTGCTGACATACAATGTTCAGAAAAGCCTATTTCTATAAAGAAATCCCTGTCCTTTATGGGGTATGCTAAACATGGTGCCTTTACAAGACATTCCTTCAATCTAGCCACTGCATCAGACTGCTCTCTTTCCCATCTCCAGGGAGTATTTAGTTTAAGCAGTTTAGTCAATGGTTGAGTGATTTCTGCATAATTCTCAATGAACTTTCTGTTATAGCCTGTCATCCCTAATGAACCTTTTACTCCTTTCACATTTTTAGGATCTTTTAATCTTTGTATGGCCTCTATTTTCTTCCTTTGTGGATTTAGCCCATGTTCAGTCACTTCATGCCCTAGAAAGTTCACTTTTTTCTTGCACCATTGTGCTTTTTGCAAAGATACTTTGGCGCCTGCTTTCTGCAATTGGCCAAGCACATGTCTTATTTCATCAAAATGGCTTTTAAGGTTTTCATTTTTTATCAATACATCATCCACATAAACTATTGTTCCTCTTTCCGCTGCATCTGGCATGGCCTTTCTCAAAAATATGCCAAATTCACTCCCACTATTGATGTACCCGAACGGAGCTCTAAGCCAGGCATATTGAGTCCTGTCAAATGTAAAGGAAAATAGGTGTTGTATCTCCTCTGCCAATGGCACACACCAATATCCAGATGTGAGATCTAACGTGGTAAATACATTTGAACCATGTATCTGAGCTAGGCCCTGATCAATGAATGGTAGTGGCCATCTAGATACTGGTACTCTTTTATTTAACTCTCTTAAGTCTGCACACAGCCGCCATTGACCATTTGGCTTTAACACACCTAAAATAGGCGTATTGGATGTGCTATGAATGGGCCTAATTATTCCCCGTGATTCCAAATTTTTAATAATCTCTGCCAATGATTCTAAACATGCCAGCGGTAGTCTATACTGGCGTACAAACACTGGATTTCTGCTACAACCTTCTGGTAGTGTGGCCACATGTAAATCAGTTAAACCACAATCATAAGCATCTTTTGCAAATACATCCTTAAACTCCATAAATATTTCCCTCAGATTGCGTCGATCCTCATCGCTGTCACATGCATCCGCTAAGGAGATCTGCTCTTCTACCATTCTGGAAAATTCTGGAAACTCTTCTGGTAAAGGAATCTCAGCGCTTTCCTCTAACTGTGTGGCTGTGTCTTTTTGTAGAGCTGCCACTTTCAAATATTTTGGCATATCAGCTTCCACTTCAATGGGCTGATTTCCTGTTTCATTTTCATTTAAATTAAATATTATGCAATCCTCTTGATGGCAGCACACTGTCTCATTTGAATCATAAGGATACACAGAATTAATTTTAAATATTCCTTTGGGCTGAGAGTCCAGGTGTTCTGGCAACTCGCCCTTGGCATCTACATATTTTTCAGGAATTTTCCCAATCACCATGTTATTTAAATCTGCCGTATAATGTGATTTTTGTATGGCCATTCCTAATGGGGAGTTTTCCTCTAAATGAATGTCCTGACAACCTTTGTTATTTACCATGATTTTTACAGATCCTTCACCAATATCTACCAATGGAATGTATTCATAATCCAGGCCTTGCTGTTTTATGGATTCATTCAGGCATACAAATGCATCAGAGCCTTTCATCTGCTGTCCATTTTTGCATTTCAGTGTTATTGCAAACTGTTTTGTAAATGCAGGAACAATAGTATTTTTCCTCATCTGTAATTCGACTGCATAAGGAACTAGTTGTGCACAATGATAAGCCCTTCTTTTGTCTTCAAATTCAGGCACCGGCCCACCTAGGCGTGACCATATTTTTTGATTAAGGAAATCTAACACCATACACATTCTGTGCATGATGTCATTGCCCATGTAAAATTCATTTTGTGCTCCACTCACTATCCATACATTATGGTAAATTGTTTTCTGCCCAATGCTAATTTTAAGCATGCATCTGCCTGTAATTCGGTTTTCAAAGTCTGGACTGTCCAACCCAGAAACATATTGGTTTTTAATCCTAAATTTCGGGATTTCTTCCCTCTCCATAATTTTTTGCAACAATTTCTCATTAATGAAACTCCTTTCATGTTCAAGCGCTAAAGTGGCTTTTATTGTTTTAAGATAATCATTTATACCAACGTGAACCCATGGTTGCTCATCTTCCATGTGTATCTCTGCCAGAGTGGTAATGTGTTTTTCTGAATCTGTTTTAGGAACAATATTCTGTTTGCATGTATTCTCTTTTAAGTAAAAACGTAATGTGTGCTCATCTATAGCAGTCTGCCAATCTTTCCTTGGGTCCAAGTAGATTTGTACAGGTAGTTTTTCATTGTCGCTCTGATCTTTGTCTTGACACATTAATATAACAGTGACACTAGGTATGCAGCTATTCTGGAGATATACCTCCACAGCATCATTTGTTTTGGCAACGGTGTGACATTCTTTTATATTGCTGTTTTGTGATTTTAGTTTCTTAGGCCTCAATGGTTTTTTGGTTAAGGACCACAGCACTCCATTCACCCCATCTATGAGAGGAGACAATCTTTTCAGGCAATCTGTCCCCATCAGAAATGGAATTTCACAAATAGATGTGATCAATACCTCTTGTTTCATTCTGTGCTTTCCTATTTTTATGTCAACCTCAGTTACACCTATGATGGGCACCTCCTCCCCATTAAAGTTATGCACTGGGCCTTGATTTGCCTTCACTGTGATCTGACTCTGTGGAGGCCTCCCTTCATTGATACTCTTTACCAGCTCCTTGGACATAATTGTGGCCTGTGCGCCAGTGTCAATCATAGCGAAGGTGTGGCATTTTTCTTCTACAGTGATGGGTGCATAATATCTGTCCTCAACTTCCTCTAATACACATAAGAAATGTGAATTCTTACTGATTTCAGGGCTCACCTTTCTCAGGTCTTTTTCACTTTTGGCTAAGCACATTGGTAAATGAAAAGACATTTTTCCCTCCTTTTTACCCATTTCTGTGCGAGATATTTTATTCATTTCTCCATGTTCAGAGGTTTTTTGGAGTGTGGCCACCGTTCGCCCATCCATCTGGGTAACATCAGAGACCACATTACAACCTTCCAACTGAACATGTGTAACAACATCATTCAGCAATTTGTCATTTTTTAATTCTGTGCATTTGTGATCATTTAGTGTAATACCAGCCCTTTCAGCCTCTTCAAAAATATGTGGCTCAAAGAATTTTTCAGGTGATAGACTTGTACCCTCCTTGTGAGTATTTCCTTTTTCTGTCTGTGTTTGGTCATTGTTTTGCTTGCCCATGGAAGGAGCTATGGCATCCCCACTTACTCCCTGTTCACTGGTATTCCCCATGCATGAGTCATTTTTCTTAAATCTGTCCCTTTGTTCTTTTGGAATTCCTAATGTTTCTTTTTCATTTGTGCAAATCTTTACTGTTTTATTTAGCTCTAAGTTAAACCGTACCTCTTTTTTAGAAGTATTTACACTTTCTATCACAATTTCATTTACTGGTACTTTCATTTTTAATCCATTAGTCCCCTCAGAGTTGTCATGCAAAATTATATCAGAGCAATCTGTCATTTTGGCACTGCAGTTATCATGAGTACTTAGTCACTTTTCGGAAGCCCCCCGGTCATTGCTATGGCCATCAGCCCCCTCTTTGGAAGGTTGTTTTTGCGCTGTATAGAGCTTTCCTATTTGCTCAGCTAACATTTTCACTTGGGCCTCAAGGCACCGGAACCTTTCCATCTCTCTAGGATCCTCTTTCTGTGGCCTAGGTCGATATTGGTTGTTTTCCCCCTGATTGGATCTATTCTGATACCTCTCAGGTGATTGATACCGGTTGGGATGGTTTCTGAACTCTTGATTCATTTGTGGAGGGGAGCGGGTTGCACCCATCCTTTGATTATAGTCCCCTGGTGGGGAATCATTGTACTGGCGTGGACTGTAGTTCACGTTTTGCCTCATGTCCTGTCTCTCAGATTGTGGGTATTGGCCCCTATGTTGATTTCCATTATCAGTAAATCGATCCACATATCGGGGCCTATCCTGATTACCATATATCATGGTGTTGGGATCAAACCTACTCTGTGTCCCCAATGACTGGTAGGGACCATCGTTTCTTTGATCTTGATTTTGTCTCTGGTTATTGTTCATACCTGCCATATCAGACCGGTATCTTACCCGGGGTCTATCTCCTAAATATCTAGGGCTGATGTAGCTCTCTCTATTACTAGGATCATGTGATTGGAACATTGGTACAGGAAATGGCGATCTTTGTTGATTACCCCTTTGTTCAGGTGTCACATTATTTTTACCTTGGCTTTGAGCAGACTCAAGGGACATTTTGGCTGACCTGATTTCCATTACTGTGGCTGAGGGTTCTTTAGATTTAGGCCTAGTATCTTTCATTTTATCACTTTCTCTACCCTGACAATAGAGTACCTCATATAGCTTGGTGCTTTGATGTACAATCCATTCAAGGGACTTGTCACGGTCAAATTCACGGACCAATTGGGATATGATGTCTTTCTGTAGCCCATAGAAGTATGCGGTTTTAAACTCATTGGAATTTGAGTCAAAAGATACATCAAAGCGAGAGAATGCTCTTTTTAAGTCTTGTAAAAATTGGCGAGGTGATGTATTAGGTCCAGCAGTAATAGTGTACGCGACTTTCTTTGCCTCCTGCAATGACTGAAAAGGAGAAAAATGACGCCTAATTTCTTTTTCAAACTCCAGCCATGTCATATTTTGCTGTTCATTTAATCCCCTTATGATGCTGGCCGTCGGGGCATCTAAAGTTAAATGAAAATATTGTCTGTACTGTTCCTTAGGTATCTGGAGCGCTTTAAAAATGTCATGCACCGCTTCTAAGTGATCCTCAATGCAGCATTCACCTCCCTTTTTAAATGGTTTGATCAGGGCTTTAATGGATTTCATTATTTTTATGGGGCTACTTGTTGCAATGCATGGAATTGCACTATTTTGTGATTCAATCCTGTTTTCAGGTGTATGAGATTGGTGGCTGCCCCCAATGGGAGTATCAAATCCCCCAAGGGCGCTGCAACCAAGTTCAGTCACCGGCCCAGTCACTGGGGCACTAGCTCTTTGGGCAGAGCTAGAATTCACCTCCACTCCATTGAATGTGGTACCCTGCCGCCTCTCTTGGGACCTGGGAATGCACATTTGCTGTTCTAAGTCCTTACACTTTTTAAGGAGTCTGTTGGCTTCATCATGCAAATAATTATTTTCATCACTCATTTTATTAATCGCCTCCTGCATATCGCACATTTGCATTTGGCATTCATTGAACTCTTTATTTCTCTTGTCTCTTTCTTGAATCATTTTAATCATTTCTTGTTCTACACTCTGGAGATCACCTTCTTTTTCGCAATGTTCTTTTTGTAAAATCTGCATTTCTGAAACAACCTCATCTTTATCCTGCCTAATGTGATCCACTAAGGCTTTTAAGTGTGTCAATTCTTGCTCACTATCTTCAAATTGTTTCTTGCTTTTGGATAACTGAGTATCAAAGTCTCTGCATTTTAATTGCATGTCTTTTTGGCATACATCCAATTCTGCTCTCAACATTTCCTGATTTTTACTTGCCCCATCTAATTCAGTCTTTAACCTGTTAATTAGCTGAGTATCATTCTCTTGCATTCGCAGGGACTTGTTTAAAATAAACCATATTTTGCCGCATAGCCGTATTAAACAGTCTTTCTCTGCACTTTTATCGGCTGCATTCAATAATCTTGTAAGGCAGACCTGAATTATGCTGCCTTCTGCAAAAATATTGTCTAGTTTTTCTTTCTGCACCTCACCTTGAATGCGGTTACTCCATTCTAACGTGGTATTCGAAGACCAATTCCCATGTGCAAATAACTTTGCCTCTAAATATTGCACTAGATCTGAGAATGTGGTTTCCCTTTGTGACATTCTGAAATTCGTTTTTAGTGGCACACTGCTATTATAAAATGGGTTCCCTTTAATGTGCAAATGGCAGTGTGAGACACGCTTGCCACGCCCAGTAGGTACTCTGTGATCACTTTCCCGGCCAACGCACCATAAATATGTAGGGTATTTTGTGGAGATTTGGGGCCTGACGGTATTTTATTACCGCCGAAAAATAACTTAGCAATAATCACTCTTTGTATTCAGATTTGGCCATGTGCAACAATAATACAATGGACATGCATTATTTCAGCACCCAGACCTGCATATTTGGTATACGTGGTTGGTGGTATTTTGGTGAGCATAATTCCCTTGTTTTATTTGTGGCCCCAATGTCCAGAATCCCTTATCTTCGCTTAGATTTTTCGTGTGATCACTAGAGAGACCTCAGACCTGCATTCTAGAGATACCACATTTTCCAGTGATAGTGTTGGTGCGCCACCATGGGCAAACTCACTGACTTATTTACGACAGAGAGCTATATGTGGTAGTCTTGTGGTAATTTCCACTACCTTATATACGGTAGGGAGCTATGTTCAGAGAGTCTCTCTTCCTGTTGGCTCATGTACCTCCAACAAGTTATACTACAGTCACTCACAATTATTCATACTGATTCTGACATACACACATCTGTCTTAAAATGACCATTGCACTGTTTAAAAATCTCCCCACATCATTGGCATTGTAATGGTAAATAGAAAATAAACCACCCGTCTGTTTTCAAATATTTTCTGTATTATAAAAGTTGCACTTAGACATGATCTCATTCTTTACAGAAATAAATAAAATGGTACAGTAAAAGCATTTTCTATGTCACACTGCAAAGAGCGTGGCGGAGAACAAAACTCAAATTGCAACATTGGTATTTGATTAAGACACGCACAGGAATCCTACACTGACTGCATAATTTCGTGCACACACCCGGCTCCCACGCTTAGGTAATTACCTTATCTGAGTGTTCTTCAGTTGTTCTCTTTGTGAATGTGGCTCTCTTGGATTAACTCCAGCAAAAAGGAACGCTTGCCTTCTCAAGCCGGGGTCATTGCCTGGAATTCTCAGCTTTTTCAGATAGGAATGCCTCAGCCAGTGGAAAGGTTTTTCTTTCAGCTCTCCCCAGTCTCGACTGCAGCAGGACACCAGAATTTGCATTCAGTCAGGACCCCACAGCCAGGTCTTCTCCCCAGTAGTGCAGAAAGATGTCTGCCTCTCTTTTTCCCTGATACTGCCCACTAAAACTTTCCTCTCAGCCCTCTTTATGACGTGTCCCAATGAAATCCATCATCTCTCATCCTCCTACTCTTCAACAATAGCTTCGCTTATACATTTGCAATTGTTGCAAATCTGACTTCCTCCTTCCTGCAGTTACTGTGCACAACAACACGGAGAATCAGGCAGAGAAGAGAATAGAAAAATCTGCACACTCATTTAAATGGTTTTCAGAGTATGCCTAATTCTGCAGTAGAGAACACATTTTATTAGTGGGTTATATTAAAATAAGGTTTTATTAGTCAGGTTAATGGTTAATAGGTTAGCTGTTAATTTTCAAATGTGTCTCTAGCAATATAGGCATTTCAGGTGAAAAATAGTGTGCATTTTTAAATGAACACGTGTGCTTTTAACTGTAAAAATAGATTTGCATCTTATATGTTAAAATCGTTTTTTACTGAATAGTCTGTCTTTCCTTGTTAATCTGCTAACCCATATAGCAATGCACCGCACCCTTGTGGTGGTGGTGCTGCAAAAAAATGTTGCTACTTGTGCAGTAGCGCTGTACTCTGTGCTGTTTGCTAAATATCCTTACAGGGCTTTATGAATGCACCAGTGTGTGATTGGCTGGCTAAACCTAGCCCAGTCTGAGCGAGTGGGGGAATGTGTTTGTATCAGAAGATCCCTCATTACCTCTGTGTTAGAAGCTTGGAGTTTTCCTGGAAGCCTGTATCCTGAATCCAGCTGGAAGAAGAAGTGCTGCTGCCGCAACTCTTCATCAAATCCAAAGTGTGCTGGTTTACAGGCTGATTAGAGAGGACCTGAACAGGCAACCTCTTCCCGTACCTACAAGGGCACATGGTGCAACTGATGGTCTTCACCCAAAGTGTCCTGGATGCCAGTTCTGAGTGTCTGTCATCCTGAAGAGGTATCTTCATGGGTCAAAAAGTCCACCAGCATTGTCCCAGGTACAGAGGCTGTCTGTGACCATTAGAAAGCCATATTACAGTGTATCACCCATACATGTGGTTACCCTGGCTTAGTGCTACTCGACGCCCAGAGCTAGCCAAGTTCCAACCAACCAAAGACATGTTCAACTGGCACTGCAAACTTGATATCGGCCCAGTTTTTCATGACTGAGGAAATCCAGAGTCGACACCTGCAGAGAAGTGGCTTCCTGTTGGTCTTCAGACACTTTGCATCGAAGAACAAGTTCTGAGCGTCCGGAGTTGGTGGAGGTCTGCATTGCAGTCCATTGCTTCAATCCAACTTGCCAGAAGTCATTCTGTCATTCATGCTGTGGATGCAGTACTGAAGAACTGAACAGGACAAAAAGTGAACGACAAAACTTGCACATAATGCTGTCACTGCACCCGCCGTCACTGAAATTAATCGACAGAAGCCTAAGGACTCATCCTCACCTCCCATGCCTTGTTGAGGTCACAGTTAGTTTCATGTTCGTGGAACATCCACAGCCGGCACAGTAACCCAACCAATGAGACCACTGCAACAGCCCATCACTGCTGCATTTCCGAAATTGCTTTGTTTCCTTCTTCTGATCGAAAGCAACATACACAAGTGACTTATTCCTCTAGGGGGATCCTTCCTTGTGGGGCATCATCGAGCAAAGCAGAGAGACTCCAGCACTTCACCTTCCAAGACAGCCAAGGTACTGTGAAGTGGAAAAGGGACTCCATCCTGCAGGGGTAACACAAGGGTTACAGGTTTGTTCTTAACCCGACTCCCTTGCTGCTTCTGAAGGTGGGTGGTGAGAAGTGTAGACGCAAGAACACACCATTAATGAACACATGAGGAAGGGGCATTACTATAAAAGCAAAGTATAACTTACTATTTATTGCAGGTTCCCCAGGTGGGGCGAGCTCCACACAGTGTTGCATGTTGACTCTAAAAAGTATTCAGCCATTCTTCAGAAGCAATTGCCTTCATTTCTACATTAGTGTTTTGAGGTTCAATTGGTGCTTAGTAATTGTAGTACATTTTATGACATATACCAGTTGGTGCATGTCTGCTGAATCTAAGAATTACTGTGGTACCACATAGTACTGTATACATTGTGCTAATTGTTAGAGTTTCTTAAGTACAAAGTGGACCTTATTTATATGTATATATTCATCTAAATGTAATCTTTATTTAATAGTAAAACTTTGTTAGCACATAAAAAAGTGTGTATACATTCATATGTGGGCACTTGGGGATTCATTGTACCCAAGAACCAGCCTGCTTCAATTACCGGTGAGTTTCAGCCTTGGCTGCTTGTCCATTGCTACCCTTTAAGAGCCTTGGCAGGGGTGCCTCTGAGCCTCTAGCCCAACCATGGTGTGTAGTATCACAGATACACCCCACTCCAGTATTTAAAACCGCAAAAAATGTTTGACTCAGATCTCATACCATTAAAGTAATGAGCGGTTCTTTATGAGATTCGTGATGCAGAACAGCAGCTATGAATTCTGGGTTGACAAAATGGGGAAGGGGTATCATTTTGATTGTCTGCTGGGGAGGGGGCCGATGTTGAGGTCTTCTGGTCACATCATATGGCACTGTAATGATATGGTGCCCAAGTTTCACTCAAACCTTCCCCAGCTCAGTTGTCTAGCATCTAGTACAGGAGGTAAGATGATGTTGTTCCACTTGATAATTTCTTAGTAGACCAAGTGTGTTTGAAGGATCATGTGCCAAGGTGGAGGAATATCTTTGTTTTTTCCAACGTGTCTATACCACTGTAGCATTGTCCTCATCCACACCTTTGTCATTCATTTCCAGAATCAAGATCATTTTTCCCAGGCTCATCTTTGGATGTTGGTGGTAGAAACCAAGAGCCTCCCATAACCTCTTCCTTTACACTGTGTTATAAAGCTTAGCTTGTCAACAGTAGATACAATCTACAGCATCTCTCCCCATTCTTCTCCATAAACAATGGGCTAAATCGTCCCCTTCCACCTCCTATGCCAGCAATGCCTGATCACGTACTACTTTATCTAGCATAGCAGAGTGATGTTTGGCAGACATTTCTGCTGCTGCATGAAAAATGTAGGACTTCAATTTACTTTCTTTTCTCAATTCTGGCATCCTTGATGCACAAATCAACTGCTGTAGCAGGTGTAAACACACCCTGGCCACATGCTCCTTTTCCCCCTAACACACTGGCAGTCAGAATTGTCACGTCTACTTCTTAGACATAAGGAAATGGCAAATGTATTCCGCACACAGTCTATGCCAATTAATGCAATCTACTGCTGCCAAATAATCTTCAATTTTTTCTTCATGACACTTAGAAGTGTTTCCGACTGATACAATATGTACACTATATATGTACAATAAATAAAATAAATCCCCCAAAACTTTTCTTTGAATTTTTCTTCACAAATATGATTTTGTACAGTCCTTCAAAACAATTTAGCAAACTCATTTATAACCACTGATTGTAATCTCCTGCCTCCAAACATTTCAAAAAAGTTTTCTTTACAGATATTATTTGTTTTGGTGGCACAAAATGTGACACACACAGTACAACCAGTGAATGTAATATGCTGACTCCAAACACTTCGAAGAATTTCTCTTTGCAGTCAGTATTTTATTTCAGCCATCACAAAATGTTGCCATAATAGCTACCTTGAAAGCCAAAACTATTGTAATTAACAAAAGAGCTTCAAGAATGGGCTTTGAATGAGGGCCTGTAAAGCTTTTCCAATGGAGATTATATTTGAGGAGGGATACACAGCTGTAATCCCTCCCATTCCCTGCCCCTAAGAAATGTAATCCCTATGGCTAATCCCACCCATTGCTGCCCATTTTGGAACTCTTGATTTTGTGTGAGCGCTTCCAGGGAGGCAGCCATCTTGGATCACTGCCTCTAAGGAAGCCCTCTGGAAACAAGCTAGCCATCTTCGAATGGTAACCATGCATCATCTTATCAGGTTAGACACAATGCCAAAACTGTTGGCTTTCCCAATGCTTGTTTTTCAAGCATCTGTGTATTATGGGGTGCCCTGTAATTATTGTACCTTCCTCAACTGGGATGCATTCATTGTATGTGCTGGGGTAGGGGAGACAGAACAATACGAATTTGGAGTCGCTATCCAATACGATATGTATTGTAAAATGCAGGCATACACATTTGGAATAGTGTGTGTCAGAATGGCTAAAACTGTGGCTGCCTAGTGATGTAATGTGATCATTTGTCCCCTGAGAGAGCTCGGCAACACTGCATGTGCGACCTGCAACGGTACGTGCATGTCACGTGGTGGAACGTCATCACTCTTCATTTCCTTAATGGAAAGAAGTTGTTGTTTGCTATTTCTGCAACATGGACAAGGACCTGCTGAAGCAAGCGCTGAGCTTTCATGGGCTCACCCTTTACTCCATGCTAAAGTGCAAGTATTTATTTTTATTTTTTACATGTGTAAAGGGCCCAAACCCTGAGGCACCAGGGTACTGTTGCAAGACCAGTTACATGCTACAATCTTAGCGAACTGAATAGTAAATTTCACATTGAAGGATAGACCAGCATGAATAGCAGATTGAGGACAGCAAACAGTGTTCGGAGGCCAGAAGGCCAAAGTGGGTGCTTATCAGTTAGGTGAAAAGCCATGTTTTTAGAGCTTTGCAGAGTGTCCAGTAAGAGCTCTCTGCTCTTAGTTCAGTGGGGAGACAGTTCGAGTGGTTGACTGCTATCGTTGGGAAGCTCACACCTCCTCTTTTTGCTTTTTTGGTTTTTGGTAGGGTGAGGTGGTGGGCATAGGTGGACCCTACCGGTCTATTGGATTTGGATCTCTCAATTTTCTGGGCTAGATATTGCGGTGCTGAATTGCTCAAGCATTTGTGAGCCATCAATAGCATTTTGAAAATTATCCTTTCTTTAATGGGGAGCCAATGCACTTTTCTTCTGGCTGCTGATATGGGGTCTGTCATTGAGATGTTTAGGGCTACTGGTAGGGCATTGTTTTGGATTATTTGGAATTTCTTTAATGTTCTTTTTTGAAGTACCTGCAAAGCAGCTCTGAGGGGTTCAGAATTGTCTTGCAGTGTTAATACGTTCGGCTGTGTAAGCTGCTAAGGAGGCAATTGCATTAACTTGTTTGTTGAGGGAGAGCGCAGAGTCTATGTAGACCCCCAGTGTTTTTACTGTGGCTGATGAAGGGATCTGGTGTCCGTCTGTGGTGACCGAGTTTCTGCAGCATTGCAGGTGGGCCTGCCAGTAGGATCACAGTCTTGTCATCGTTTAGACATAGATAGTTAGCTGCCATCCATGATTGTATCCATGATTGTATCATGGAATAGATTTTGTTAAGCACGCGTGTGTCTTCTTCGTAGACGGCTGACAAGGTGGGGGGGGGTGGTTTGGGTGTCAACGGCGTAGCTGGTGTATAATATTCCAATTTCATCCAGGATGTCAAAAAGAGTTTTTTTTAAATATGTTATAGAGGGAACAGGAGAGGCAGGAACCTCGGGGGATGCCGCAGGGGATAGCGATGGGGGGGACTAGCAGTGTCTGAGAAGACTCCCAAGGTTCTGTCTTCCAAGAAGGAGGCTATCCAAGATGTAGCAGCGGGGGAGAACTTGGCTGAGGTGATGAGATGGTGACATAGAGTGGGGTGGTCTAAAAAGTCTAATGCAGCCGATAGGTCTAGAAGGAGATGGATGTCCGGTTTGCCCTCGTCTCTGAAGGAATCGAGTTGGATTTTAAGGTCTAATAGTGCTGTTTCAGTTCCATGGCCAGGACAGACGCCTGATTGCTGCATACCTAGGATGTGTTTATATTCAAGATGGGCTTGGATCTGGTTGTATGCTGCTCTGTCTAAGATCCTCAGGAGGAAAGGTACTGTCATTATGGGGCAGTAGTTATTTGGCACTGCAGGGTCCAGTGACGGTTTCATAAGTAGTGGGCGGACCCAGGATTGCTTGAGGCTCACTGGAACCGATGTTGTTGCCGAAGGAAGCATTAACACATTTGGTGATGAATGGCACCAGGTACTCTGAGCAGTCTTTGATAGTAGCTGCTGGGCAGATGTCACCCTTACAGTTGGAGGTTTAAGGTTATTTAGGATGTTGGCTCTTTCGGCCTCAGATAATTGCCTTAATTTGAAGGCAGGTGCCAGGTGTACTTTGGAAGGGTGTGGGAGTTTAAGGGGTTTGTTTTTTCTCTGTTTCTGTTAAATGTATTTCTGTAGCAGGGAGATTTTCTCACGCATAGCATTCTGAAAGTTTGTGCACCACGTTTTGTCTTTGTCAATGGGATTAGGGGCTGTGGTAGGTTTTCCCAGTTCTCTGAGTATTTGGAACAATTCCTTAGAGTTTGAGTTGCCATTCTCAAATCTATCTATTGTTGTATAATTGGGCTTTTGCAGCTGTGATAGCTTGCTTGTATTGTTTCGTGATTTTGTTAAAGGCTGTTTTTAGCGAGTTTGTGGGCTGTTTTTTCCAAAGCGCCTCTGATTGTCTTTTCTTGCTGTGCAAGGTTTGAAGACCTGCTGTGATCCAGGGGTTGAGGTAGCAAGTGGGCTTATCCTTTCGGGAGATGAGAGGGGCAACCAAGTTGATAGCATTAGTGAGGGTGATGCCATATAGGTCAGCTAGGGCTTGGGGGTTGGTTACCTCCGGAGGTACTGAGGTAATGGGCTTTAGTGAGGGGGAGATGGAGTCTTTGGAGATTAGCCTCAAACTACGGGACTGGGTAGGTGGGAATGTAGGTGGTGGGCCGATGGATTGCTTAATGAGTGGTAAGGAGAAGCTGATGATGTGGTGATCCGACCATGGGCATGGGGTGTTGGGGTTGATGGTGACCTGGCTGTTCAAGTCGGCTATCCAGTCGAGGGTTCTGCCATTGTCATGGGTGGGAGAGGAAACACAACATGTGAAGCCAAGGTCTAAAAGTGCCTTTGCTGCAGTGGTGGCTTCTGCATCAGAGGGATCGTGTAGGCCCAGGTTGAAGTAACCTAGGATTATGGCTCCGGTGGTGGATTTGATGTTGCTGCCTAGCAGGAAGTTGATATGTTCCTTGAAAGGGACTGTATGTCTTGGTTGCCAGTAGAGAATGTGTCGGGTGATAGAGTCCATTTGGGGATGTGGTCAGTTTTAGTGTGAGGTTTTCACAGTGTTCCTCTGTGGAATTGCTACAGAGTCTAACTTGAAGAGACTCCCTATAGATAAGGGCCACGCCACGCCCTTGGGAGTCTGCCCTGTCGCACCTTATGATGGTGTAGCCTGGTGGAAGGGAGTGTAGGGTCGGAAGCCTGGTGGAACCATGTCTCTGTGATGGCTAGGATATCTAGTTTGTGGGCAGTGATGAGGTCATTTATATATAGGCCATGGGCTGGGAGTGACCTAGTATTAATGAGGGCAGCTTGGAGTGGTTGGGATGTTTGAGGGGTGATTCTAGGGTAGGAATGGCAGTGGCAGTTGCTTTTTGTCCTGTCACGGGTCCTGATGTGGTGGTGGGGTGGGAGTTGTTTGGGACTGGGTTGGGATGGTGACGTGAAGATAAAGTGGTTGGTAATTGTATGTGAATTGGTGAACTGGGTGCTGATTTTGGAGTGGTGCCCGTGGTTGGTGTTTGGGAGAGGTGGTGTTTGGTGCTGCATCTAGCACTCCGGTGAGCGTTTCTGAATAAGGTAGAAGCTCGGAGGTGTGTGGGTGTGCTCCTGATGGTGCGTGCGCACAATCTAGCTTTCCTTGCAGAGATGAGTGACTGGTGAGGTGTATTGTGTGGAATGGAGCATTCATGTGAGTGTAGTGGAGGTGGGGCTGTAGAGGAGCTGTGGGCTAGCTCGTTGGGTGGTGCGGTCCCTTTACATGAGACGGTGATGGCGGTGTGTGGCAGATCTGCGTGGCATGAGTAGTTGGGGCATGAGAATCAGTGGTAGGGGGCTGGCGTACCAGGTGTTTTTAGGCAGGTTTGGGACTAGTGGTATAGGTGCAGCTTTGTAAGGCGGGCAGAGGGATTTGTGCAGATGTGTGCAGGGCTCATGGAAGACTCATGGGCGTGTCTAGGTAAGAGGAGGCTGACGGGCAGGCTCTTCTTTTCACAGGCGACAATGATATTTCCTTAAAGGTAGAGAGGGACGGAAGCTTGTTGTGGTGGGGGGTGACGAAAGCTTGTTGCTGTTGGGGATTGGTGGAATTTCTACGTTGTCAGAATGCGTGTGTGTGAGGTGGGAGGTAAGGAGGGTTGTGCGTGAGTACTTGGATGTGCCTGGTGCTATGAGTGGGCAATCGTTTGTCAGCGCAGCTGCAGCCAGCTCCTGCTACCTTGGAAGCATTCCTTGGAATGATGCCGGCTCCACCCTTCGCCGGACCAAGGGCTGGGGCACAGAAAGAAGAATCAACCATCTGCTGGGGACATCTCAAAGTATCATGCCTACCGGTAATGATACTAGCTTGAGTGTCTACAAGTTATAAAGCCCAAACCAGCGCAGGTGCAGGTTATGAGATCTGCAGGCAACAATAACCTTTGTGCAGCACGCAGATATCGGCAAATGCAGGCAAAGACAGGCTTAGTGCAGCCTGCAGTGAGAGGTGCAGGTAAAGAAATCCTTGCACAAACGTGCATGAATGCATGTCAAAATATGCAGAGAGTAGAGCAGACTACAGTCATACTTCTGAAATGCGCCCGATTTATGCAAGAAACCAGGAGGTAAAAATTGCTGTCCTTCGCATTGAAGGTAAAAAGGGGCCCGAGGCAAAGTGAAACTTATTAGTTTGGTGTGACCTGCAAGTAGTGTTAGTAGGCAGAGTGCAGCTCAGTTTACCATAAAGTGTTTCTAGTCTAAACGTTCCAAACCAGTAAGCGGAAAAATGTTACATTTAAAATATGTGGCTTTTCACATGCTGTTATTAGTAGTATAGCCATATATTTGTTTAAGAATTTCAACATATATAAAGTGTCAAAGAGTTGTGAAGCCAGAGACTTTGTTGAGTCATGTTTGGCCTTAGAAGAGAAATGTTTAGAATGACTTGCGTTGTTTATTTATTTATTTATTTAAACTCTTTATTTAACATTTTAGAGAACAAGATCCAATACAATAACAAAATATCTTAGCAAATGGCACAAATCGCAAAATACATAACAGTATAATTGAAGACCAAAATTGTCTAACAGTATGGACCTCCATAACGACCATAAAACAACAATTGCAAATACTAGAAAAGATTCACGACACACAACCACAAAGACAAACAACATAGAAACACACATCCAAACAGTCCATCACCACCCCCCACTCAAAGAACCGAACATCAAACCCGGAATCCACGCAGTCAACCATACAGGTTAAAAGGCCCCCAAATCCGACGATAACTCCCCTCCCGTCCTTGACCAATAAACATAACTCTGTTTATTTTCTGCTTCCCACCTTGTTTGAAAGCTTGAGCACGCCACAAGTCGGTATCACTATATTAATTTCACGCCAATATATTTTAATTAACACATTCTCTGTGTAACGTGTGTGAAATTGTCCATCGATTCAAAATGAAGGGCGGTGACTGAATTTACAAAATAAATGTGTTTTTCCCGAATACGTGTTTAGCGACTCGCAGCAGTGAAATGTCTGAACCTTTGCGGTTTTTGGTTCTGTGGTCCAGACGTGTCTAGATTATCCCACCACAATGGCTGGTTTACTGATGGGGTTCCTGTTCTGCCTGTTACACCCATACCAAAATGCTCCCCACTAGCGCTCATTGATCAAGAATTGCAAGTGTAAAACGGAGCGGGTGACTGAACATGGGACATTCAAGCAGGAGGCATCGGTTTCCCACTCATTGCACCCAAACTCTGGAACTCCCTCCCTAACAAACTCAGAGCAGAGACATCCCTCACAGCATTTCCTAAAACTCTGAAAACCACTCTTTTCGACTTGCTTCTGCTTCTGCAGGAAATGTAATTAAGTTTGTACCATACACTTACATAATTTGTATGTATATGCAATTCAAGTTCAATATTGTAACAGCGCCACGCTGCCCACGGGCTGCTGTGCGCTTTATAAACACCAAATATTAAATAAATTAAGCGAGGGTGCCCAGCGTTTTCTCTTCAGTAGCCCAACTTAAAGAGAATACTTAACTAAGGGGTTATGTAAAAGCTTGGACACGGTCACTTCCTATTCTGAAAAGCACTAAACCTCCCTATTCCACAAGGCCTTCAGCCGTGAATGGCTGGTGTGTAACATTAACATCCGGGTTATTTTCACTGTATACCATCTATGCTTGCGATGTGGAATGCATTTCTACCGAAGGCTGTGAAAAGTGCCCACTGCCAGCACCCCCTCCTCCCCTTCATTCTCTCGTGGCACTCGCATGCCACTCTATATGCAGTCTGCAATTGCCCATCCTGCACCCGTGCCAGTGGCACTGTAGACTAGCAGGCATTATTTGAAGTGTGGGGCCCGATACCGGATTCGGTTGAATCGGTAATGTCACTGCTTTTTTTTTTTAGTTTCGGCTATTATGTGGCACGTTGAGCCACCTGCAAAACGGAAACTATAGTATTGGAGTACAACTAGAACGTAGGTGGGATATGAGAAGGGGCAAAAAGATTTAAAGTATGTTTTGGTTACTTAGCCACCCATTGGTTGCCCAGGGCCAGGCTAATCCTTATAGCCATTTCAAACCACTCCCTGCCCCTTTCTGCCCAACACACATTCCCCAGGGACCTCTTTCAGATAGATGTGTCAAGCAGGTACATTAAATGTTGTTCTGTATACAGGCTATTCGTGCTATTTCTAAGCTGTCTTCTGAGAGTTCATCTTAGTTGCAGCTGTAAATCCAAAACTGGTGTAATAAAAACATCTAAACTAAGTGTGCCGTCAGACACTTGATTTATAAGCAGTATGTGTGTGCTCACATATGTTCACTATACTGAAGTCCTGTTAAAAACAACCAAAAGGCAACAGTTTTGCCTTGTGTGTAGGCATTATGCATTTATCAGGCCCTGTTATTATATGAACTGAGGATAGCACAGGGTCAACATGCTCGTTTTGAAAGCAAGAACAGAGCAACAGAGGTTTGAATCCCAGATTTGCGCTTAGAAACCAAACTCAGGTATTAAGCGTGTTATAAAGAACACATTCAATAAAATTAAAAATAAATATGCCCAGGTACTTTCACCATTTCGCAGCTGCTACCATTAATGGCCAGTTGTACTTTTAAGGCAGTGCCTGGCAAATGCCTATCCCATGCCTGCACAAAAGATTGTCGATACTTGTTTACTTTGTTGCACCTAGAAACACATGTGTACAGGCGCGTTAAAAATGACATATCATATTAAGCTGGTACTTGTACTTCCAGTTTACCTGTTGTACCCTCATCACTGCAAGTGCCTGGATGTAAAGAAAAGAAACCTTTGCCAACATATACTCGTCTGGCACGTAGCACTATATATTCAGACCCTGAGTGTGGTGGGCACATTAGGTTAATTAAATGATATCAATGGCATTGAGTTGTGTAAGATAACTTTGGAGGGAGGATGTGGGTGGTTTGCCTGGCACTGGTATCCCCTGCCCAGGCAATCACACCATTTTACATCTGCTAGTGATGGCCAGATGGTACCTTGATGGCGGTGCCTGGTAAATGCCCATACCATGCCAACACACAAGCCCAAACAGTATTTTCTCTCATTGAAAAAAAATGGCACACTCAGTAACATAGACTGAGTGTAATCTCCAGCCTAGCTTAAAAAGCATTTTCAAATGTCTTCCTCTTTCCCTATGTCAAATGCATGGATATTATTCAAGGTGGTCAATGGCATTCTCTATTATCACAAAACGTTGGCCTGTCATATTAAGAGTTCTGCTTCTCCAACAGCTAAATCCAATTTAAATGTTCCATCAACTCAATTCTGTTTTAATATTCTACATCTCCCTCAGATAACTTCTATTTTAATTTTCCCACTCTCCTTCAAGCAAATCCCAATTCAAAGTTCCACCTCTCCCTCAGCATCTGTAGCAGCATCCTGCCTCAACATCGGCCTAAAAGATTGATCTCAAATTTCAAGCAAGTATGACCAATGAATAGCAATTTTTCCCCAAAGGAAGTTGGAATCAACCACATAACTCAATGTTCAAATGATTTGATCTTTAGTCCAATATGTTTGCCGAGACTTACACTTGATGAGCGTTTTTATGTGGATTATAAATGGTCACAGTCAAGGCATTTTTGTGGCCTCATAGCGTTGTGGAAATAGATGGAGGGGAGCAGTAACAAGACATTCTGTAGCTGGTAAATTCTTCTTTACAGGCTATAACAAATCCAAGGGGTTTGTCACTTCTCCGCAAGACGGAGCCACACCCTTTGTGACTAGGGAAGTGAGTCTGCTATGTTTAACAAACCCTAAGAGACAGGGAAAGTGGGATCCTTCTGGAGATTGCACCCCCTTTGGGGACAGGAAACCCCCAGAGAAGTACATAAGTTACGAGACCTTTATTGGCTATCCAGGAACTGATATGTATAATGATCCTAAAGCCCCTCTTGCAATGGCTGGTTTGGTTTCTGACCCATACTATGCTCAGACCTTCTCTGAAACAGTGGAGAAACAGATGGGCCGGCACCCTGAAGGAGCGACACTTAAAGAGCCAATCAGAAGCGGAGTAGAGGCAAGCCTCTCAGCACCCTGAAGGAGCGTCACTTAAAGGGCCAACCAGAAGCGGAGTAGATGCAAGCCTCTCAGCACCCTGAAGGAGCGTCACTTAAAGGGCCAACCAGAAGTGGAGTAGAGGCAAGCCTCTCAGCACCCTGAAGGAGCGTCACTTAAAGGTCAATCAGAAGCGGAGTAGAGGCAAGCCTCTCAGCACCCTGAAGGAGCGTCACTTAAAGGGCCAACCAGAAGCGGAGTAGATGCAAGCCTCTCAGCACCCTGAAGGAGCGTCACTTAAAGGGCCAACCAGAAGTGGAGTAGAGGCAAGCCTCTCAGCACCCTGAAGGAGCGTCACTTAAAGGTCAATCAGAAGCGGAGTAGAGGCAAGCCTCTCAGCACCCTGAAGGAGCGTCACTTAAAGGGCCAACCAGAAGCGGAGTAGATGCAAGCCTATCAGCACTCTGAAGGAGCGTCACTTAAAAGGTCAATCAGAAGCGGAGTAGAGGCAAGCCTCTCAGCACCCTGAAGGAGCGTCACTTAAAGGGCCAACCAGAAGCGGAGTAGATGCAAGCCTATCAGCACTCTGAAGGAGCGTCACTTAAAAGGTCAATCAGAAGTGGAGTAGAGGCAAGCCTGTCGAACTCAAGGGAGTGAAAAACCCCATAAAGGTGTGGTCTGGTAGAGAGAGATTCTGCCAGAAGTGGCATCACAGCTACGGTTCTTTGTGTGGAAGGTAGCAGCGCCAAACAATCAAGTAGCTGGAAGGCCCTGGCTAGGAGACGAAGCAGTGAATGAGAACCCGTAGAGAGCTGACTGACTGGCCAAAAGGCAAGCCACAGCCACAACTCACGCAAAGCAAGCAGGAGACAAGGGATGACAGCAGCCTACGTGGGACAAAGTAGACAAGTCGAGTAAGCAGCTCTGTATCAGACCCGACACCCCTCCCAAGGGGTTCACCCACAACAAGGTGCTGGCACCAGTCCTGAAGCATCCCTCGGTTCTCTGCCTAGGAAAGTTGATTTCATCTCAGAGGAATAGAATATACAACTGGGGGACAGAGGGGGAGTCAGTGCTTCAAAGCAACCCCTACTAGCACAATACAAATGTTATACCAGGAAGAGAGTGAATTAAGTCTCTTTCATCTCAGATAGACATGAGTGTGGAAAAGCAGTGAGGATTACAGGAGGAGCTGTAATTTGGGGAAGGGTCCTGCTATCTTTTTACTGATTACGCCTCACTACGTTGTGTGCCTCCCACCAACTTCATGCAAGCAAGGCATTCTGAGAACTGAAATCAAAAGGCAAAAACTCTTGTTGTAACATCATGATGCAGACTCGCCCCATTGGGGAGCCCAATTCGAACAGTATTGACACAATCTCAAACTTCTAGAAAGATTCTAGAACCCCATCTGGAGGGTTTTAAGCCCCTGAACAAGACTTGAAGCATTTTGTAGTGGTTTTGGGCCTCATCAGGGGTTGGGTGGAGCAGCAAAAATGTGGCGGTAAGGCTATTACTGTGGCATTACTGCTCCACCCAATCCTGAGTGTGGCGGGAAGCTGAAGATTTACCTCCAGCTCTGACCTGGAGGTAAATCTCAAGCTTTCTGCCCATTTTCGGTGCTATTACCACCAGCGGTTATAGCGCTGAACAACCCCATAGACTCCTATGGACTCATAACAAATGTGGATAACAGCGCCACTGCAACTTGGGATCTGGTGTAAATTGTGCCAGACTGAGTTGCGCTAACGCTAATTCGCTGGGCAGTATCCTGGCTCAAATACCACCGGCATACTGCCCAACTCATGATGAGGTTCTTTTTCTCCATCATCTAGTTGAATGGAGCCTAGTGACATTCAAGCCATGATTCTTTACTATTTTAAAGACATACTGCCTGATTCATGGAATTATTTGCACAGTTCAAAGTGACTTTGCACTGCTGAAAAGTGACTTTGCATTGCTGACACAAACCCTGATTCATGAAACTGTGCAAAGTGTATTTTTTGCAGAGCAAAGACAGTGCAAAGTCGGCCTATTCTACCTTAAAGAGGCAAAGACGGTGAACTATTCATGTTGACCCTTTTCCCTTTATGCTTGAAATCATTGCTCCTTTAGTAGTAGTGTGGGCCTGAGTAGGAGTTTATAAACTTCTACTCCTCTGTCTACTACTGCAGAGCAATAGTCATTAGCCAATAGTAATTTCATCACACTTTGGCCTTCTCCTCTGCATATTAAATGTTCATGAGCTTCGCTCTAAGTGAGAGAGAATATGCCCAGACGTGGGTCCCTTGCATGCAGAACAAAAGAAAACAAATCTTCACCTCCCTGATGAGGCCCAACAAGACCACAAACTATCCGGGGGATCCCCTTGCTTCCAAGCAGATGGGGTGTGGCCACGCTGTTCAGGCTGATCTGTTCCCAGTGGGGGCCTTTTCGGTATTGATTGCACATGGCCGGTCCCCTTCTGTAATGCAACAAACCGGCTGAAATATGTTGATGTGGGAGATTCCCACAAGCTATGCTAGTGGCTGAGAATAATTCAAAACTTTTCAACCATTACAATTTAGGGGGTTTAGTTAGCCTTCTCCTCCACCGACTAAATGTCATCTGATGTATTGTTTAGACCTGCTCAGTGCAGTCCACTGCTTTCACCTTTTTGCATAACTTCATTAATAATGATAGGGCTCATTTCTCTGTCACTTAATTGACTGTGCGTCCACTCCTCCTTTGAGCGCTAGGACATCAGTTAATTCCCTAGAAAACGGGAATAGTTCAAGATCCGCACTTTTCACAGTGCTGTGGCAACTGCACAAACAGTGATGGGGCTTACAGTAGGCATCTGAGTATGTGGGATGTCGTTGGCTGATAATAGTCTTGCTCCCCGAAATAAGTTTGAGAAGAAGGCATCCCTCTAGATTAAGGATGAACTACACTGAGCAAAAGAGAGAGCGTTTCACTTCTTATAGGTGGGCACAACAGGTATTGGCAGAGCCAGCAGTTTTAGCGTGTTTGTAGGCATGGGATCTACATTTTCTAGGCAGTGCCTTAATGATGCTACCTGGCTATAAGATGGTAACAGCCGGAAAATGGTGCTAGCACCTGGGTGCATTATGGAAGTTTCTTGTAAATGGCTATCTAATGCTTATGGAAGAGCAAAAACTGCTGGCTTTGCCAATTGACGAGGCAAATGCGGTCAAGATGGTTCTATGACTTCAGGAGCTGGTTCAGTTTGTGAATAACTGCAATTGCCTAGTGCTTTACAGAAGTCTTATTAGAAAACCGAGATCTCAGGGGTTGTTCTTTGGGTGGGAATGGACTGGTAGTGGATGTGAAGAGCCATGGGTAAATAGCCAAACAATATCCACTGGCTGCATGCCTCCTCACATCTCATCTCTGCCCTATTGTCACGTGCCATGAAAATAGTTTCAGCTTATAGGCAGTGTCTTCGAGTACCACCCACAGCCAAAACTAAAAAGGAAACTGTGACAGGGAGCCAGTAATTTCATTTTGAAAGGTCGTGCCTGACACACAGACAGCCATATCATTCATTATTAAGTGGTTTTGCGTCTTGTGAACTTGAGGCTGTCTACTTCTCTTGAAGGCGTGGTGTCAAGGTGTTCCAAACTATCAAGCCAAAAGTCTGAGGAGTTCTGCCACCACATATGCTCTAAACCTTCCTTACATACAACACATGCGGAGCCAGCAATCAATAACCAAAACCAAACACTTTGCCCTAGAAAAGACAGAGAGCGAGAGAGAAAGAAAGAATGAGACAGAGAGCGAGAGTGTGCGTGCGTGTGTGCTTCCGTGTGCGCGCGGGCTTGTGAAAGCCGCATTTGTTTATGACTTAATTTTTGGCTAAACCTATTGTTATCTATATTTATGTGTGTGTTTGTTACTTCTGTACGACCAACCTTTGTTGAAAATAAATAGATACATATTGACCCCTGAATAATCACCCACAATGTCGTTAGAGAGTGACTACAGATAACATTGGCTGACACCATGTCCTCATATTAAAAGTGGGGTTGGGGGGAGGGGACTGGAGTGGGGGTCACGCTTACACTTTGCTTCCAATGTCTGGCATCAGTAAAAAGGCAGATGTTTAAATAAATAAATAAAACGTGGATGGGGTGACTTTTAAATAGATGCAAAGGTGTCTGTAGGTTTGCTGAACTTATCGAGTCATTTCTGGTGACAGGTGCTTTGTTTTAGGAGCGTGTCTCTTGCAAGTGATGTTCCTTTCTTTTGGTCACCTTTCTTATAGCAACACTCCCGATTCTTTCATCTTTCTTTGAAGCCTTCAGAAGTCCCCGGAGAGGTGATAGTGCTGGTTTGAGTTGGAAGCGAAGATATTGTCTACTCATTCGGTACAAATTCGCCTAGCAAGAAACCAGCAGCGCAGTCAAGCACAGTTCTTACAGCGCATGCGGCATACCAACCCTTAGGAGAGATAATCCGGAATCATCTGCATGATTCAATTTAAGAATTGCAAGAAGAACACAATGACGGCAATATACAATCCTTTTCTGAGGGTGTAATGGTTTGCCTGGGTCATCGAATTCCAGTGTAGCTGAGCTTGAAAGATACTTCAAATTATAGGCTTACCATAAAACTTTCATCTGAAGATTCTTCAAAGGGAATGTTCTGGAAACTGTCACTGCGAGGTCTCTCGATAGTAACATCTGAGAAAGTCAAACAGAGGAAATGTATCTAACTCGTGGCTGGAGTTTGACATTATGAATGAATCTTCTAGAAAGAATAACTGAAGAAAAATACCGCGAGGAAGAAGGGAGTTTGTGTTGCAACGCCTCCAGGTAGAGGCCCGAGCATTAATTCGCAATCAGGTTACCTTTTACAACCCAAGAGCTTTAGCCGAGAGTGTTCTTCTGCACAACCGTCAATATTTATTTTATAACATATTCGTGTGTCCTTCATTACTCTGCTTCCGAATTCTCTGGAGTGTACTTCTAACATTTGATTTATTTTCTGCTTTTGTTTGTATGCGTTTTGATCCCTAGTGCCCTATTACAGGAAAGCAAACTCTTATTTTTCAACAACAAAAAAAAAGGAAAAAAAAAACCTCGACAATAACAATAAAACAATTCTCTTAAGTCTCTATTTGTGAAATAGGAAACACACAGGCGGCCGCTGTTAAGCATTTACATTTAAATAATTGAAGATCAGGATGTACTGCCTTCACACGTAATTGCAAGTACTGGTACAAAGCTGGTTTATTCAGATGTATTTTCTCCACTTTGCATACATGATGATATTGTCTGAGGAGTACACCATTTTAAAGTAGGATAGTGTTACATCCGCCCTGTGTCCCGCTACGCGGTGACACAGGGCGCGCTAATAAAAGCCCGGCCCCCGAGCACGGGAGGGAGTTCCAGGCCAACCCATATGCGGTGTGCTGTGAGTTTTATTGCGCTCCCGCTGGAGCTGCGCCACCAGGCCGCGCGGCCTAGTTCTCATATTGATCCGGTCTCCCCGCGTGCCGGGACACGGAGCTCGGATCCAACAATGGCGACGAGGAGACACAGACGAAACACACATGCTCGGCGCTCAACGGGCTACTGAGCGCCCACGGCCATACATATACTCATTTTTGGACGCCCGGTGGGGGGGGACACACATGTTACCCCCACCCACAAAAAAAAAAAAGAAAAATCGAACTTCAGGGGAAAACAAACCCCCACCAGCGCCATGTTGGACCCAGCCAACGCAGAGCCAACCAGCAAATCGAGTGGAGGCACCAAGACAGTCTATCTGCCTCCCATGAACCAGAGACTCCAGGTAACTTTGGAGGGGGCCCACTGTTGAACCACATCCACGAAGGCACGTGGTCAGCGCTGAATCCGGCGACCACTACTCAGCTGGAAGATCAGAGAGATCGCCCGAGGACCAGTATTGAGGTGAGGCAAGCATTGCCCAATAATGGCCACCGGGGCATCCACCCCTAGACCCGGCACACCCTGAAGATTGGCGGCAAATCTATCGATGTCATCACCATAGGCTCGCCCACAAGGGAACTCCTCGGGCATGATCCAGCCTTTTGACCCTTTTACAGACCAGTCATCAGTTGGCCCCAGGTGGCGACTATGGATACAGAAATTCCAAATGGCGATGGACTGCAAGGACATAACGACTGCCAGGAAGATGAGGTCGCACCTGCTGCTAAACGTGGGCGACTAGGTACTACACATATTCAACTCTTTAACCATTGATGATGGCCAGGACGTATACCAACAGGCAAAAGATGCACTGACGGCGCACTTTCTCCAACAATTAAACCCAGACTATGAAACCTTCATATTCTGCACCACCATTCAGGCAGAAGAAGAAACTTTGGACGCATACCATACACGACTGAGGAAGTTAGCCATCTCATGCGAATTCACGAACGTCTAAAAAGAAATCCGGAGGCAACTAATAAATGGTATCCAATCAGAAAAACAGAGATGGATGATACTTAGTGAGAAAGGCATCTCCCTCACACGGATTCTTGAACTAGGTCGACAAAGAGAACTGGCACACACCAGGGCTGCTAACATGGGGGCAACACTACAAAAATTACAGCCCGCCCTCGCTACAGCCATGGTGTCCCATGTCACCAAAAGACCATTCACGAGGGACGAAGCTGGTGGTGGCCACGGACAAAATAGGTAGCAGCCACGTATACCGGGTCCCACAGAGTGTGGATGGTGTGGTGGAGCGCGACATGGACGGCGAAACTGCCCTGCGCAAGGAACGACATGCGGGGCATGTGGCAGAAAGGACCACTATGCGAAAGTATGCTGATCAGTGGGCACCCCGGCACAGCCTCCACACACCCTCAAGAAAAGAGCGGGACCAAGAAGAAGAAGCAGGCCAGCGCACGGCAAGTCGAAACCGCCAATTCATTGACCGAGGAAGAAGGGGATGAAGTCTCAGGGCCACAACATGAAGCCGGAAAGGAACAAGGAAGAAAAGGCGGGAAGATCTACCTAGTGTCTGCGTTGAATCAAGGGCAGATAACACAGAGAAAGAACCGCCGAAGGCACACATGTTTGGTCACCCTTCAAGATCAGCAAGTATGGATGACCATCGACACGGGAGCCTCCGTAAACGTCATGCCCACAAGCATGTTCCAGATGATACAACCACAACCAGAGTTGAAAGACACGGACACACTGTTGTTTGCGTATAGCAGCAAGAAGCCCCTAACGGTCGTAGGCAGGTTCCGCACCACTCTCGTCCATGGCGAAAACAAACTACGATCCAAAATCTACGTCGTGAAGGTAGGGATCAAATGCCTTTTGAGTGGGGACGCGGCTGAAGATCTGGGTGTGGTCAAGTTCATCTGCCAAGTGGATGAGATGCAAGAAGTTAAGAACATTTTGAAACATTACCCTAACCTGCAGAAGGGAATAGGGTGTTTGAAAGGAAAGACAATAAGACTCCACATTGATGAGTCGGTACAGCCGAAGGCAGTGAGACACAGGAGGACACCGTTCCACATGCGAGAAAGTGGAGAAAGAACTCAAAGCGCTGGAAGAAGCCGGAATAATAGAGGGAGTGACTGGGCCTACGCCATGGGTCTCCCCGATGGTAGTAACAAGAAAGCCTAAACAACCTGGTAAAGTCCGGATTTGCATTGATATGCGTCTTCCAAATACCGCCATCAAGCGGGAGCGCCACATTATGCCCACGATAGACGAAATTGTGGCTGACCTCACAGGGTCACAAGTGTTCTCCAAAGTTGATCTAAAAGCAGGATACCACCAGCTAAAGCTTCACAGAGACTCTCGCTACATAACGACCTTCTCGACACATCTGGGGCTGCAGAGGTACAAACGCCTGAGCTTCGGGATATCATCGGCGGCTGAAGTCTTCCAACAAACAATTCAAGAGGTCATCCGAGACATTCCTGGTGTCCTCAATGTGAGCGACGACATCCTGATCCACGCTCACGACAGAGAAGAACATCTCAAGAGGCTCCAAACACTTCTGGGCAGGCTTGAAGATGCTGGATGAACAATACACAAGGAAAAGTGCGAATTTCTCAAGTCGGAAATCACGTTTTTTGGGTACAAATTCAGCAGCACTGGCATTTCCCCTGACCCCCAGAATATCGCAGACATTCAAGCTGCAAGCCCGCCAATGACACCCACGGAAGTGCGCAGTTTCCTGGGCATGGCCATCTACTGTGGTAGGTTCATCCGAAATCTACCCACTCTTTCAGAGCCCCTACGCGAACTGACCGAACAAAACACCAAATGGGATTGGGAGCAAGAGTGTCAGGAGGCCTTCGATAACATTAAGGAGTCCCTGTCCGTCGACACAAGAATGGCGTACTATGACACTCAGCTCCCGACGGAGCTGTTCGTGGACGCGAGCCCCGTAGGGCTAGGGGCCATCCTCATGCAAGTCACCAAAGAAGGGGAGAAGAGGCCCATCGCATACGCATCAAGAGCTCTCACTATGACAGAACAGCGCTACTCCCATATTGAGAAGGAGGCCATTGCCGCACTATGGGGGTGTCGTCATTTTCACTTGTATCTCTACGGATGGAGATTTACGGCGGTAACAGATCACAAACCTCTCCTACCTATCTTCATGGGTACGTCGTCGCACCCACCAGCAAGAATAACCAAATGGCTGCTGCATCTCCAGCAGTACAACTTTGAACTGACCTACCAGCCGGGCAGCGGAAACCCGGCGGATTTTCTCTCAAGGCATCCTCGAGAGGCTACCTCACAAGAAATCCAAGTAGCCGAAGAGACTGAGGAACACATATGCCAGGTGGTGCGAGCCATTAGACCAAAGTCTGTCAGTATCGAGGACATTGAATCAGAGACCCACAAAGACCCATGTTGCGACCTGGTGAAGGATGCTATCATCTCAGGTGACTGGAAAACCTTCATGAAGAACACCCACAACAGGACAATGGTAGCAAAAGGTTTTCTTTCTGGGATGGTCACCATGAGACAAGACCTGTTGATCACGGAGAGCGGACTTCTGCTCAGGGGAAATCAGATTGTCATCCCACCGACCATACAAGACAGAATAGTGGCACTGGCCCATTAAGGACATCAAGGTATGGCGCGGACAAAAGCTCGAATCAGGCACCAGGTGTGGTTCCCACAGATTGACAAGAAGGTTGAGAATCTGATAAACACATGCCTACCCTGCCAGATTACCGGGGCGCCACCTGAACCAGAACCCATTCAGTCAGCGGAACGTGGTCGGGGCCGATGGGATGCGATTAGCATTGATTTCTGCACCATGTAGGATGACTTATACCTCCTGGTCGCCATTGACGACCATTCACGGTATCCTGAGGTCGAGATGGTAGAATCCACAGCAGCGGAGGTGGTCATCCCTGCCATAGAGAAGATGTTTGCGACACACGGTCTACCTACCACCATCAAGAGCGACAATGGTCCCCCTTTCCAAGGGGAGGAACTCAAACAGTACCTGCACGAACTAAACATCAAGTACCATCATATCATGCCGAGATGGCCCCTGGCGAACGGTGATGTAGAACGTTTCATGAGGACCCTGAACAAAGTACTGAGGCTTTCAAAGGCGAATGCCAACCCGTGGAAAGTTGACCTGTACCCTTTCTTGCGGAACTACCGGGTCACCCCTCACAGCACGACGGGCTTCCCACCAGCCGATCTCATATATGGCACCGTAATAAAATCCTCGATTCCACATCACCCCAGCAGGACCCCGGACGAGGTCAACAAGGAGTGCACGGAGAGAAGGAGAATGAATGCCAATGCACACATGAGTGTCAAGAGGAGGGCGAAACCGTCCGACCACCAGGTGGGCGACCAGGTGGTCATGCTGCGAAATCCGACAAAGTCGAAATTGAACACTAGATATGAAGAACTCCCGTGGACCGTCAGTGGGAGGCAAGGGACCATGGTGACGGTAACGAGAGGACGCTGCCAGTTGACACGAAATGCATCGTGGTTCAAAGCGGTGCCCCGCAACCTGTGGACTGATGATGAAGGCCACCAGGAAGAGGAAGCATCTCAGTCAAACGAAGAAGAACCCGCGCACCTCCAGGACGAGGCAGAAGTCGGGGACAGGACTTGGGAGCAGTGGTGCGAGCCGGACATGGGTGAGTCGGACAAAGAATGTGAGGCACCCAGTGGGACAGTGAGTATCAGCCCCCGAGGCGAGCGATACAGCTTGAGAACGGCCATGAGACCGCCCGCCAGGTTCAAAGACTATGTATGCTAGTTTGGCCCCCTGTGGACTATGAGCAAGGAGGGCCCCTAGATGCTTGATAGTTAAAGTTTGTAGCATGTTGTGTTCATCGTTAATCTTATTTGAAATAAAGGAGGAATGTTACATCCGCCCTGCATCCCGCTACGCGGTGACGCAGGGCGCGCTAATAAAAGCCCCGCCCCCGAGCACGGGAGGGAGTTCCAGGCCAACCCTAATGCGGTGTGCTGTGAGTTTCATTGCGTTCCCGCTGGAGCTGCGCCATCAGGCCGCACAGCCTAGTTCTCACATTGATCCGGTCTCCCCGCGTGCCGGGACGCGGAGCTCGGATCCAACAGATAGTATTACCAACAAAGCTGTAGAAGACACTGAACCTCATTCAAAGCTTGGTGGTGGAGGACATATCTGGTGATCATTTTGTTACTGGCATTTTTTTTTCCTTACTGGATTACTCCCAGTTTTATTGTCTTGACAAACTATGGGCCCGATTCATAGAAAGATTTGCGCCGAAAAAGTGCACTTTGCTGCGTGCAAAACTCATGTAGCCGATTCATGGATCAGACTTTGCGTGGGTCTGCACAAAATGAATGTATGGCCAAGTGAATGCATACGAAGTAAAGACGTCGATCCCAGCTCCGCACACTGGGCAGTTGTATTAAGAATTCTGAACTGGAAGGAGAGACTACTATGAAAAGGTTGGTACACTGTAGGGCTCTGGAGTTTTGCAAAAGCTCCAAATAAGAATGAGCTTCCGGCAACCAGGAACAGAACTTTCCTTGCTTGGGGGCGGTCAGGTAAAATGTACATACATAAACAATATTGGGAAACGAGAGAAGGCGAGGGCTTACCTATATTATTTGGTTCGGCTTATGAAATATAGTTTTTTTTAACCTTCAGGTGATGCCTCTAGTAGTCTCCACATAACAATCCTCTGCAGGTGGGCAACTCATAAAGCACAAGGTCACCCATATTGACTTGCATAGTGAATATAACATCTATACACATTGGGCCTCATTCCGAGATTGGCGGTAGTCATGGCGCTATTTGCTCCATGACTGCCTCCAATAACAGTACCGGCACCGGTCTCGTTCAATGGGGACTTACCGGTGAAGTCCGACCTTTGCGGGGCCGGCAAGTCCCCATTGAAAAAAACATTCCCCATTCCCATTTGAGCCCCCATAGGACTCAATGGGAAGGCGCTAATAACGGTGCAGCAATTTGCGGTACCGTTATTGGCTCTGAATTCCCTTAACGAGTCCCGTCCATAACGCCTGGTAAAACCAAGCGTTAAAGGAGGGACCCGCTAAGGTAACTCATAGTAGGGCGGTAAGGGATTACTGGCACCGATCTCCTTACCGGTGCCCGGTATCCCTTACCGCCCCACTCGGAATGAGGCCCATAATATTACAAAACACACAAGTGTTCCACCAGATTGTTCCACCCCATCAACATGTGAGAGCCTTAGGATATAACCAGGAAGCATAGCATTAAGGCCTCAAAGAATGCAACAAACTCTACCTGATACCTCAAGTCATTAAAATAATGAGTCAGACACAAAAACATATTTCAGATCTCAAAAGTGCTAATCATCCTCTTCTGGGCTCTTCTTGGTTGTAGGGTTAGACTGCTCTGGATAAACAGCCCTGCAGAGTTGACTCAGACCAGCAGGACACTATGGAGGCTTAGAGGATCCTTGGAGTGGGGCTTTAATACATGTTAGATAGCTGGAGGGCTACTTGTGCCAGCATGCTTCCTTTGGTGCAGAATTACCCATTGGTGATTCAAAGCAATTGTTGACATACTCTTGCAATGCCTCTGTTTTTTCGAATGGATCTGTTACTAACTGTAATCTGCTGTTTACAGCATGTTTGATGTTCTTGGATGGGACATATTGAGGCAATATGCCCCGAGATAGCAGGCCCACCCTGTATGTAATGGGCCGCCGCCCAAGTTAAGGCCCTGAGCGCAGGATAACGGACTGCGCTCGGGCCCTTAACTTCGGCAGCGGCCCATAACATACAGGGTGGGCTCCCCACCTCGGGGCATATCACCATTAGCATCCGTGTAGAGTCTACACAGGTTCTAATGATATATATTTGAACATTTAAAAAACACTCAGCACCCACGTAGAAAACTACGCGGGTGCTAAGAGATGAAGTGGGAGGGGAGCAGGGAGTGGAAGGGTGCACCGGCTGCCCAGGCAGCTCAGAACGCAGGCTTGTACCATTCAGTACAGCCAAGGTTCTGAGACTCCTGATTGGCTGCCACCCCCTGCAGGGTGCTAATGCTAAGAAGTTTTTCAGCTTTTCGGCTGTGGGTGTAAAGAAATCCTTGTTTAGGTATGTGTGGCTGCATCACTTGATGGGGCCCATTTTGTTTTGCAGCCTGTAAAATGTCTAACACTTGCCAAATTGATTGCTTGCAGTTTAATTTTAATGACCAACAGGCAGGCTTGAACCCAATCTGGGTGCTCTTTGGATATCCAAGTCATATTGCATTAGCATCTGAGGCTATAATATTTTTTAGAAGTCTATCATTTATTCTCCTCACAGTCTTTGGGAAATTCTGTAAACAATCTGATTAATTCATCTACTACAATTCCCTAGACTATCCAATTATTTCCTCATCATTTTGACCTCTTTTTCAATCTTATTGATACCAGGCCTGCCATGTTCTAGGGAACCCACCCTGTGCCCCAGTTCTTGTTGTGCCTTGAAGCTACCCAGTCTGGATTTTATTCCTGCTATGTCATATTGGATCATAGCAATGAAGGCATCGGCCTGTGCCATAATGGTTTTAAAGATGCCAATGATGCCCTTATTTCTGACAAGGCGGGTTTAGGATTGACTTGTTAGCCTAAGGGGTTAGAATTTCTCTTTGACCCAGACATGAGCATGGCGACTATGTACTTTCTGGTTATGTAAGGCACTGCCAACCAATTTGAACAGGATTCCTTCTGTTAAAAAAAGTCTACAAATAGAAGGCAGGTAGGAGTGTGGCATTCTTGGCCACTGGATTTCCCACAAGTCTATCTCTGCACAAGAACTGGGGATTACTTGGCAGCTACAACACAATGTTGTCTTCCAGCTTGGTCACCACAGAAGGGGGCTCAAAGAAGACACACAAATTTGATGCTACCAGGTTACACCATCCAAGTTGTGAATCCTCCCAGTGTTACTTACTAGTCTACTTCAATCTCCACACATTGGGCCTCATTACGTACGATGTTGGAGTTAGTCTTGCTGGTAAAACCGCAAGGCTACATCCAAACACGCATCTGGGTCCGGCACCCGCAAGTGGGCAATTACCAGGCTATTCTGACCAAGCCGGACCCGGTAATTGCCTTTTCGCGGGTTCCAGGCCCGGGCCCGGTACATCCCCATTCCCATTTGAGCCCCATAGGGCTCAATGGGAATGGGGACGTCGAATGCACTGGCACCGTTTACAACGGTGCCGGTGCATTCAACTTGCTGTGCTCACGGTTGCCGCACTGCCCAGGCACACGCGAGCACAGCTCGTAGTATGGCGGTACGGTAGCAACAGTGCCAGTAGCGCTACCGGCTCCGCTGTTGCCTTACCGCCATACTTATAAAGAGGCCCATTGTGTTTATGTTGTTGTACTCAACCATTCTCCTCCCCCCTGCAGCCCCCCGTAGGAGTTCAGACATTATAAACTGAACATATTGAATAAATGCTGTTTTCAGGATCTGAAAGTCAAGTGGTATCTTGTTCTGCCAATAATAAAATTAGTCTTTGACTACATTGGTGCATTATAATATGTGTGTATCTGCACCCTCATTGAACACATAATGCATAGCTTGTCCCCAGGACCACTAGTATACTTGTGGGGAAATGCTTTGTGTTAAGGCCTTCAGTTGCCTATCACACCATGAAATGATATAAGTGAAACTCTGTCAGGGTGCTCTCATTTTATGCAAGAGGGTTCTCAGCAAGTGGGTGCATGACATTGCCTCTTTGTGCTTCAAGATAATATGCCTGTGATGACACTATTGACAAACGTGTTATCCCAGCAGTCTAATGCATAGCCAGTTCGGCTTGCCATACCGGCATGATGTGTAGAGGCAATTTCAGAGCTGTGATATAATGAAATGTAGGCATTGATCAGTCGCCCACTAAGGCACTGTCTATCATCATCAATGATTGTGGAAAGTTCCCCACCGCCCCTAAATACATTTAGGTGCACACCTAGGTTGGGCACAATTTTAGGAGCTAGGGATACCAATTGCTTATTCTTGTCCCTGATTCAAACGGTATTTGTGAGTGAGCTGTGTTCTGCTTCCCAAATACCCACCCCTCCTCCACCCTATGTTCCACCTTGCAGAGACGCACTGAATTGTCAAATGGAATGCAGACTTCTGGAAATTCAACCAAACCTGGGCAAGCAGTATTAGGACCACTTGTGGGGCAGGTATGATGCAGGTGTCATGCTCCCTCAGGCTCTAGTCCTCTAGTCATCTAGATGTGTTGCAGAGTCTGGGAGACTCCGGGGCACACCACCATGTAGGCCACCAGCCTAGTGAAAGGCTACCCCTGCCCAGCCTGGCTCGAGGCTCAATCTGAATACACACTTTTGTGTGTATTCAGAGTTAATCCATCCCTTGAGTCTCTACAGCATTCAATAATGATGATTGAATCTAAAACAAGGGTGAAGGTGGCAATTTGTTTGTTTGACGGACCAATCAAGATCACTGAATCAATCAACAAGATTTGGTGTGCTCTATGAATTTTGGGAGCCATATAAAAGGACAAGTACCTTTCACTTTACCCTTGTGGTTTTTATTGGGCGGTAGTGGTGGAAGCTTAAAGAGCAGGCAATCAACTGTGCATTATACAGGTTTTGTTAGATTTTGAAGATTATATTGAATGTTCTTAACCGTGCATCTCATCTATTCGATTGAGTATTGTTCCCCTTTTGCCATTTTTCCTTTTCCCCTCATAAAACAAAACATTTTTCTTGTTGTCTCCTCTGCTCCTTTTATCATTTGGTATACCCCAACAACCCTAAAAAAGCAAATTAATGCTTGTTCTCTTTTTTGTATTTCTAATCATGTGTGTCTGAGTTGTTGTCCTACACCCTCTTGTTTTACCTATCCCACCAGTTTCCCTTACCCTAACCTTAATGGCAAAAAAGCACAAACAATTCCCTTTTGAATTTCTACTTGTTTGTGAGAACTAAAATCACGTTTAATGAACCAGAACTCACCCTATTTTTGTCAATGTCCCTTGTGTTTCCAAGAATTCTGTATTAATCCATGTATTTGCTATAATAAGCCACTTTGCTGTTTGTTTTTAGTCCTTCACAAGGAGAATGTACTGAAATTATGAAGAATTGCAGGAATTTGGAGGAGGAAGATGAGATTAACATCTCATGGGACAAGGACATGTATTGCCTAGTAGAGGTATCATAGGAGAATAGGGGTTCCACTTGTCATTATGGCTCCTGTTGGAATCAGATGCCCACATTGAGAGGAGTTGTTCACTGAGGTGGAAGAATCACTGAAGGACAGCTTTAAAAGTGTCGAGTAGGCACTACTGATAGAAGGGGTACCACTGACAAAGGAGGAGATGCCAGAGGTGGAGGTGGAATCGGCACGGCTGGGCAGTGGGTCCATTCGCCAGAGGTTTTGGAAATGACAGGAAAGTATTAGAAGGCACAACGTAACCTTAAGCAGGAAAAGGGAATTATGGATGCTGATTAACCCACTTAATTGCTGGGCAATAGCTTAACCAACTTTCGAGGATATGGTGGTAACATAGAGAGAGGCTGCAGCAGATGTGATGGATGCCCAGAGACAAATCATCATAAGGTACAGATTGTGGTGCATTAGGAGACGAAAGAGATAGAAGTGCAGGAGCTAGAGCGTTTTCAGAAGTGGAAAGAGCCGGAGTCATCTGCACCTGCACCTGCTCTTACAAGGCTGGAATGGAATACACAACCCATTCTTGTCAAGTGATAGAAGGGACATCCCAGAAAGTAAGACAGTGAGGGTGCAGGAAGGCACTGTGATATGCAACTGATGAAACACACCAATGAACCAAGGTACAACAAAGAAGTATTTCTGCTTGGTGACTACTGCAATGCACAGCCATAAGGAATGGAAACATGGCTTGAACAGTCATGCAGGTGTGTCCGCGTCCAGTCACCTCTCTTGTACAGAAATCTCTGTCAATGAGGAAGTGTGCTCACAGGAGGACACCCCGGCCATTGTCAGTTCCTGCCATACTGGCAAAAGTGCCTTTGGCTCCCCTCCATTATAACCCTGCTCAAACACCTCTCACCTTCCTAAAAACTGCAGAAGCAATACCATCAACGTGCAGGCCCTTTTTACCACCACCACCAGTGCAGATTTCGGTTGTTGCCCTGTTGTTGTGTTGCTATCTGGCATGTCATGGACAAATCAAATGATGCATCTTGCAGGCATCTATGTCCTGCATTGGCAGATGACAAACAGTTGAGAGCAACCATAATCGATGACAGTTGTCAATTTTGTTCCAGGCACAACCCTACCCTACTGTATATGACTGCAAGCAACTAGAAGGATAGCCCACAAATATTGCAGTTGTGGCTTTTTAAGTATGCAGGAAGGTCAAAACCTATTACTCCTCTACTGGCAACCTAACTCCCTCATCCCACGGAGTCAGACATCCCACTTCTGATCAAACCCTTCATCAAGCCAACTACCAATTTAATCATTCTGGGCAACTTCAATCTGGGCTTTATAACACGCCTGTACACAAGTGTTTCTAGGCGTGACAAGACAAGGAGGGGTAAACTAAGGGAGGACAAAACAACATCTTACTAGGCCTTTTGTCATTCAGATTGCACAAGTGCAGGGAAGTGGGAGGGGAGAAAATCTAGAGCGGGGGTAGGGAAGTGCCAAGGGGCAGAGGGGAATGGAGAAGTGCGGGACAGTGGGGTTGCAGGTACAGACCCTTAAGTGCTGGGGTGCCCAGAGGCAGTGCAAGGCCAACTGAACATGCAGGAGCCGTGGCCAGAGTTCAGAGCGTAGTCAGATGACCAGTATGCAGATCTGTGAGGGACTTCAGGATGGGAGAGGAAGAGAGAAAGCAAAAGCGAAGAGGAAGGTCTTGAGTTGCATCCGGAACCAGAGGTGGTTCTGCTCAAGTTTGAGAGAGGCAGGAAGGCGGTTCCAGAGGGAGGCCCCAGTGGAGGAGAGAGATCTGCCCCCAACTCTCTGCCTGGAGAAGCATTGGCCCTTAGAGAGTTGGAGGTAGGTGAGCGGAGATCTCGAGAAGGATGATGTTTTGTAAGAGAAAGTTGGAGGTAGTGTGGTTCCATGACCCAGAAAGCCTTGTGGACAATGCAAAGGGTCTTGAACTTGATCCTTGCTGCCACAGGGAGCCAGTTGAGACATTTCAGAGTTGGAGAAATGCAATCCCTGGGGTTGAGGCCAAGGACAAATCTCGCAGTCCTGTTCAAGATAAGTTGTAAAGGACAAAGATTAGAGGCAGGCAGATTTAGAAAGAGGCAATTGCAGTACTCCAGCATAGAGGGGACCAGAGCTCTGAAGACAGTGAGCTTCTGGGAGGAAGTGAGAAAAGGAAGAATAGCTCTGAGGAGGTGCAGCTGATAGTTTGACTTCTTAGAGATGTTGGAGATGTGAGGAGAGAAGGAGGGGGTGGAGTCAAAGATGACACCAAGGTTCTTAGCCTCCCAAGAAGGAATGGGAAGAGGGCATAGACTGGACAGTTATGAGGAGGATCTCAGTCTTACTGGCATTAAGGCAGAGATCATTGGTAGCACACCATTCCTGAATTGCGGCCAGACAGTCTGGTATAAGAGAAGGAGCAGGGGTGGCTGACGGGAGCCTGAAATAAAGCCGGGTATCATCTGCATAACATTGAAAATTGGAGCAGAAAGTAGCGAGGTAGTGGGCAAGAGGTGCCTAGTAGTGGTTGAAGAGCCATGGAGAAACGGTAGACCAAAGGGAAACACCACAAGTAGAGAGAGAGATAAAAGAGAGAAAGGACCCCAGTTGGACCTGAGAGGGTCAGTCGCTGACACTGGAGGTCAATCAGGCCAGGGCCTGATCAGTGTTACCCAGGTTGTCTCACAGAGTCGATTGAGCAGGATGTCATGGCTGACTGTTTCAAAAGCAGAGGATAGATCGAGGAGAATGAGGACAGAAGGAAGATTAGAGTCAAGATTGGTAAGCAGGTCTTCATGGGTGTTCATGAGAGCAGTTTAGTGCTTCTGGCAGCTCTGAAGACAGATTGGTGGTTGTGGAGACTGCCAACAGATTCAGTTTGCAGATTAACCTGGGAGATGGCCAGCGTTTCCAAGTGTTTGTCCAGGAAAGGAGTGATGGACATCGGACGTTAGTAAGCCAGAGAAGAAAGATCGGCTGAGGGCTTCTTTAGAAGGGGGTTTACAAGGGAGAGCTTAAGGGTCGAGGGGAAGGTTGCAGTGGCAAAGGAGTGATTGCAGAAATCAGCCAACGGTGGAGCAAGGGTGTCAATGTGGTTGTTTATGGTTCACGATGAGCACGATGAGCAGGGGAGAACCTACTTTGACAAGACTTTCATAGATCGGACTTGCCTAGAAACATTGACAGGGGTAAACAAGGGAAAGGAGGCAAAAGGAAGAGTGAAGATGGCCACAGCTGTGCCAGGAGTGGTAGAGGAGGAGGAAGAAGAGGTAGAGAAAAGAGGGTGAACAGGATGTCCTGAGTATAAGTGGTGAAATGAGACAACAAGGCCGTGCAGAGGCCCTGGGAAAGAACAGAAGAGGTAGAGACTGCAGCAGGATTGGCCAGCTCATTGCAGATTTGAAACATTTGCTGAGTTGTTAGATGCCGCAGAGACACAGGCTTGGATTTAGGCTCTCTAGAAAATCTGTGCTACCTTTGGAGCAGGCGGCAGGCCGGTTTGTCAGGGGGTGAGCCTGATGCCCTCCACTTCCTCTAAACCGCCCTGCACTTGTGTTTAAAGGTGGAGAGTTCAGAATTGTAACAAGAGTTGCACTTGGATTTGGGCTTCAAGCAGATCATCATGACAGGGGCAAGGACTTATGTAGTGTTAGAGATAGAGAGATGAAGTCCCGTGGAGTCCCGCTTTGCCGCGTTACTCTGCTCCCGAGCCCTGAATTATTGTGGTGCTTGAATTACTGTGGACTACTGTGGACTTTTGTACTGCATTTACCAGCAGGCCATTGGTAACCTTGCTGGAGGCGGGCCCATAAAAGAACGAGGTCGCGCGCACCGCGCGCGCGCACCCAAGCGAGTCCCGTGGAGTCCCGCTTTGCCGCGTTACTCTGCTCCCGAGCCCTGAATTATTGTGGTGCTTGAATTACTGTGGACTACTGTGGACTTTTGTACTGCATTTACCAGCAGGCCATTGGTAACCTTGCTGGAGGCGGGCCCATAAAAGAACGAGGTCGCGCGCACCACGCGCGCGCACCCAAGCGAGTCCCGTGGAGTCCCGCTTTGCCGCGTTACTCTGCTCCCGAGCCCTGAATTATTGTGGTGCTTGAATTACTGTGGACTACTGTGGACTTTTGTACTGCATTTACCAGCAGGTGACTTTGAACCCGCTAAGTATACTTGCTATTGATCCTGCCTTCAAGACCCAAGTTTACACTGTATTTATTTCTATTTTGTCTAGGCCATTGGTAACCTTGCTGGAGGCGGGCCCATAAAAGAACGAGGTCGCGCGCACCGCGCGCGCGCACCCAAGCGAGTCCCGTGGAGTCCCGCTTTGCCGCGTTACTCTGCTCCCGAGCCCTGAATTATTGTGGTGCTTGAATTACTGTGGACTACTGTGGACTTTTGTACTGCATTTACCAGCAGGCCATTGGTAACCTTGCTGGAGGCGGGCCCATAAAAGAACGAGGTCGCGCGCGCACCCAAGCGAGTCCCGTGGAGTCCCGCTTTGCCGCGTTACTCTGCTCCCGAGCCCTGAATTATTGTGGTGCTTGAATTACTGTGGACTACTGTGGACTTTTGTACTGCATTTACCAGCAGGTGACTTTGAACCCGCTAAGTATACTTGCTATTGATCCTGCCTTCAAGACCCAAGTTTACACTGTATTTATTTCTATTTTGTCTAGGCCATTGGTAACCTTGCTGGAGGCGGGCCCATAAAAGAACGAGGTCGCGCGCACCGCGCGCGCGCACCCAAGCGAGTCCCGTGGAGTCCCGCTTTGCCGCTTCGCCGCGGCGTCCGGGGCTCCGCGGTACCGAGGCTCACACTCACACAGGGTTTACCGACAGGGCCGAGTGCTCATTTCGTTATACTGCTCCCGGTCTAAAACTAAGATTTGAGCAACTACGATTTTACGTTGCAACTCACTGAGTTTTACTTGTGACCATGTCCATTTGCCCTAACGGCTTTCTCCGGTTGACATCGGGCATGCCGGTCAATACAAGACAAAGAATTATGTCTGAGACCCATCCTGACCGCGAAAGCCCCATTTCAAACGCTGTTCCATCCACCTTGTGCTCTACGCCAGTTCAACAAAATTCTCGACAAAAATCTAAAATACTATATCACAAAAAGGATCGGAAGGACCGTAACACAGACATACGGAAATATGGGTTTGGAGCTTTGAGACATGCTGAAGTGGCAAGTATTGCTGTGCGTACAGAATCTCCGATAACCCCCACTACCAATGAGGTACAAATTCTTTGTAACAATCAAACAGCTGATCCTAATGTTCAGACTGTATGTAATGCATCTTTAATGACTGATAATGAAAAGCTGTCCGCATCAATGTCTGATAGCATGTTGTTAAGAAATGCCCTGTCTGGAGCACCGTACACAGGCCCCCCGTGAATGAAAATGTGGAAGCAGCCATAATTGATTTAGATTCGATCAACTCTTCCTTTTCAGCCAGTCTAGAAAGGTCGAACCTCTCACAATCCCCTGACATGTTCCAGCGATCCAGTGGCAGCACTGCAGTTGAGATCTCATTTATCCCTCCAACTCCTCGCAGAGTTCAAGATGGTCAACAAGCCTCATCTCCTAACTTGACGGACATATCTAAACCCGCTAATCTAACCTTAGAGGTTATGAATATAGCACTTATGTCTCTTGCCAAGTTGTTTGAATCCACCGATGGCACACTTAGAGTGCTCACAGAAAAGTTTGATCTGCTCAACTCTGAAATATTTAAACTTAGATCTGAATTGGCATCCCTCCGAAAGGACTCTGCTAAAAAACACACTCAAGAACTTGAGTTCCAAAAAAAGATGTCTATAGTCCTTAATAAAAAGCTCCCAGAAACAGCAAGTAAAACCTCAGCTCTTATAGATGCGCCCACACAGACAAAGAAAGATCCAAATATTCAGAATGTAGAAATTAAGGCCAAGATGGGACACACACAACAAGAATTACAGACCACTCCACCCGCTGAAACGTATGTTCAGCTACCGTTTGTAAACGGTATCATTACAGATAACTCTATCCCAGCCCAGTCTCATGATCTAACTCAAGCTTCCTCTATGATAACCTTACCTGAGGAAGTGAATAGAGCGGCAGCACCTGAGAAGTCTATATACCCTGTTTTCGATGTCAGAGTCAACAAAAATATAGTAGGAATAAATGTCAAACCCAAAAAACTGCCATCTCAAAAAAAATCCAAAAATGTCAAAATGGCAAAAATGACAGTCTCATCGTCAACGAGACATTTTATTAACAATCTATCACGTGCCAACACTACCACCCAAGTGGTCTCCGGGATTATAACAAAAAAATATGATGCACTAACCAAATTGAGGAAATCTAAATATTTAGAGTCCTGTCAGTCCCCTCGAGTAATTATAGATCATCCTCCTCTCGATGAGTTAATAAAACTTGCAGAAGGTCATCACTCCCCTCACCTCTTGACATCTCAAGACAATGGTGAAAAGGCTAGTCAAACTCCATTACATCCAGTAATAAATAGCAAGAGTGAAACAACTGACGACACGCTTGTATCAAGGCAAAACTTGAGACGAGAGATTGACCGCTACTTAGAGAATCGAAATTTTGAACCCCCCAGGTTCCCCATCATAGTCAATGGACCTGCGAAAAGCTCCGTTGCTAACTTCATGATAACGACAACGGAAGCGCAGAGCATAGAATCGAACAAGATTACTCCCAAACGAGTATCTTTTGCTGACTCAGAACTTCCAGGTCAGCACAATTCAGCACAGGACTCAGTAAATAACAATATTGACAGACAAAAAGATATTGATGAAATAAAAGAGTCCATTGCGCGACTATGGATGATAAATTCGAAATCGCAGCGCATGTTGCCACAAAAAAAAAATGATGACAATAATAAAAAACAAATAATGCCATCACAGGTTGATACAGACAAAGCCTGCGATGTTAGCAGCAGTAAACTAGACAAGCACATGAACATGACATTAAAAAAGGCACAAGGCAAAATTGTAACAAGACATGCCTTGCTACTAGGGTGTCGTCAGGCTCATCAATATATTTTGAACCACCAGAGTGTGCTCAATTTGTTCTCTGATATATCAACACTCAGAGACATTCAATCGCAAGATATTGATCAAATCGAATTCCAAAACGAAAATGACTTAGGTGTGGTACTTGTGTGGACGACCTCTCTGATTGTACATA
Organism: Ambystoma mexicanum; assembly: GCF_040938575.1. Lineage (NCBI taxonomy): Eukaryota > Metazoa > Chordata > Amphibia > Caudata > Ambystomatidae > Ambystoma > Ambystoma mexicanum. The sequence goes on along the minus strand of NC_090930.1, from coordinate 1,224,397,807 downwards.
ATGTGATATGGGCAGCGCGAGAAGCTCTATTTGAAATGGGCTTTAAGCTTTCTCGATCTGATGTTGCAAAACATCCTCTGAAGTCCTGTCTCAAAACATTGCAAAAATCGCAATACCCCATCTCAATTTATGACATCGGGGAGCGAAAAGAGTATCCACAAGAGCAAACCAAGATCACGAGAGTATAGCTAGATACAACCAATAAACAAGTATGTTTATCCCTAGTCAGCTGGAATACTCGAGGCCATAGCCATTTGATTAATAACTCTAAGAGTATACTCCAAGACTTTGACATCATTCTGTTACAGGAAACCTGGCTCACCACCATCCCAAGCTGGAATAATTTTGAAATGCTTCTGGAGCCGGCTATACGAGCAGACAAAGGCCGACCTATGTCGGGATTACTTACTGCTATTAACACACGAGCAAATTTACATCTAACTGCATTACCGGCGATAAATCCATTTATACAATGTGCCCTCGTCGATGTTAAATCTTGCAAGATTGCATGCTTAAATGTGTACTGGAATCCCTTGAGTATCACAGTTGCCATGTTTTTTAAAAATCTTACAACCGCTCTTGAATACATTATGTTGAACAATGGCATTATACACATCATCCTTGCAGGTGATTTGAATCTACATCTATTACGAGGGGACTCTGCTAAAAAAAAATGAACGGGCTGATCTTTGGACTAAGTTTGCGAAAGCATGGAACTTAATTATGCTAACTGGTACCAGTACAGCTGATTCTCCACCTCTTCCGACGTGGCGGAGCAGAAACTATACTGCTATTATTGATTATATATTTGTCACTAGATGTCTTTTTGACCATATAACTGACTTTGCAGTTAAAACCTCTGAGTATAGTGATCATCAGCCACTTACATGCAATCTCATGTTAAATCCTGATATAAGTGCGCTAAGACAAACTTACAGTGGGTCAGCTAATATTAACAACTCCTTAAATCGGTTGAAATGGACTAAGCAATCCTTAACACGTTATCGTGATCATTTACAAATGCTTGAGAATGATCAGTCCCAATATATTAGCATAAATGAACCAGAACCGTTTCAACTGATGCAGTTATATGCAACGCACCACAAATCCTATGGGAAAAGAACTCAGGTATGCGATAATGTAGTTCGCCTAAGGAAAGCACTGTTTCGCAAACAAAAGAGACAAATCCAACATCTACCAGAACTAGATAAAGCCTCAAAATTGAGAACCATTAAAACCGCATATAGAAATTGGATGCGGGAACATAAGATCACCAACTATCAAAAAAATGGCGAGCTAATGCTAAATCAAGTGCTAAGAAAGAACTCAGCACAAAGCTGGAAATTAATTAATTCAGTCACGTCAGCACCACAGCTTGCCTCTCAGATAAATGGGGTATTAGAAAACGACTGGGTATCTCATTTCTCAGGGATATATGCAGCTCCTCTTGGGTCCGGATCACTAGACATGCCTTGTTCCAACTTTAAGCTTGATTTTGATGAAGATGATATTCGAAATCTTATCAAAAATGCCAGCATGTCACGTGCCCCAGGCCCGGACGGACTTTCGAACGCAGTAATAAAAGAAAATGTGGACGTGTGGACTTCCATACTTTACACGTTATTTCGATTAATCATACAACATCAAAACATTCCAAGATATTGGTCCCATTCAATCATTGTTCCGATCTTCAAAAAGGGCAACAGACAAAATCCGATGAGCTATCGCCCAATAGCTTTGCTGGACGTCTCCGGCAAAATCTTCTGCAGATTAGTGCTACGCGATTTGAATGCCTGGACTCTCGCAACTCACCGTAGAGACCCTTTTCAATCTGGGTTTGTCTCAGGATTAGGAACCTCAATAAATCTTACAATCCTGAATGCACTTAAGATGTCTTATGCCCAACGAAAACAACCTCTCTATATTGCATTCATTGATTTTCGTATGGCCTTCGATTCAGTAGACAGAAATCTACTAATCAGAAAACTGATAAAATATAACTGTCCTGAATCCCTAGTTAAGATCGTGGGTCTTCTTCACTCTAACACCTCTATACAAATCAAGCTGAGTATGGAAGGTACCCTATCCAAACGGATAATGACAGCTAGAGGTCTAAAACAAGGGTGCATTTTGGCATCCACCTTATTTAATTTATTTCTGCTAGATTTAGCTGATGAATTTGCCTCAGTTCACTCAGACTCACCTAAACTAGGCAAACAAGTGATAGCATGGCTCCTCTATGCTGATGACTTAGTTCTTATTTCCCAGACGCCTTCTGGCTTACAAATTTTGTTGGATGTACTTGACCAGTATACCTTTAGAAACAATCTTATTGTGAACCAAAAAAAGACTCAAGTCATCATTTTGGGTAAACCGAAACCGACCTTGTATAACAAATTTTACTGGACAATCTCTAATCATAAACTCGAAGTGGTCTCGGAGTATAAATACTTGGGGACCAACTTCAATAATTCAACACTCGATAATCCCTTTGAATTGTCGTTGCGAGCTAAATTATTAATGCTCACCTCGCAAGCAAGAATCATCCATGCAAAATTCGGGAAATTCTCTTGTGTCCCTCTCATGTCATTCTACCAGCAGAAAATTATACCCGTCATCACATATGGACTTGAATCTATGTTACCCAAATCTGTTATATTCTGGGATCGCATAGAAGCAAAATTTTGGAAAACAGTCTTAAATCTACCGAAAAGTACACCTAACATGCTTCTCAGATTTGAACTGGGGCTTATATCAATCCAAGCCCAAATAACCTGGAAAATGTGCAGTTTGCTCAGAAAATGTATTATGGGAATTTCGATGAGAAATAGCCTTGCAGTATTAGCTGATTATCTAACATCTTCTGACCACATTTTTCCACAGCAATGGAGAAATCATGCTATAAACGCGTTGGCTAAAGCGGATATCTCACTTGACATCTTGGTAACAAATCCAAATAGAGCTAAAACTAAATTCTTTCAGATGGATTGGGTGATAACCCAGGAGAAATGTCTCAATCTCAAAGACTTTGATAGACTCCTCTTTGGTCATAAACACTTCCGAACATTGGCTGATTACCTGACGAAATGTCCTTCTCCTCAACTAAGATCGAAAATTTTAAGATTCCGCTTTAACCAATGGGCAGTCAATGAAATACTAATAAGACGAGGCATGATCAAAAAAGAAGCGGGACACTGCCGATTTTGCAATGACATCACCACCACAGAAACAATACAACATATAATTATGAAATGCAGAGCCTTTGATCTCCATCGTGGCAAGCTAATCGAATGTATGAATATGAAATATCATGCGCGCTCAGATACTGAAACATGGGCAGCCATCTTTAACTCTTCGAAAACATCTGTGCGAATAGCAACCATTGCAATCCTAGATGCAGCATTCCCAGAAGAGCAAAAAAAGGTCATATTAGCCACTAACGGAACTAATCTTGCACAAGGGATCAGTGAAAGTGTGCTTGACATTCTTTCAGTGTCGTAGACATGGACACAAAAAAAAAAAAAAAAAAACAGATAAACAATAATAAATTGACACATGTATAGTTTAAAAATATGTAGCTTTTAAATTCCCAGGACTTATTTTCCTCCCTATCTCTTTGGTTTTTATAATGTATTACTTATTTACTGCCAAAATTTGTTTACTATTCTTCTAATTTCTTAATATGCTACCATTTTGTACTGTTTATATGGAAGGAAAAAATATTTGTAAAGTTGTTGTTTCAACTAAATCAAATATAAAATAAAAAAAAAAAAAAATAGAGAGATGAAGGTTAGAGAGGGCTGTATCAGGGTGTGAGTCAGCCAAAGGTGCAGGAGGAGAAGAGAAAGTAGCAGCAAAAGCCTCAACTGACACACACTTCATGGGTCGGATGACCGAGAAGGTAGATTATAGTGCTGGGGTCGGCTTGACCTGAGGGGTAGAGAGAGAGAGATGTGGGAGGAAAGGAGAAAGTAGTCACTCCAAGAGAGAGGAGTGGTGAGAGGGTTAGAGAAGGGGAGGTCTGAGGAGATAAGAACATGCAGGATGTGCCCTGCAGAGTGAGTCTGGCCACAGGGAAGAATAGAGAGAGAGAGTTGCAGAGGTTGCGAAAGAGACCTGAAGAAGGGCTGGTAACATACAGGTGGTTGTTGAGGTCTCTGTGGAGGAGAAGTTGAGAGGTAGAAGCAAGGATGGAGGAGTAGCGGTCAGCCCACTTAGAGAGGAAGACGGTGACATGGCCAGGTGGTCTGTATATAGTGGCCACATCGAGAAAGAGTCCAGGAGAGAGAGAGAGCCTGCAGACCAGGCATTCAAAGGAGGAGTAGTCCTGCATTGGAATGATAGAAGCAGGGATCCACTCTGGGAAAATTAAGTCCACTCCCTCACAGGGATGGTTGGTTCTGGGTTCGGGGAAGATCTTTTAGCCATCAGGAAGGATAGTGTCAAAACTTGTGACAGAGCTATCTGTGAACCAAGTCTCGTTGTGCCGGAGTACATCCAAATCAAGCTCTTCCAGGAGACGGCAGACATCAGAGGAATGTTTGACGACTGAGCGACAGTTGAGAGTAGCGATGTAGAGCAGGTTGCCACATTTGAAGGACTTCTGTGGAGGGGTACAGGCCACAGGTACACCCTGCAGAAGTGTTGGACGTACCCAAGAATGGGCAGATGAGGAAGGAAGAGAAGGCAGGGTAGTCAGAGATGAAGAAGAGAGCGCCAGAGGGGTGGCGGAGGAATGAGGCAACAGGGTAACCAGAGAAGCAGCAGGGGGTGCCAAAGAGGTGGCTGAGGAAGGGGACAACAGAGGAGCTTGGGAGGAATAAGAAGGGATAGCAAGAGAGGAAAGGAAGTTGATAAGGCACGGGAAGCATCTATCAAAAAGGAGGAGATTGGCCTGAAGGCTCTGGGCCAAGGCGGTGCCATTTAAGTAGACATTAATGATGTCTTAGAGGAGTGGAAGGGGGCCAGGAGGGCCTCCCACTATATGCCACCATTAATGGTAGAAGAACATATAGGGAGTCCATAGGCCTAGAGAGGGAACGACAAAGAGGATGTCAGTAAGGTTCTGTCTGGAGGAAGCACTGGTGTAGATATCAGCAATATGTAGGCCTGGGTTGGAGACCACGATGTCCCTTTTAGGTTTCTTCCTGCCAAACTTAGTGAAAGGGATAGGATAGTCAATAGAAATGCAGTTAGAGAAGAAAGGTGAGACAGAGAGCACCATAGAGGATGCATGCAGAAAAGAGGTGGGAAGGGAGAGTGGAGCTCAAGCAGGGGAGGAGGGACAGGGGTGGGACAGGGGTAGCACTGGGGGGAAGACGTGAGGTAGGCAAAAGGGGTACACAAAGGGAGGGGGGCACAATACAGAACAGAACAACATACCTGCAAAATCAGATGCAATACAGAACCAACAGCTAAGCACAGATCAGAAAAGGGAACCTAGAAGTGAAGAATGGCAATGCAATGAAATGCCAAAAACCTTGGAGAAAAACTCAATACCATAACCATAGAGAACAGCACAAAGTCAGTACCATCAACAAGGCAAAATGCACAATATCAAAACAGTAGAGAACAACACAAAGTCAGTAACCATCAACAGTGCACAATAGACAAAAGGAAACCAGAAGTAAAGAATGCAGGCAATGCAATGTAATGCCAAAAACCATGGAGCACAACACAATATCAGTACAGTGCACATAAGATCAAGAAGGGAAGGGGCTAAGGAGCGGTAGGAAGGTAGGAAAGACAGTGGGGGAATGGAACAGGATGTGGGGACCAACAATGTGAGGGAGCACACGCGGCTAGAGCAGCAATGGAGTGAGGGAACGCACTCAGCCTGAGTTACAGGGGAGAGCGAGTGGCCTGAGTTGTGAGGGGGCATATATGTGGTTTGTTGCAGAAACTTCCGTTCTGTCCACTATTCCACGATTTAGATAGCTTTTGCTGATAAATCTTATTGTGAAATCCTGATGGTCCAATTAATGGATCACAGAAAGAACCCTCATTGGGTCTGCCTACGCGTGCAGGGGGTAGGGTACAAACTGTGTGTGGATAGGCTCCCAGGTATTGGGTATTCTATTAAGTCCAGGTGGACCGCTGGTTGTGTCCCAAACCTGGAGTCCGGAGGAGCCCCCTTGCTGCAATCTGCGTTTCGGTGGTCTTGGGAAGAAATGTATATTGCCACCTTCATCAGGGCAGAGTCGGAGTTCTCTATGGGGCAAAAAAAGATGAGCTTGAGTCATTGGTCACGGCATAGTGCAGTAATGCATGCATGAAGCCATGATTAAAAACATGCTTGCTAATAATTCTCAGTAAGTTTTGCATATGAACAGGAATGAACCCCTTCTCATCCAGAAAAATGTCCTACCTTGAGGGGCAAGCCAATCTATAGAGACGTAAGTTTGGGGCTGCATGTCAGGGCCTGCAGCGCCAGCGTGGCCAAGTAGCGAATGGCCCGAACACTATGCATAAACAGGCCACGGTCCAGATGTAGATGCTGGGGCTTGTATCAAATAGTCACATGCCTGTAAAGAGGGAAAAGAGGTGTGCTTGTTAGTTGTCTACCCTTTGCTATTGTTCTACACACCAATAGTTCCCTTGGCTGACATGTCTGCGAAAGTGCACAGAGTGTAGGTAAGTATAAATTAACCTACCATGGATCTCTGGTTGTGACTCCACCAGGTGCTACCCGATGCTGTCCGTGCGGAGGTGCTCCTCTAGATAAGGGGCTGGTGAGTTCTTCATTTTTGCCCCCTAAGTGCATTAGTGTAGGTGCCTGGGGCTTGCCGGCTGTTTGAATGCAAACCTACAGGAAGACACAAATAAGTATAGTGTGTCTAATGAATGTTCCAACTCCCTTGGAAGTGGGGGACATAAATAGGCGGGCCCGGGGGCAGGTTTACCTTAGGTTCATCTGGCGAGGCAACCAACAGAAGTGTGCTGGTGTGTTCCTCAGTCTGCAGGGGCTATGAGTCACTCTTTCCTTGGTAGTTCTTGTGGATGAAAAATTTCCATGAGGCGCTTGCGCGAGTATGGCGTTGTGAACGATACCCAACGCACAATACTCATTGCTAAGCAACTTTGGGCTGGGTGTAGGTAGTTCACGTGACCACACAAAGGTGCTGGCCCTGTCCCGCGCAACCGATTGGTCATCGCTCAGGGGGTGTGTGTGTGAGTGTGTCACGGAGCTTGGGCCCGCCTTCCTGCGGGAACGGGTGTAGAAATCTGGTGGCTTTGTGATTTCGAAGCGTGCCAAGGCCAGCTCCAGGGACTACATGCAATCACATGTTGCCCTTTCCTGCACCCCGGCTCAACAAACCCTGAGACACACTGTGTCTGGGAGTACGTAAGTGAAACAGACACCCCTAACACCTTGAAGGAGACCCCGCAGGGTGTCTCGATCCACTGTACCTGGGAATACGTAAGTGAAACAAACGCCTCTAAGACATTGAAAGAGGCTCTGAAAAGTGACCTAGATGGGACTAGGGCAAATATAATAAAAGTAGACTGACATGCTAAGCTGAATGACAGGTCTACTGTGTGAGCAGAGGGGGTAGCCTCAGTGGGGCAAGTACAGGGGAAGCGGTGCTCCTGCGTCAGCTGTAAGGGTGCACAGTTAAGGGGGGCTGGCTCAAATCAAAGGGCAGGTACTGCTAGCTATATCTAGAGTGGTATGTACTGCTCATTGAGCCCATTGTCCCAGCTGTCCAATCTATGGATCCAGCGGCTTTCCAGTCTCAATAAGTGTTGTTGTGTTCCTGGACTGGATTTGACTTTCTCAAGTATCCACCACAGGGGTTTGTCAGGTGTGTGTCTCATCTGCATGTAATGTTGGATCAGAGATGAGATTTCATTTGTACAGCGGATTCTCGTTCTGTGTTCAGAGATGCGGGTATTGGCACTCTGCATGGTCTGCCCTACATATCGTAGGCCACAAGGACACTCGATACAGTACACTACTTGTGTGGACTTGCAATTGCTGAAATGTTGGAGTACCCAGGTCTTATTACCAAAGGTAAAACTTTGCATCTTTTTCGTATATTTGCATGCCACACAAGAGCCGCATGGAAAGTGCCCTGTTAGTGGTCTAAGGTTCCACGGTCCTCCTCGTGGGGTCGCCTTGGTGAAATTGGAATGTACTAAAAATTCACGAATGTTGTGGGATGTCTTAAATGCAAACCGCGGTTCATTCTCCTCCAGGAGATTAAGTTTTGCCAGAGGACAGTACTTCTGAATGATGTTTTTGATGGCAAATGTATGTGGGTCAGGTGTGAGTACACAAGTTAGTCTATTCTTTTTGGCTCTCCGGTGGTTCCAAGAGTAGCTCACGCCACGTGAACCTTGCCTGCTTTTTGGATGTTGTTATGAGTTTTCTTGGGTATCCTCTGTTTTTGAGTCTCGCCCCTAGGTCTGTCGCATTGTTGTAGAAGTCCTCCAGTCAAGTGCAGTTTCTGCACAAACGCTTAAATTGCCCATATGGCAAATTTTCTTTCATATCCATGGGATGGTAGCTGGTGAAGTGTAATAGTGTGTTTCGCGCTGTTGGCTTCCTAAACAAGTTACACATGAGTTTACCATCTAGGTGGCTAATGTTTAAGTCCAAAAAGTGTATAGGTTCCCTGTTGTGTTCCATTGTGAACTGGATATCTGGGTCACAGTTGTTCAGCCACAGAAAAAAGGTACCCAGTTCTGTTTCACTTCCTTCCCATATGAAGATGATGTCATCGATGAATCAATGCCACCATTGTTATTTTCTCGCCATGGGTTGTCTTCATTCGCAATGTATTTTTTCCTCAAAGGCTGCCATATATAAAATGGCCATGCTTGGGCCGAAGGTTGCGTCCATGTCGGTGCCCTTGGTTTGCAGGTAGAATTGATTATCAAAAGTGAAGAATTTCTTGCAGAGCGCCAGAGTCATGAGGTCAATAATAAATGCGATGGGACTCTAGATTGTAAATTCATCTCAGTCAGATAATCGTAGATGCAATGAAGGCCAGCTAGTTAGGGGATGCTTGTGTATAATGCCTTGATGTCCAATGTGACCAGAATTTGAGAAACAGGGTTGAAGTCCAGGTTTTCAAAAATCTGTATAGTGTGGGTAGTGTCCCGGAGGTAGGAATATGTATCCCCGATCATTGGTTTAAGAAATTCATCTACAAATTTGCACAGAGGCTCCAGGCTGGACCCGCACCCTGATACAATCGGGCGACCTGGTGGATTAATTGCATCTTTATGCACTTTTGGTAGGGCGTACAGACAATGTGTGCTTCCATCTGATGTAATAAGGAAAGCCGACTCTTTGTCTGTTATCCAGCCTCTCTCTAGAACAAATTTGACTATTTCCGAAATTTCAGTTATCATCTCTTTAGTTGGATCTTTCTGTAAGGGGCGATATCTTCCCCAATCACTTAAAAGTGTCATGACCATGATTTTATATTGTTCTGACGTCATAATGACAATGCTGCCCCCCCTTTTGTCCGCTGGCTTGATCACAATCTCATGGTTGGCAGTTAATTGTGTGAGCACTTCCTTCTCCGATTTCGTGCAGTTATGTCTGATGGGCACTTTTTTGTTATTTAGTTTTTATAGTCCTTCAAGATGCATTTCTCAACAGTTAATAAATCGCTCAGTATTTGATTTTCCGTGGGCAAAATGAAGATTTGGGTTGTAAACCTGTGTCCAGTTCTTGTTTAGATGTCTCTCTATCTAGGAAGAAAGTGCAAAGTCTCACTATGCGTAGGAAGCATCTTCCATCTCGGTTCTGTACCAATACATGCCTGATGTAGGCACAAAAGTCAGGCCTTTGCTCAGTACCGAAGTTTGTGCTGGTGTTAGATTAATATTTGCAAGATTGAAAATAGGGAGATGCTCCTCTGAACTTTCTCTTGGAATCACTGGCGGCGGCGTCTTGGTCATTGCCGGTTGCCGTATGGTGGCATATTCCATGGCGGAGGCCCCCAACCTCCTCCTTGTCTGCCCCTGCCTAAAAAAGGCGGGAAAACTGGGGGCGTCAGAGGTTGTCCAAACTGGTTGAACACTCTGGGCTGGTAGTTGTATCCTGACCCGTTGCCTGACGAGCTGCTGCTAGAACCCGAAAAAGAGACCCACTCTCTTCTGCCTCCTCATCTTGGACCTGATTGTGTTCCTGGTGTGTTGAGGGAGTTCACATAGTCCTCTGTTGTGTAAGGATATACCAGTTCCGTTTTGAACTCTTTTATGTCCTTTAGTAACTTATTAGTTTTAGAGTGATCAGTGACTTCAGATATTCATGGTAGTGTTCCAATGCTTTTGACGGTTAGTTGTCCATATTTAAAGCCAACATTGGATTTAGGGTGAAATTTTCTTCCTCAGGATTACTCGAATGGCCAATTTGTCAATAAATATTATCGCCAAAATCTTTTTTTAAATTGAATTTTCACCTACTAACAGATTGGATGTATCTGTAAGACTCTCGTTTTAAGATGCACAATTTTCAGAAGCTACTGATTTGCACTTTTAATATGTCAATTCCATTATTGGTGAACAGCCACCACATCTTCTACCAAACCAGGATAACCACTTTTCATTGGCTGTATAAGGTGTTTCTCCCTGTGTGTTGGAAAGAAGGGGTGAGCAGCAACCTGTAGGAGTCCTGAGCCTGGGATACTTACACCTTAACGCACACATGTGCGAATGAAAACCCAGGGGGATGGTTATCGACCCTCCTATGAGAGCCTATGGCAGAACTCTGAATGTGCAGGCGGCCCAGTGAGAGGGTAGGCCCCCTCCTAATGGCAGGTCAGGCCTGGTGACTAGCAGTAATTTGTGTGCACCTGGTTAAATTAACAGTCATAGCCTTTTGTCATTTGGCAAGCTTGAACAGCCTTCTTTATATGAAAGAGTATGCAAAACCAGATCCTCAGTAATCCTGTGTAATATTACACCACTATTTGAGGCACTCTTGATTAGTTCAGGAACTAAATAAATACTAAAAGATCCTCCTATCATTACCTCTGGTGTAAAATAAATAACTAGCATGAGTGGGATCTCTTGGGAGCGACATCATTCACATTTCATAAATAAATAATTAACTAACATCAGTGGGGTCGCCTGGGAGCAAGAACAGTCACATGTCATAAATAAATAAATAAATAACATCAGTGGGGTCACCTGGGAGCAGGATGGGAGCAAGATCATTCACATTTGATAAATAAATAATGAAACCCCTTTTGGACTAACGGGCAGCTGCAGACTACCACATTACGCACCAGATACAGAAAAACGATACCAACTACGCAGTGCCCCGATGTACTAAGGGAAAACTTACCTAACGAGAACACCACAGTTCACAGTGCAGGTAATGGCAGGTTTTGTTACATGCTATGTAGCCGCGTTCCGTACGTTACCCCGGCCTCTGTGCTCAAACAGGGTTTGATTCAGTTTATAATATTCCCTGAGGCATGCCTCGCACCTGCTTTTCCTGACAAGAAAAACACCACAACAATTACACTCCCTACCTCTCTAGGAAGGTAGGGGCAGAATAATGTGCCAAAAACTATAAAGAACCCCCCTCTACACCTTCATGGCTCACTGAGTTCCTCACCCTTCTCTTTCATGGAATGCCCAGGGGCCTGTCAGTGACGAGGACGTGCAGTGCTGCAAGGCAGTATTCCTGAACCCAACAACAAAAAATCCTGTGGCACAAGACTGCTGGTTAACACTAGAGTGGTCAGCACAGTGGGTGCCACAGAATCCCCTTCTGATGGCTCTCTTACATAAGCATGGATGGCATAGGCAAAACAAACCCTGCTAAAACACCTTCCGATCCCCTTCCCCTGTGCCTTTTTCAGACGCCAGTGAAGGGAAATGACAGGCACTGCACCTTGCCATGCTGCCAACAGTATACTTTTCTCCTCACACAGTAATGCCATACTATGGCCCACTTCACAAACTTTCCCCACTCCTACCTCAAGTTACAGAGCGGGGAAGGAAAATCACAACGGCTACCGTCTGTTCCTCACAATGGGAGCACACCCACGGGCACTCTCTTCAGCCTCCGTTAAGCTGCCTCCCTCTCGGCCCTGCTCGGTACCTCAATCCTGGAGAGCAGAGAGTGAAAGCCAGCCCACTCAACGGCCCACAAGGGACTTTTCTCACAACGGAGGGCCTGGCCGCCCTGCACGTTCCTTCGGAGAAGAGCGCCACTTGCGCTCCTCAACGCGACAATATATTTTATTGGTCCTTTCCACCTGTGTCTCAAAGGCGGGGGCCCTATGACAGGATTTTAGGTGGAATCACCTCATTCACACTCCCTTTCCCCTGCTGGCCGAGCATGCCATGTCCCCCAGGATCTCCCACGAAGGAGATAAACAACAGTCATAAAAACAGGACTGATAAAATGATCATGAACACACGATCCATACCCAACAATGAAACACCCACAATGGATTTTGGGGTTTACAGCTGCATTATAGCTTCTACTTTTTTCAGCGCGTGTGTAAAAGGAGGTGGAACAGACACACATCAAGCCCAATAATCACATAGAGAAAAAAACAGCTGAACTGTGCACTTGTGGACGTCAGAGCTAATAGTAAGAACCCCATGTACAGTGTTCAACTTTCTCTCTGTTGTTTTGTCTCTCTCTCTCTCACCCACAACATCCCCCACACACACATACACACAGCCGTGTGACTCACTTCCTGATTCTGCATTATTTACTATTTCTGGTCTAGATGGATGTTGTGGGCAGGCCCGTGCCTCGGGCCGCCCCGCACACGCACTCGCTCACACGCATCCACACAAGGAGACACGGGACACGCGTGTGTGCCTTTTGGCGTCCCGGTGACAACTGCCCGCACGGACGTTCTTTATTCTCAATGCGCATGCGCGGACCAGAACGAGGCTCGCGCATGCGCCGTTCATGCTTGCAACATCACATCCCTTTTTTTCTTCAACCAAAAACAATCTAACATCGACCAGAATGAACCATGTACCTGGTAAACATAAAACATGTAACCCAACGTGGGTTGGCCGTCTGCTGTACCCTCAGCTCAGTCTCCCGAGTCCAGAACATAGTCCTTGAGGCGAGCCGGCACTCTGCGGTTTCCTCGCACCGGGTACCGAAGGGTGCTTTGCGGAGTCGAGCTGGGACCATCTGCATGTGGAATGGCCTCCCTCTGGGCGTCCTCGCCTGACCTTCGGGGACCGCTTCGGAGGAGGTGCTTTCGTCCGGTTCACTGGCCTTCGTTGATGTGTCCAGTTTTTTGAAAAGGGACCTGTTGCGGGTGACGGTCCCCCGGTTGCATGCTGTCGTGACCATGGTTCCTTCCACGTGCGTGACTGTCCACGGGTGAGGTTTGTAAGGCAGTGACAGTTTGCCTTCCGGGTGACGATTCCGCACTAGCACGGAATCACCTACAGCCACTTCCTTGTCTTGGAGACCCCTCTTCTCACTCTCTCTCTCTCTGATTGCGGGCTGCCCGCTCCTCCCTCACTTTTTCATTGTCAATGACCCCGGGTATTGTTCCTTCTATCTCCGGTATCATGCCGCGAGGGCAGCGCCCGAATAGCGCTTCAGCAGGAGCTACGCCCGTCGATTGATGCGGCGTGGTCCGATACTCTCGCAGGAATTCCACAACCTTCTTCGGGAGGTCCTTTCCTCCACTTGCGGATATTCTCAGCACGTTGTTTAGCGTGCGCATGAGCCTTTCAGCTTCCCCGTTCGCACACAGCCACAACGGGGATACTCTCCGGTGATGGATGCCCCTCGCTTTGAGATACAGTGCGAACTGGCTGCCCGTGAACAGGGGACCATTGTCTGAGCATAGTATTTCGGGGAAGCCATGGGTTGCAAACATTTTGTCCAGGGCCCTGGTGGTGTACTCGGTTGCGGTGGACTTTACGATCTCCACCTCGGGATATCTGGACCATTGGTCTACCACCGCTAAAAAGTACATGCCCCGACCCGTCGATCCCTAATCTGCATGGACGGTTCCCCAGGGATTTTCGCTCCGTTCCATTGAGCTGATCGGTGGAGCTTTAACCCCGGGATTCACCGCCTGACACGGCAGACACCTTTTTATGAACAGCTCGACCATTCCCTCGAGGTCAGGGAACCACACCTTGGGACGAAGCCGGGCTTTGGTCTTGGCCACCCCTTGGTGCCCTATGTGAGCTAATTCCAACACACGATTTCTCAGGGCCTGTGGGATCACAATTTGCCTCCCCCTCAGCAGTAGTCCGTCGTCGGAAATGGATAGTTTATCCCTCACCCTCCACAGCGCCTGAAGGTCATTCTGGGCGTCAGCCTGCCGCCTTGCATTGTTCTGTAGCACCTCTCTCCAGTCGCCGCTTCTAACCGCCGTTTTGATGATGTGGAACACTTCATCTTTGGACGATTCCGTCGCTATGGTGAGTCTGGACAGCGCCACCAGCAATGCACCTTCCACCACCTGACAGAGCAGCCCTCTACAAGCAGACACCTCCTTGGTCTTTTCCACACTCTCTGGGTTTGGGTGTCGTGACAGATAGTCCGCTGGATATTGGTCCCTGGTCTATACACCAGTCGAACCCCATATTCCATAAGGGCTAGCATCCATCGTTCGATTCTGGGTGGAGGTTTTGATGACACACCCGCCAGAATGGGCAGCAGAGGCTTATGATCGGTCACGACTACGACCGGCCTGCCCAGGATGTAGAGATGAAAATGGCGACAGCCCCACAGTATGGCCAAGGCCTCTCTTTCTATTTGCGAGTAGCGCTGTTCTGTGTCTGTGAGCGCCTTGCTCGCATACGCAATGGGTCGCATGTCCCCTCTCTTGTCTGCTTGCATCAGCACAGCGCCTACACCCACCGGGCTGGCGTCAACAACGATCTCGGACTCAGCGGTGGGGTCGAAGTACGCCATGGTGTCTCCGTCGGACATGGCATTTTTGATGACCCGAAATGCCTCTTGCTCTTTTCTTTCCCACACCCAGACAGCATCGTTCTTGGTCAGCGCTCTGAGGGGTTCCGACAGGGAGGCCAAACCCTTAATGAAGCGCCCACAGTAGTTTACCATCCCCAAGAAACTCCTTACCTCCGTTGGGGACTGGGGTGCTACGGCCTCCCGAATGTCCTTGATCTTTGCAGGATCGGGCGACACGCCGCTGGCATGAAAGATGAAGCCAAAGAAACCAATGCTTGTCTTTGAAAAACATTTTTCACGGTGTAGGGTAAGCCCCAAATCCTCTAGCCTCTTCAGCATGCACTCCAGTCTCTTCATGTGTTCCGCCTCTGAGTCTGCAAACACCAAAATGTCATCACTCATATTCAAAACACCTTTCAGTCATGCAAGCACCCCCCTGATGGTATTCTGAAAAACTTCTGCAGCAGATGAAATGCCGAAGCTCAGGCGCTTAAACTGATAGAGGCCATCATGCGTCATGAAAGTCGTGATATAACGTGAGTCCAGGTGGAGCTCGAGCTGGTGATAGCCCGCCCTCAAATCTAACTTCGAAAAGACTCTCGCCCCTTGCAGTTCTCCTATAATATCATCGAGAGTGGGCGTAATGTGTCTCTCCCTTTTGATAGCCGCATTTGGGAGGCGCATATCGACGCAGATGTGCACCGCTCCCGGCTGTTTTGGCTTGGGGGCCACCACTATGGGTGAGACCCAGGGCGTTGGGCCTTCTACCCGTTCAATGATGTCAATTCGGACCAGTGAGCGGAGTTCTTCCTCCACCTGCTCCCGGAGATGGAACGGGATCCTTCGATGTTTGAGAGCTGTGGGCCTGATGGTGTCGTCGATGTGTAGACGCACAGGAGGAGCTCTCAACTTTCCCACTCCTTCGAAAATGCCTGAGAATCTGGCTAGTAGCTGCTCAATGTCTACTTGATAGACTGCAAAATGCACAAGGTCCAGTGCCTCCGACGCTGCACAGCTAAGCAGGGATTGGGGGCTCACGTCAGTGATGAAAAATTGTGCTTTCATGGACTTGCCGCCCTTTGAAACAGGCGCCACGAAGACACCCTTGATGGGGAGCGTTGCGTCACCACTGAACGTGAAGATCTTTGCCCTCGATACATCCAACGGTGGTGGTCCCGGGATCGACTCGTAGTGATCAGAGGCCAGCACACATACCGAGGCTCCTGTGTCAATCATCACTTGTGTAGGGACCCCTTGGATGTCCACTATGCATTTGGGCTGCCTCTTTTTCCTTTCCCCTGTGGCTATGCTCGAAATGAAGAATACTTCCTCCTCCTCTTCTTCCTCCTCGCCCAAGTTCAGCCTCTGCATATCCTGTTCAACTGTCGCAATGCACTTTTGCCCCCTCGACCTGCTGCCAAACAACCTGGCCGGACCCCTTTGAGTAGCCACCGGCGCAGGAGCGCGGCACATCCGGGCATAGTGTCTGAGTCTGTTGCATCTGCCACAGGATCTGGATTTGGGGGGACATTCTTCGGAGTGCGACAAATCGTATCCACAATACTGACAAATGGGCGCCACTCCATGCGTCGGGCTTGCTTCTTGGTGTTTCTGACTCCACTTACTCTTTGATGCGGACTGCCTCCCTACCGCAAACGCCTCTTCTGACCTGCTGGGACGCACCGCCAAGTCCATTGTGGCACCCCTCGACTCTGCCAGTTCATATATTCTTCCGCTGTCCAGGATCTGTGTCAGAGTCCACCCTGGCTCTCTTAACACCTGTCTGCGGAGTTTTCCTGAGCCACAGCCTTGGATGACTTGGTTTCTAATCATGGACTCCTCGTTGTCACATCTGCACGCCGTGGCCATTTGTCTTAGGCGAGCGCAGAATTGATCAAGCGACTCTTCTTCCCGCTGTTTTTCACTATTGAACAGGAACCTCTCATAGTCCACGTTGGACAGCGGAATAAAATGATTCTTTAAGGTAGTCTTGACCGCATCATAGGTGACTACTTGCAGGTTAAGGGATCATAAATGCGTAGGACGTCCATACCCACGGAGTATAGTAGAGTTGCCCTTTTTGCGTCATCATTAGTTTCTCCTATTGCGGTGAAGTACATGTCCAATTTTCTTATCCACAGCAACCATCTTGGGCCCAATTTTGAGGGTGGACCCGACGTGTCGAATTCTTGCATGGGTAACAGCGATCCCTGTTGTCTCCTCCTTACCCCCACCTGCGCTGTCCCTGCATCTTCGTCACTCTCCGCCATGTTCACAGGTCGCACTGGCACCTCCTTAGGGTTTAGAGGCCGCAAACCTGACTTGTGCAGACAGTCGACGTACCTCAGGCCGCTGCGTGGTGTGGATCAATGTGGCCGTGGACCCGTCCAATTACCACAACTTGAGGGACAGTCGTCTTGGATGTCGACAACTGTCAGGATTCCAAAAATCCGTTCACTGTAATTTCTGTGGAACGGGAGCAGTGCACGAGCACCTTTTCAGGCCGCTACTGCCCCATGTCCTGCGTAGAAACCGATCCGCTTTGCTCGTGCTGGATTCGGGGAATGCTCCGATATAATGTTGCTGCAGTGTACATGCAGCGTTATGTCGGCGGAACGCTCCGTTCGGATCCTGCTTCGTCGCCAGATGTTGTGGGCAGGCCCGTGCCTAGGGCCTCCCCGCACACGCACTCGCTCACATGCATCCACACAAGGAGACACGGGACACGCGTGTGTGCCTTTCAGCGTCTCGGCGGCAACTGCCCGCATGGACGTTCTTTATTCTCAATGCGCATGCGCGGACCAGAACGAGGCTCGCGCATGTGCTGTTCATGCTTGCAACATCACAATGGAGAACATTTATACATCTAGCAATGCCACACCCACTGATGCACAGGCAGTAGATGAATATTTGATCGACACATGTCACCTTTGAAAGGATGATGACCCTTAAAGTATTGGTTCGACATGCAATCTGTATGGACAGCATCACCTTTTCCTGTTGCCAATGAACTACTTCGTATGCCCTCAGCTAATGTGCAATTGGATTTTTTTCAGTGTTGCTTGAGAATGTGTGTCTGACAACATGAGATGCCTCCCTATACCTGATGTATATCCCAGCAGACTAAGGCAAGGTTCCGGTGCTTTTACAAGCACAAAAGTATCAACAAAGACAGAGCGAATCACTTTCACATAAAGAGGATCTCTGTCCTAGTGGAAGGCAAGGGATGCATTGCAGTGGAGTGGGGTGGAGTGGGGTTGGAGCGGGGTTTGAAGCTGCTGTAGTCATGGATACTACTAGTTCAGTTTCTGAAGATTAAATAACATCGTGTTTGTGGTAGTGAATAATTAAAGTCAACTGTAGTGTTGTGAGGATGATAAAATATGTGCCCTATGTCCACCTAGGGCCACTGAAAACATCTACCTCAACCGCAAGCACTGGCATTCCATCAACGTACATGCAGGTTGTATGCGATGCCCAGGGAATCATCACCTCTGTCTATGCAAACTATGCAGGGTCCACCCATGACAGTTTCATATACATAATGTCCGCCCTGAGCCAGGCCCTGGAAGCTGGGAAGCATGGCGACACAGGGCTCACAGGTGAGTACAAATGCGTGTCACACCCAGACAAATACACAAGCCCAACTAATGACAACCATTATCACCTTACCAGGGGACAGTGGCTACCCTCTGAGCACCTACATGATGACGCCAATATGGAACCCACCACATCACCCCAGGTATGATACAACGCAGCCCATATTGCAACAAGGGGCATAGTGGAGCGCACATTCAGAGTGCTCAAGTCACACTTCAGCTCCCTTGACCCATCTGGCGGACAGCTACTATATGCACTCCCAGTAGTGTGCAGGATCATTGTGGCAGCATGTGTCCTGCACAACATTGGAACACGGTGGGGCATACTGGTGGATATGCTGGTGCCCCCAAATCCCCAACCACACTCACGGCCGCTGCACATGGGAGGGGAAAGGGCATGTCGCGTGGCAGCCCGTACCCAGCTTGTGGCCACATTTTTCCCCTAAACTCCAACCCCTGCGGAGTAAACACAGGCCTGGCACATACCAGGTGACAATCGATGATGAGAAAGGGACAGTTAACTGTCACAACCTTACCACCCTGAGAATGTGTCCACAGAAATGCCACATTGTGTGCATCCCTAGCTACTTAAACACAACCAATGCCATGTGACCAAAAGGAACACATGCAAGGTGCATATCGCACCCACCACCCTGCAAAACAGGGCATGAAAGTACTGGTATGCCACCCAAACCCTCCCAACCCCCATGAACCCCGTCCGCCACACCATACCATGGTATGCAACAGCAAAACATCAAACCATATGCATAATACATGACACAATAGTCATGAAGTGCCATGTGAGAAATGTAAATAGGCACCAGACAATTACGCCTGACATGGAATCCGAAGAAATGACTGACCAAAAACTCACACCCTGAAAACTGCAGCACAAATGCATGCCACCAGTGGTGCAAGCAACACAAGTTGAATACCTGTTGCCATGCACATTGGACAAGAGCAAATTGGCAATACAAACACTGTGTGCTGAGTGTGTCCCCCCTGAAACACACCGCTCACCGGACAGCACAGTGAGTGTGCATTGTGTTGGGGAAAACCCTTGAGCATCATGAAAAATAAGTACAATCAACAAACTAGTTCCCTGTGATGCATGTACATGATCAATGAATCAGAAGTGAACATGGATTGTAGGGACACAGCATGCCTGTGAAGGCAATCTGGGTGCACATGTGTGCATGGTGTCGCCGTAGCTGATGTGGGGGTGTATTGCCTAAGTGTTTGTGTAACTAGGGACATGCATAGAATACATGCATGTGAAAGGAAGTGAGCCTCAGTGTCCTGTACACAGCACATGAGAACATTGCACTTAAGGACCCCCCTGTGTGTTAAACCACACCAATCCCCTGACACCTCAAAATAAAACCCAACATAGGATCAGCCATTGACCAGCAGAACATATCATGTACAGAGTACCCCACATCGACAATGGCAGACAGTGAGCCATCACTGATTCATTGAAAATCCATATAGGGCCTACACACAAAATGCATCAAAGCGCCTCAAGGAGGGAGGTAACAAGGGAGAATAACAATACCTTCCTACAAGTCCTTCAAACAGTCCAGAATGTGAAAACTAGCAATCAAATCAAAGTCCATAGTAAAAGTGCTTGAAACAATAAGGGAGAGTCTAGGGAGGGAATGTGGGAAAACAAAACTAGCATCAACATTGCAATGCCTGACGACAATAGTTGCAGTGCAGGAGTCACATAAGGAGGGGGGTGAGGGAAGAGGAGGGAAGAGGTGAGGAGAGTAACAAAACAAGTGACAAACAATGGAAGGTCGATGAATAATCAAAATAGTACTGGGGAGGGGGAGAAGAAACACAGAAGGGAAAGGGGGAACAGTCGACCTGTAATCAGTGGTGGAGGGACTGATGATAAAAGTAAGTGCCAACATAAAACTCAAAAAGGTGAAGGTGGGGGGTGGATGGACAGAGGCAGAGGGGCAAGTGCCTGCAAAGAACAAGCGGCTACGTATCACCATGCCTGATGGCAATTGGGGTAGTGCCGTAAAAAGACAGACAGAGGACAAGGAGGAGGGGTAAGGGTGGTGGACAGGGAGAGGGACGAGAGAAGGGAGGAGGGGAACAAGATGTAAAGGCAGGAAGGAGGAGAGGGGGAAAGAAAGCACACACAGGGGGCAGAGGGAAAGAAGACGGTGCAGAAGGGGAGGGGGTGTGATGGTGAAGGGTGGGAGACAGAGGGAGACTGGTGGGGGCAGGTGGAGACTGGCGGGGACAAGGGAGACAGGGGGACACTGGCAGGGGGCAGGTGGAGACAGGCGGGGGCCAGGGTTGGACAGTGGTAGACAGGGCCTCCATTGTGGGACTTTGGCAGTGGTGGCAGGCTCCAGCCTCCTGGTTGGCCGGATTGTCACAAGGGCCAAGTGCAGCCAATGGGAGGGGGGAGCAGGTCCAGGCCACAAACATGAGAGTCAAGTAAAAAGCAATGCAGCCATATTTCAAATGGCACAACAAAACACCAGGCAGGGCTGCAAGATGGCCAAAACAGGGGAAGCAAGGAATTGGGGGTCGTTGAAATGCACGGTGACAAGGATAACTCAGCGTGCAGCGTTCATATGGCATATCAAAATCACCATAGGCCAAGTGTCCCAATGCAACATTGTCAGCACACAGACCCCTTCCACCATCAGTGTGTGTTACACAGCCAAAGGGTGCGTGGTACTGCCTACAGCAGGAAGTGCTTGAACATAGAAAGTCAATTCATAAAAAAATCATAAGCAACATGATGAAATCAACAGTCAACAGAATACTCACCAAAATGAAGTGCAGACATGCATTGGAGAAGCCATCCGGAATACCCAGTAGGGGTGTACACACAAGTAGGACTGCAGGCTGGCCACAGATATGACGGAAACCCAAAGCCCCTGTGTGAGATGCTGTCACACCGAGCCATTCTTGCGAGCCCATGGAAAGGGGAAGCAGGAGTAGCATATGTGTCAGGACCCCATGCAAAACACATACACGAGACAAGCCTGAATGGGCACTGCTGGAACACACACTGGATGCCTTCAAATGCCACAAAGCACCACACTGTCACATGAATGCACAATAGACAAAAAAGAATATATAATAATTACTTGCAGGGAAAAAAAAATATATATATATATTTAAATATGGCCACATATGACCCGGGGGCTCAAGGGGACACCCAGGAGGGGGAGGTAGAGGGTGCACCTCAACACCCACATGTGTAGATGTTGAGATCAACAAAAAAAAAACTCACTGAGCTCAGCGCCTGCACGGCCCGACCTATGTGGGTGATATGTTGTCGTCGTCACCATATGGATGGAAATCAGAAGGTGGACGCAGCACAGTTGCCTCACCACACCTATCTGCGCCTTGCCCCTCAGCGGCAGCAAGCATGCAGGTCTGGTAAGCCAGGAACTGCATGACAATGACACGTAGGTCTGCATGCATTACCTCACTTGTCACACGTTCTTTCTCCTGCAAGGACTCACAGGTAAGACGGATTTCTGCCTGCATGACCTCACATGACATACAGAGTACCTCCCGGCTTGCATAGAGTTCAGCTGAGATGGTTCTTTCAAGCCGCTCCATCCTGTCTTCTGCCGGCCTATTCCCGTCCATCATGAGAGCACCCAGAGTAGATTGGAGGGTTTGGTGTTCGACCCTCAGGGCCTCACAGTGTGCCTCTGCCTGAGCAGAAATTGCTTGATGCAGAGCTACCATTTCAGCCTGGCGCTCTCTGTCAGAGGCCGCCATGCTCAGCCTGAGTGTCACGACTCGCTCCCTTCGCTCCCGTTCCCGCCACTTGGGGGCATGTTTTGGGGCTTATTCCCTGCTGGACATTTCCTCCGAACCTAATGCCACAGTGCTGCAATGAACTGGGAGCGCTAAATCCCTATTTTCCAAACTACTTCCCTTCCGGATCCATTCCAGGTTTTTGGCAGCCAGCATGCTTCTTTAACCAAATGACTGTGCTTCCCAGAATGCCTGGCCCACTGCTCCACCTCCACCCTTGCAGGACAAGGTTGGGTGGAGGATAGGCAACACCTGTGGCTGCAGGTGCAGCAGTCAGCACACCTGAGGCGTGTGCTCGTTAACAGCTTTAAAAGCCTCAGTCTCACTTCAGTCCAGCGCTGGTCATCGTCTGCAGTGTTCCTGTTTTGACTAGTCCCTGGTTCCTTGTTCCTTGCCTTTTGTACCTACTTTCTTGTTCCTGTTTTCTTGTTTCCTCCGCCCTGAATTTCGGATTCATGAGCTAATTGATTTCTGCTCCCTTGATTTCCCTTTTTGTCTTCCTCTGTTTGCAGGCAGCATTTCTCAGTGCTTTCCCCTTTTAGATGCAGCCCAGTTTGTCTGTGTTCTATATTTCTTTGACTCTGTCCTTTGCTGCTGTTACCCATTTACCTTAGCCTTCCTCTTAGTTTAGTTTCCTGTCTTTTCCTTGGAGGGGTAGGGAAAAGTTTGCATTGGTTATTTAGCTTTTTCCCTGCTCCTGATCCTTACTTCTATTGGGATCCATTTCAGGTTTTCCTTAGCTCTTCTGCATTTATTTTCCCTTTTGATTTTAGGTGTGGTGTGCGGTTGTTAGCTAGCTCCTGTGTGAATGCTTATGTTTTCCTCACTATTTGTTATCACTATTTCAACTTAGGTATTTAGTTTTCTGCAGCGGATCACGCTCGGCTGCCTTCCAGCCTTCACCCTTGCCCTGCCGGGCTCCCCACATTACAGCGGATCACGCTCTGCTGCCTTCCAGCCTCCGCCCTTGTCCTCTGGGCTCCCTGCCCTGCAGCCTGCCTCGCTCCGGCTACCTTCAGCCCTTGTCCTCTTGGGCCCCCTGTTCTACAGTCTACCTCTCCCTGGCAACCTACAGCCCTTGCCCTCTGGACCTTCCTACTTCTCCCATTGCTGTTCTAGCCTCTCGGGGTCCCGGTTTCATCAACAGGATTCGTGGGCTAGCTGACATTCAAGAGGTATATCTCGTCCTTGTGAGTACAGTTCTTAAGTTCCCTTATTTGATTCCATCAGAGTGTTAGTTCACAGATCCTGTCATTGCTTGCCCTCCACGTGGGTTTAGCGCTGTCAGTACCTGTAACAGCAATTGGGGGTAAGGCGCTTGCCGACTTTCCTCGCGGTCAGGTGCTTACCCCACATCCCTTTTCATATATTGGGTTTAAAATCACACTCTGTTTGCACTCCTGGCTTCTAGCATACATGAGTCATTGTTCCTATGTGCACATTTCCCTTGCCATATTCGCTGCCTTAGTATTCGCAGGACTAATCCTGACAGTATCCTGACAGTATGACCAGCCCAAAATTCCCATTGAATATGGCAAGTTTAAGAAAGAAAGGCAGCAAGGCCTCTAACAAGTTAGTACAGAAAGCTTCCCCTACATTTACCTGTGACAATCAAATCACTAGTCTTGGTTTAAATGAACTCCTTGTCACGAATGGGCATTTACGAGCAAAGTATTTTTCCCATAGCATGGCACATCCTACATTGCCTGATCCTAGTTCGATCTTTTGTTCTGATCCCGATTCTATGTCAGCGCAAGCCTTAGCCGCAGAAAACAACACACTGTTAGACTTATTATACAAGAGTACCTCTGTTGTTGAACCCCATGATTCCAGTTGTGCTTCATCTCAGATAGAACAGTTTCATGGTACAAACATAACGAATGGAGGGGTTCCTTGCATAACTTCAGTTTTCTACTCTCAGCCCAAATACTTCTTTGCACAAGTACATACGGTAGTCCCTAATGTCAAGAGGTCTAAGGTCAATAGATTACTTAAGGGTAACACAGACCAAGTTAGTATGAGAAAGTATAAATCTCAGAACCTGAAAGCAGTTGAGGACAATGCACAATCGGTGCACATCCAGATTGCTAGTGCAGGATCCAGCCCTGATGCCACTATGCCTCCCCCTGTGCCTACTGATAGTGATGTACAGCTAATGCAGGGCATGCTAAGAGCTAAGCTTGAGGAGTTAACACAAGAATTCATTTCTTTACAAGAGGAGAATAAGATCTTGCACGCATTCCTGAATACACCTCAGACTTTATCCATTGATGTTGATGAAGTGAACACAGTTCAGCCCCTGAGTGCAGAGACTTTGGTAAACCATGATAATTGCCAATATGTTAGATCTATTGGAAGTGAAAGTCTTTCTTCTAGCACAGCGCTCAATCTGGGCACAGTTTCTAACAATTGTTCTGCTGATTGTCAGGGATTGCAGTTAGCTGAAGATTTACAAGCCACTCCTTTACCTAAAGTTTCCTGTGTAGCAGTCTGTCATAATTCTGAGCTAGCACACATACAAGCTTCTGATCTCCAAACACAATACACAAAGGTGACATACACAGATTCAGTCACTACAGTAGGCTTAGGTCCTGCTCTTGATACAGCTGCTGAGACTGAAGTAGATGTTAAAGCTGATGTGGAAAACGATCTTACCTCTGGGTTCACTCTTCCTTCTGCCAATCCTGATCAATACGAACAGTCAGAGACAGTACAGATTTCATGTTCTGATGAACTCATTCCACAGTATACAGAACCAAAAGACCAGCAGGCGATTCCTGAACTGTTGATTGTTAATCTGCCTCTTTCAGAAGCTAAGACAGAGGAATGGACAATTGACGAAATCCTGATTAACAGAGACTTTACTATGGTGATTCCACTGGTTGATTTTGACTTCCACAAAGAAAGAGACTCTGTGTCACCCACTAAAGAAAAGGTCTGCAAGGGTACAGTTCAGTCCTTGGTTACTGGAGCCAAGGAGTCTAATGCCCTAAAGGTGCCCTCCATTCCTGAGTCACCAATGTGTCTATCAACTTCTGAGACTTCTGGGTGTCCTCCTACAACCATTGACTCTTCTGTGATCCAATCCACAGCCCTGCAGTCATCTTTGGTACACGTGTCTTCAATCAATGAACCGCTGCCATGTCTGCCATTTAATCAAGAGCCTCCACCATGCACGGGGTCAGTCCCAAAGACCCTGACATGTTTGGATTCAGCTACCGAGATGGCTCCAACTTGCATGCCTTCAGCTTCAAAGTTTCCTCTGGCCTGCCTGTCTTCAGCTACAGTGACTCATCCAGAAGATCATCCTTCAGCCAGAGAGCCTCCGGTAGTCCATCATATGTGCATGTCTTCAGTTCCAGAGTCTATTACTTGTTTGCCTTCAGTTCATGAGACACCGGTATCCTGCTTAGCCTCGCTTCCAACATCAGAGGTATACCTGTCTACACCATCAGATCCTGCTGTATTTTCTACTGCTCCAGACAGTCCTCCTGAATCCCAAACATCTACTGTCGATGAACGTTTAGATTGCCTTTCTTTTGCTTCAGGAGGAGCACCAGAATGCCTGCCTTTTCCACAAGACGATTCTTCCAACTGCTTCACTTTAGCATCAGAGCCTCCTAAAAATGCAGCATCAGAGTTTGAGACTTTTGCCAGCTCCCGCTTCAGAGTCATCAAGCTGGACCAAGTGGTGAGTCAGAACCACTCACCTGGGTATGCACAGGGGGTGGTGCAGACCGGCGTATTACCTACAGAACTTGTGCAACAGAATTCCGCCAAGAAGCACCAGTTGGGTGCTAGTAGCCAAAGGAAGGGAATGTCTGCTGCAGTTCAAGATGTGTCTGTTATCGCTCCTTCTGCGAGTGTGCCTGAAGTACCAAGTACTGTGTCTATCACTCCTATCAGTATGCCAAACGTCCCTGCTGTTGTATCCAACGTGCAACAAAGTAGCTACACGACTGTCACCAGGAGTACCAGCCTCGTACAACCCATTGGACTTCCAGGCATCCAAGGTGTAGAACATGTGCAGTCAAACCTTAATCATTTTCAACCACAAGCTTTTTCCCAGATGGATGACAGAAAAAGATCTGAACCTCTACCTCAGCCGCCACCTTCTCTAATGGCTGAACATGAACATTTCCTGAAGCCAGCAACTTCCTCACCTCCCGCATGTCCGCTCTCGGCAGAAAGGCTAACAGAACTTCTACCATTGTCTAAGGCAAGTTGCACCAGTCTGCCTCCCTCCTCAAAGACTTACAAGGGTCCACTCCCAGTGACTGAGCTTCCTGGACCTTTCAACGTTGCTTCAGGTCTTGCAAGTCCTTCATGCCCTTCTTCGAACCATGAGTCTCTTCCTCACCAGAAACCACCGTTTCCATCAGTATCACCTCCAAAGACAAAGCACTCCTATCATGGAAGCCCATCTGCCTTTGCCCACAAGCCACCATTTCCATCAGTGCCACCTCCAAAGAAAAAGCACTCCCATCATGGAAAGAAGAAGTCTCGTGCGGGTGGCGGGCACCCGAAGAGGGCCGTAGGAGGGGGTATACTGTCACGACTCGCTCCCTTCGCTCCCGTTCCCGCCACTTGGGGGCATGTTTTGGGGCTTATTCCCTGCTGGACATTTCCTCCGAACCTAATGCCACAGTGCTGCAATGAACTGGGAGCGCTAAATCCCTATTTTCCAAACTACTTCCCTTCCGGATCCATTCCAGGTTTTTGGCAGCCAGCATGCTTCTTTAACCAAATGACTGTGCTTCCCAGAATGCCTGGCCCACTGCTCCACCTCCACCCTTGCAGGACAAGGTTGGGTGGAGGATAGGCAACACCTGTGGCTGCAGGTGCAGCAGTCAGCACACCTGAGGCGTGTGCTCGTTAACAGCTTTAAAAGCCTCAGTCTCACTTCAGTCCAGCGCTGGTCATCGTCTGCAGTGTTCCTGTTTTGACTAGTCCCTGGTTCCTTGTTCCTTGCCTTTTGTACCTACTTTCTTGTTCCTGTTTTCTTGTTTCCTCCGCCCTGAATTTCGGATTCATGAGCTAATTGATTTCTGCTCCCTTGATTTCCCTTTTTGTCTTCCTCTGTTTGCAGGCAGCATTTCTCAGTGCTTTCCCCTTTTAGATGCAGCCCAGTTTGTCTGTGTTCTATATTTCTTTGACTCTGTCCTTTGCTGCTGTTACCCATTTACCTTAGCCTTCCTCTTAGTTTAGTTTCCTGTCTTTTCCTTGGAGGGGTAGGGAAAAGTTTGCATTGGTTATTTAGCTTTTTCCCTGCTCCTGATCCTTACTTCTATTGGGATCCATTTCAGGTTTTCCTTAGCTCTTCTGCATTTATTTTCCCTTTTGATTTTAGGTGTGGTGTGCGGTTGTTAGCTAGCTCCTGTGTGAATGCTTATGTTTTCCTCACTATTTGTTATCACTATTTCAACTTAGGTATTTAGTTTTCTGCAGCGGATCACGCTCGGCTGCCTTCCAGCCTTCACCCTTGCCCTGCCGGGCTCCCCACATTACAGCGGATCACGCTCTGCTGCCTTCCAGCCTCCGCCCTTGTCCTCTGGGCTCCCTGCCCTGCAGCCTGCCTCGCTCCGGCTACCTTCAGCCCTTGTCCTCTTGGGCCCCCTGTTCTACAGTCTACCTCTCCCTGGCAACCTACAGCCCTTGCCCTCTGGACCTTCCTACTTCTCCCATTGCTGTTCTAGCCTCTCGGGGTCCCGGTTTCATCAACAGGATTCGTGGGCTAGCTGACATTCAAGAGGTATATCTCGTCCTTGTGAGTACAGTTCTTAAGTTCCCTTATTTGATTCCATCAGAGTGTTAGTTCACAGATCCTGTCATTGCTTGCCCTCCACGTGGGTTTAGCGCTGTCAGTACCTGTAACAGCAATTGGGGGTAAGGCGCTTGCCGACTTTCCTCGCGGTCAGGTGCTTACCCCACATCCCTTTTCATATATTGGGTTTAAAATCACACTCTGTTTGCACTCCTGGCTTCTAGCATACATGAGTCATTGTTCCTATGTGCACATTTCCCTTGCCATATTCGCTGCCTTAGTATTCGCAGGACTAATCCTGACAGTATCCTGACACTGAGTGAGCGGCACATGGACCGCGTAGCCTGCTGTTTGGGCTGCACTTGCCTTTCAGGGGGAGGATGGAACGGGACGCACTTTCTATACCTTGAGCCATCATCTCAACTGCTCCCCCCTGTTGCTGTGCTATGGCAATAACGGCATGCTCCCACTCAATTGACCCCTGTAGCGCACGGCCACCGTGTTGCCGGACACAACACCTGCCGGGCTCAAAGAGCTTTGGTCCTTGCTGGGTTGATGCCGCCCACGACTGCAGGACTGCATCCCTCTGTTGATCTGATGCCCCAGGAACATGGCCAACTGGTGTGAAGTGTGACCCTGCACCCGTAACCACTGCAGGTGGACATTCCAACCCCGCCTGGCCCCCTACTGCAGGTGTCGCAGACAGAAGATCATCCAATACAGGATCACTTACCGGCGATGACACGTAATGATGCAGATCCGGCTCAACATAGTGGTCAGAGGATACATCAGAGCCTGACTCAGAGTCTGCTCTGGGCACGATGGCCTGGAGCACCATTGAGTTCTCGTGGGCTGCCACCCCACGACCACCACTGGTGCCTGGTTGGTCATGTGAACTGACCACCATGTCTGGGATGACATCTTCATCCTCTGCCTCCAGTCCTTCATCACCTGCAACTTAAACAAAAGAAACATGAAGCAGACATGTCACACACAACTCAAAGCCCAACATGCATCCAGTGGCATTGCAATGCACGGGTATCCCGAAAGCAGAAAAGGATGTGTGCAAAATGTGAAGCCAACACATGTTTTGCATGTTGCCCATCACCTGCATCACACACAACCTCTAGCAGGCACATATCCAAGGCAGAAATGAGAGATGGCAACAAAGAGATGGCACGTAGCATAAGCATGTGGGAACAAACAAAAAGCCACAGCTGGCAATCACACCAAACACACCATGACACATGTAACATGCATGCTCACGTGCAGCACTCAACAACCATTGACTATGCAGAGTACATGTGTCACAGGAGGCACCTACGCCACTGTGTTTCGATACAGTGAAAGGAGGGACATGGGTACGTACATGGCAGGTCACTATCACACAGCAGCATTGTGTTGGCATGTTGAAGGGGTGAACTTGGGACAGGAGTGGGTGTGTGCGGTGCAGTGCATGTGTACCCCCTCAACTTCTAACATCAACACGTACGTAGTGATGTCAATCTCCAAACGTGACGGCAGTGTAAGGGCAATTGCAGCCATCATGTGCAAATGGCATGCACCATGTAGCATGGATACCGTGAAATACCCACCCTCTGGGCAATAGCAGGGAGGCACTGCATGGCAATGAAAGGTTCACCACAGATCTGTGCATTGTCACACAGTGTTGGCATGCATCTATTGCATGCTGTCAGTCAAATGTCACTACAGCCGATGAGAAGTGGACATGATGCAGGACAGATGAGGAACCAACAGTAGTACAGCCATGCATGCAGAAGACACACCAGTTGAAAAGAGGCAGGGGGCCTGTAACAGGGGGAGCCATGTGCAAGACACAGATGTGGACACCCTAAAGTCGTGCATGATGACATACATACCTACAGTGAGGATGAATGGCGTTCCAAATAACATGACACTTGGATCATCCTGGAGACTACAATGAGCAGGCGGTGAAGAACACCTACGGGCAAACATGGAATGCACATGGAGCATGAATGTGCACACATGTGCACAGGGAGCCGCTGCCATCAGCAAAGTCAGAGTGAGACACACTGCACCATAACAACGATCATACTGGGCACAGTGACATTAAGAATACGCAAGTGCATGGAGAAGGGATAAAGGGTTGAAGTCCCTGGAAGGGGGAGAAGTGGAACGTGCCAAACAGAGGAGACCACAGAATGAAAATGAAGTCCAATGATAGAATATGCATTCAAAAGGTGGTAGTGCAGCCAGCAAGTGGCAAGTGCAAGATCATTTGGATAGGGCAAATCTGATGCGTGCAGAAGAGTAGTGGGGGACTGTATGGTTACACATACAGGACCCATTGCAATGGGATGCGTGGAGGCAGTGCAGCAGGGAGGCAGGGTGAACAGGTACATGTGCCCAAAGGACTGAGGGTGTCCAGGTGCAGAGTGCCAAGAGAGGAAACAGTTCAGCTGGGGAGAAGAGGGGCTAATGCAGGAGAAAATAAGAACGTCTTGAGGTGCTTCCGGAAGCAGAGATGTTTCTCCTCAAGTTTCAATGTCGCAGGTGGGCTATTCCAAAGGGAGGTCCCAGCCGTAGACACAGATCTGCCCCCAGCTTGTTTCTTCGATAAACGACTGACCCGGAGGGAGTGTGAGGTAAAGGAGCAAAGGACTTGAGAGGGGAGGTATAGGCAGAGGGATAGTTGAAGGTATTTTGGACCCAGGCCCCAGAAATCCTTGTGCACAATGCAGAGAGTCTAAAATGTCATCCTTGCATCCACTGGTAGCCAATGGAGGGATTTCAGAGCTGGAGCAATAGGATCCCAGGGCTTGAGGCCAAGGACAAGTCCTGCTGTCCTGTACTGGATTAGTGGTAGAGGGCAGAGTGTGGCGGCAGGTAGAATTTTGAAAGTGCCTGTCACAGTAGTCCAACCTTGAGACAACCAGAACTTGAGAGACAGTGAGCTTGTAGGTGAATGAGAGGAAAGGCACAGTACCCCTGAGGAGGTTAAGCAAGAACTTAATATATCTCAAGAGACATCAGAAATGTGTGCAGTGAAGGAATGTGTGGAGTCAAAGGTGACCCTGAAGTTGTTGGCCTTGCAGGTGGCGGTAGGAGGAGGTCCAAGGGAGTCCAGCCAGAGAGTGAGGGGAAAGGATGGTGAAGGTGTACCGATGAGGGGGATGTCAGTCTTGCTGGCATTCAGACAGAGATCGTTGGCAGTACACCAATTTCACATGGCAATGAGGCTATCAGAAATGAGGGAGTGAGAAGAGGTGTCTGACAGCAGCCTGAAAATGAGTTGAGTGTCATCAGCATAGCACAGGAAGTTGTTGGAGAAAATGGAAATGCAGTAGGCAAGAGCTGCCAGGTGCTGTTTGGAAAGACAGGCCGACAGGTAAGACCCATGGTGAACACCACAGGTAGAGAGGGACATTCATGAAAGGAAGGACCCAAGTTGTAGATGGGAGGGTCACACACGCCAAACACACATGTCATTGAGTAACATGCATCTATGCTCACCGGTCGATGCATCATAATCCATCCTCTCTCCCACTCCATGGATTTGTTCTTCCGGGATGAACTCTGCAGCGATCTCCTTGTGCTGAGTGAGTTCTTCCTCCTATGGTGCTGGCCGACCACCAGTCACTTAAGACATGGAATAATTGGAGGCACGCTTTGTTTTGCACAGCGTCAGAGGTCATTCCAACGCTTGTAGCAGTCCTGAGCCTTGCGCACCTGGAATCCCATGGCTGTCACACCATCCGCAACATGCTGCCAGTGGACCCAATGCTGGGGAGGTGTTGTATGGCACTTTGGGCCCAAAAGCCTATCGTGTCTGTGTTCCGACACGTAGTCCACAAGGAAGTCCAGTTCCTGCTTGCCGAAAAGCTTCTTCCTCGATGTGCAGAAGGCCGGAGCCATGTCTGGGGTCACAGACTCTTGCACAGGATCACGCTTCCTCCTTTTGGGCAGTGTTGCTGACCCTGAATGTCCAATGTGGTCCTGATCAGTGGGGGCAGTGGCGCTGGTGGACTGGACCAAGGGAGTAGGTGTTTGAATGAGGACGGAAGGTCTGGCTTGGGTCTGATTCACTGCTGGGGTGGTGTTGGCTGCATCTGCCCATGCAGTTACCACCACCTGGCTGCTTGGGGCAGCAGATGTCATAACTGCCCCAGATACGTGTGCCCCAGTCACAGCTACACTGGACACACGTGACACGCACCTCTCATCAAGATGGAAATTGTCCTGGGAGTCCTCATCATGCAATGCAACATGCGCTGCCCGACCCCGAGCACGGGTGGTGGTCCCCACAGCTGCACTTGCAGCTACCACCACCGGTGGGCCGTGACAGCAGATGGAAGTTGCTGTTGGGTCATATGGGCGCCAGGTTGTGATGTAACAGCTGCATCTCTAGGAGCCACAGGGGGTGGTGGCATGTCTGCACCAGCACATGGCTGAGCATCCTGCACCAGTGGGGCACCCCTGCCTCTTCCCCCTCTGTAGCCACCCTGGCCACCTTGCACTCCCTGTCCCCCCTGGTCTCCGTGCCCACGTGCCTGACCACGCCCAGCCCTGGGAGGACACACAGCTTTGCCACCCTTAGACTTTGGTGGCCTCCCAACCATGGCACAGATGGTGAATAGCCGATGGGAGGTGCACTCAGCAATTGTCCTGGGCAATTGGGTTGAAGGGGGCAGGGTACTGGATGGAATAGGTACCCCTGTGCTCCTGCAAGGCTGTCTGTGATCCCGGGGGAAAAATGATGGGTCACGCAACGCTCATGCCCCCCCTAAAAAAAAGAAAAATGTGCATGCGACCCCAGTAGCCCTTCTGCATGGATTTTACCTCCAGCAGTACGTTGTGGCACCCAGGGACACACAAAACACATATGCGTGGAACACGTGGGTTACTATGACCTTGAAAAAGGTACGCGGTGCAAAGGGGGAACCGCAGTGGGAAAAATAGCATGCGCGACTCACCGCCTGCCTTGCGTGGAAAAGAAAAAGAAAAACACACGCGCTTGTGCGTGTAGGCAACACCCCGCCAAAAGAAGAAGTACGAACTTCCAATGCTGTGAAGTGATGCTTGTGAATCCAGAAGAGTAAACAGATGCGTCGGTCTCCATGAACAGCACGTACAGTGGACTGCTTCCCCGCTAGACCTTTAACCCGTGCTGAAGGCAACGTGCACGTAACGTCACTGGCGCGCATATGCGCTACGGCCCTTTCCTCGGATTACACACTGACGTGCTGTTTTTCAAGTGCCAATTCACTCTGCATCAAGCAGGCCAAGCGACAACACAGGGAAGACCATGCTCCTGCTCAGAAGTCCATTTTCCTGCCCCTCAGTGCCCCAAGATGCCTCCCACAAGCCATCTGCTGCTGCCTGCCTGCTGGCCACGTGCCCTGCAATTTGGTGCCTGCATGTCAGTCATCTGCAGGGGTCTAGTTGCTGTGACCACCCATGCTG
Source organism: Ambystoma mexicanum (assembly GCF_040938575.1). Lineage (NCBI taxonomy): Eukaryota > Metazoa > Chordata > Amphibia > Caudata > Ambystomatidae > Ambystoma > Ambystoma mexicanum. The sequence goes on along the minus strand of NC_090930.1, from coordinate 1,224,364,311 downwards.
GAACAGAAGATTCCGACTGCGGTTCCATCGCTCCACAGCCCAGCACCAGGAGCCAGTTGCCCACCCACACATGCCTCGGGGTTGCCATGTCAGGCCAAAATCCATCTGGGACCAGTGGCGACCCCCGGCGGAGAGGCAGAGGGCTTCCAGCTTCACTGCAGGAGAAGTTGGCACCCTGGTGGAGCAAGTCCTGGTGCATTATGATGCCCTCTTCGGACGACGACGTGCCAACAAGGATGGACGGAAGAGGACCTGGATGGACATTGTGGTTGCATCAACGCAGAGGGGGTGGCAACCTGCAACCTGCAACACGTCCATAAGCGCTGGGAGGACTTCAGGTCCAGGACCCTCAGGAAGTCCCGGTGCCTCTTGGACGCAGTGGATGCAAGGGGGTGCCAGATCCACCTTACCACCGACCAGATGAGGGTCCTGGAATGCATTTGCCCAGCGTTTCACCTCCAGGTCCTCGAGAGGCAGTCCCGTTTGGAGTCAAGCAGTAAGTGTCCATGCATACTCATTGGACCATTGGACGCAGTGCATGTTGAGGTGTGCCAGGAGTATGCAGCTTGGACATATGTCTGAAATGGCCCATGTATGGATGTGTATGTGCAGAGACATGACCGTGCTGCATTTGAGTCCAGTCATGTGTGATGCACATGTGTATGTGTTCCAAAGCATGATGCACAACTGCATGTGGAGATGCACACATGTTAGCATTTCTGTGTATGTACTATGCCATGGTTGGGGTGTGACACGTGGATGCTGGTTCCAGCTTCATGTACGTGCACGGCGTACATGTGCGTGTGTTTGACATGTGTGTGACTGTGATACGTCATGGATGCATGTGACACAGACATGTAGGAATCCGATGGCAGATGTGACATAGTTGCCGATGATTGCACTGTGAGAGGTGGTGGAGATGTACAGATGCATGTCTGTCTGGTGGCGTGTGTGCATGTGTTAGGCACTCCCTATGATGCTTGTGACGTCATGCCAACCTTCGGATGTTCATGCTGTTGTGTGTGTATGGATGCTGCTGTCTGCTGCACGATTAATTTGAATTTGTGCATGTGTATGGGTTCTAATGATATGAGTGTTGGGAACTGTCATGCCATCTGTGAAGTTTGAAACTGCCACTCCTGTGCAACTGTCATGTGTGTATCAGACCATTGTACAGTGCCCTGATGCCTGTGTTCTGTCTATCCCTGTCTGCAGCGTTGACTGACGAAGAGGGCGGAGACGGTGCTGTGGAGCACAGCAGCAGGGATCCCACCACCAGAGATGCAAGGCCCAGCTCCCCTCCCAGGTACTGATATCTTCCGGGAGTGAGGAGTCTGGTGCCGCATCCATGGCCGCAGCTGCCAAGGGAAGGTCCAAGACGCGGAGGTTGGAGGTGGACTCCTCGGCAGCAGTAGGGGCAGCTGATCCCCCACAGGGGCCTACGAAGGAAGATGGCACTGATTCATCCAGGTTGGTGGGGGGTTTGGTTGAGGAGGAGGGCATGGAAGCCCCACGCATGGGTCCTCGAAGGGGGGGGATTCCACTGGTGCTAGTGGTGCAGTCCAGGGGCAGGGACAGGAGGCAGCAAAGGCCGCCGCAGAGGTGCCTGTGTGCAATCCTGTCCCCGATCCCATGACTGCATCATCCGGCACCAGTAAGGATGCCTCCGTCCAAACCCGTTTTCAGGGAGGGGATGCGCATACAACAACTGGCCTTCCTCTCCCTGCGGACATGGCAATCTGTGACCGGATTGAGCCTGTCTTAGCTGGTGTGGCGTTGCGCCAACGTGGTATTCGGGATGACGTGCAGGGTTCTTGTGAGGACAATGCACATCATTTCAAATACCTGTTTGGCCATGTCGCACTACTAGGAAAGGTCGTCGGCAATGGGCTCCTCTGTGTGCTGGATCTTCTTGCGCCCCCCTCCTCAACTGAACCCCCTATGCGCCAGTTGTCCTCCGTGCCATCTTCCCGCCCAAGTATCACCTGGGCCCCCTGTAGAGCTGCCCCTGAGCCAGCGGCCAGGCTGGTAGAGGACACATCCCTGCCACAGTCGGGAGTCAGAGGTCCAGCAGGGGTGGCCACCCCACCAACTGGACCCCAGCAAATGGAGGACGTGCAGGCATCAACAAGCAGGGCAGGTGCACGTAAGCAGCAGGCTCAGGGTGGGAGTGATCATGGCTCAGGGCCATCAACATCCCAGGGGCAGGCATCGGCCGGTGGGCAGGAGGACCCAGGATTGGGAGTGTCTTCCGTGTGGCAGTGGTTGGGCCAGCGAATAGATGCAGAGCGGCGGCGGGCGGAGAGGGCATGGCTCACAATGGTCAGGGCGGAGAACTCCATGCACCGGGCATTGAGACGGGCTGAGTGCCTTGATGCAACTCGTTGGGAGTTGGAGGAGGCCATGGCTGCATCCCTGCAAGACCTCGAGGCCAGGGAACAGGGCCACCACCGGAACATCGACATGGAGTTCGATGATGCCCTGGCCTGGGACATCAATGAGTGAGCCGTCGGACTAGCCCGCTGCCTTTGTAGTACATAGTTATTTAGGTTTCATTTGGTTTTTATTATGATTTGGAGTCCACGGACTTTGCTCCACTTTTTGTATTTAGTTGTATTTTAGATAGAGTTTTTGGTAGGTTTCATTTTGTTTTGGGATAATGGACCCTTCAGACTTTCATTTTCAAAATTCCGGACATGTACATACTTCATTTTTTTTATATTCACATGGAGTAATTTTTTGAATGCTTTTCATTTTAGGATTTATTTGTATGGACTTTGGGGATGGACCACTTTTATTTATTAATTATTTGGATTTTTATTTTTCCTTGGATTTCACTTTCTTTTTCATATTGCAATCATTATTTCTTCGTTTGCATGTGTGATTTTCATTTTGTCATTTGTTTTTATTTTTAATACATTTCATTATTCTTCATTCTTGGTGTGGTCTACTATGATTTCTTTTGTGCATGTCTCCATGAGCATTGGCTCAGTCATGATGATGAGCATGCTGATTATTCTCAAACTCTCATGTCATGGGACATTTACTATGGAGTGGGTGCAGTGGATCATTGGGTGTTTGCACTGGGGGATGGAGGTGATTTGGGATGGCATTAGGGCCATGGGTCTGTATAGTTATGACGTGGTGTTAGGGGGGACATGCGTCGGGGCCTGCTGGCAGGTTGACGTCAATGGGGGTCGGGTGAAGGGACATGAGACGGGGCCTGCTGGCAGATTGCCGTCAATGGGGGTGGGGTGAAGGGACATGCATCCGGGCCTACTAGCAGGTTGCTGTCAATGGGGTGGGGTGGGGGGGTTATGAGTCGGGGCCTGCTGGCAGGTTGCCGTCAATGGGTGTGGGGTGGGGGGGACATAAGTCGGGGCCTGCTGGCAGGTTGCCGTCAATGTGGGTGGGGTGGGGGGGACATGAGTTGGGGCCTGCTGGCAGGTGCCCGTCACTGGTGGGGGGGACTTGTGTTGGGGCTCACAAGTGCATGGTGCCATGTGGGCTGCCTGTGGGGCATGTTAAGGGGTGATGGGCTGCCTGCGAGGCATGGGGAGGGGTGTTGGGGGGTGGCCTGTGGTGTGGGCTGCCTGTGAGCCATGGGGAGGGCACACCTAGGAGTGCATACACTGCCAAATCGCGTGTAATTCTTGCTTGCGTACCCCCAGATTCACGCAGCAGTGTGGTGAGGAGCCACATGCACCCCCTGCAGCCAGTCCACACCACAGGGGTCCACCCTACACCCCTCCCCATGCCCGCAGGCAGCCCATCACCCCTGCACATGCCCTACAGGCAGCCCATCACCCCTGCTCATGCCCCACAGTCAGCCCATCACCCCTGCACATGCTCAACAGGCAGCCCATCACCCCTGCACATGCCCCACAGGCAGCCCATCACTCCTCCCCATGCCCCACAGGCAGCCCATTACCCCTGCACATGCCCCGCAGGCAGCCCATCACCCCTCCCCATACCCCGCAGGCAGCCCATCTGTCATGATCTCTGCTTCCAAAAGATCAGGACTTGCCCGACTCCCTTGGAAGCAGACCCATAACCCCGGTTCCGAGTGCCAGCCAGTCCCAATTGGGACCTTTTGGACCCTGTCCTGGCGCCAGTGGCACCAGGCTCATAAAGATGCCCAGTCCCAGCGCTGGAAGCGCCGGGCTCATAATGCTTGGGTGGACTTACCTGCAGCAGACCATGCTGCTTACTTACCTGCCAGTTGAACCCCTGATCCTCTTCTGTTTGGGACTACTTTTCCTGTTGGGTGGGGCAGGAGCCACTCCCTAGGTTCAGAACACTGGAACTCTTCTGGAAAGCAGGAACTCTTTTCTTACCTAGGCGTGGCTGTGGAAGGAGACACCTAAGCACTACAGGAGGCTATTTAAACCACACCCGATGGATGAATCTTGCTTTGCGTTATTCTGCATTCTCTGCAGCAGAACGCTCATTGTGTCTTCTGCTTCTGATCCTGGGCCTAAGGAAACAAAGGCTTACCATCCTGGAATCCAGTCTTCAGCAGCACCTGTAAAGACAAAGAAAGAACAGGTTAGCACTACGGTCTTCAGTGGCAGCGCATCTCTTACCTGGTCCATCGGCTGTCACCAACGCCTCGCGCTCCATTCTGGCATCTGAAAGACAAAGGCTTACCGACTCTTCGCATGTTCCGGAGGTCTTCGCACTGCATTCCGGCATCTGAAAGACAAAAGCTTACCAGCTCTTTGCACGCTCCGGAGGCCTTCGGCGCTGCAGCCCGCATCTGAAAGACAAAAGAAGGTGCGTTTAAAGACATTGGGCAACTTTATTACTCACGTGCCATTACTCCTTCCCACGCCGAATCCAGTGGGTATTCCAGCACCCTTCAGCTTCTCTAAAGCTCCGAACTTGTACCTGCAAGATAAAAGGGACAGTTAGTGCGCATCGTGAAGCAGGCTACAAGCGCTTACCTACGTGCTTCCAGGCGCTTCTATTCCTCACGCGGGTTCGATCCTCAACTCTCATCAGCCCGCCATCCGCCATCGCCGGAACTCTGCAAAACAAGAGATATCATTACAAAAGACTTTAAAGACATTTGAAGCGCCCAGAACTTACCGTTCGTGCAGTTAACGACGGACAGCAGTCCTCTGAGGTCAAGAGGCCTGCACCCTTATCCAGTGAAGGAACTGGTTACGGCACCCTGCCCCGAGGCAGATGGAGAGCTCGGCGTTCACTTACCTAAGACATCTTACTCTTCGAGTCAGACATACAGTGCACAGAGGTCCAGCCCAAAGAGCCAACCGTGTGTTACACATCACCTTTGAAGATACGGCATTCACCCAGTCAAGACCGGCGCCTCTGCGGGAATCAGGTGAGCGTTACAGAACGCAAAGCCATCCTCAAAACTCCCACCCAGGCGCTATGAAAACCTCGGATACCGACCAACTAGCCCAGTTACTTGGGGAACTAAGAGCAGAAGTGCATGCAGCCCGTCAGGAAACGAATGCTCTAAGAAGGGAACTGATTATTTCCAAGGAGCGAACAGACGATCTCGCTAGACAATTGCTACAGTCACAAGACGGACAAACTCCGTTACCCGCATCAGGGGCAAATCTTCCTTCAACATCCTCTACGAACCCAGTGCAGATCAACCTACCTGGGAATGTACCTCTGGCTCCGCCCGAACGATTTTCTGGTAACCCAAAGAGGTTTGCAGTATTCATTAATCAGTGCCGGTTGCACTTCTTATGCCGGCCAGCAGCCTTTCCAACTGATCAAGCTAAGGTAGCTTTCGTGCTTTCGTACCTTAGTGGCAATGCGGCAGACTGGTCGATCCCTCTAGTTAATCAAGATGATCCGGTTCTCCATGATTTTCAAGCTTTTCAGCTCAGTATGGAAAAACTGTTTGCAAGACATTCACAGGGGCAGGCCTTGGACAATGAGCTCCTTTCATTGCGACAGGGTAATCAAGACCTTTTGGCTTATATTGCGTCTTTCAACAGACTGATAGTGGAAACTCGATGGCCTGAAGACAAAAGGATTACGCTGTTTTATAGAGGTCTACGTGGAGAGCTCAAAGATGTGTTAGCCCAAGTAGTGAATCCCCCGCAAGACTGTTCGGACTATATTGACTTAGTCGTTCAAATTGACCACAGACTGCAGAACAGGAAGGCCGATCGTTCCAAGTTTGATGCTCGAGTATTTTCCAAACCACCAACTCCTACCAAAGGAGTAGACTCCGGGGAACCCATGCAAATAGGGGGCCTGAAAGGACCACTAACACAAAAGGAGCGGGAAAGGAGAAAACAGATGCAATTATGCCTCTATTGCGGAAACTCGGGGCACTTTCTTCGAGACTGTCCGGTGAAACCAGCCAAGAAGGCAGTAGGAGCTGCAGTTACCAGGGTCACAAACCCTGAGCAGGGAAACGACCTCGCCCGACAAGAATAGAGGTCCTCTTGCCGAGCGTTAAAACCAGTTCCGTGACCTCGCATTTCGTGATACCTATGGTCCTCATTAGCCCTGAACATCCGGATCGATTACATGCGATTGAAGCTTACGTCGACAGCGGTGCCATTGGCAATTATGTGGATCATGAAATGGTTTTGAGGATGAATCTGACTCTTTGTCCAAAGGCTGTAAAGGACGTCATTACTACGGTGGATGGTACGGAGATAGCCTCCGGACCAGTAACGCATACCACCCAAGAAGTGACGCTAGTAAGTCAAGATGGACACCATGAGAAGATCGTGTTCGATGTGATCAAGGCCCCTCAGTTCCAGATTATTCTACGAATTCCTTGGTTAGAGAAGCACAATCCTCAGATCGATTGGCGAGCAAGAACAGTTCAGTTTCCAGAATGTGTCTCTACTTGTCACCCTCGACCTGGTGTTGCACTGGCAGCAATTTCCTCGGAGGCTCCCCAGTTACCTCCTGAATACCTAGAATTCCAAGATGTTTTCCGGAAGGATCAGGCTAACTCTCTACCTCCTCATAGGTCTTATGACTGCCAGATAGACCTGATACCTGGATCTACTCCTCCTTGTAGTAGAATTTATGCCCTCACCGAGCCTGAGAATCTTCACCTCCGACAATACCTGGATCAATACCTAGCGAATGGGTTTATTCGTCCTTCCAAGTCCCCTGCTTCCTCAGCTTTGTTCTTCGTTCCAAAAAAAAGAAGGGGACCTTAGAACTTGTATAGATTATCGCGCCCTGAACCAGATCACCGTTAAGAATAGATATCCATTACCTTTGATCCCTGAACTCCTGGACCAAGTCAGAAAAGCATGCATATATACAAAGCTGGATCTTAGAGGAGCCTACCACTTGGTACGAGTAAAAGAGGGCGATGAATGGAAGACGGCCTTCCGCACCAAGTATGGGCTATTTGAATATCAGGTCATGCCCTTCGGACTTTGCAATGCCCCGGCCGCCTTTCAATATTTTATGAACGATGTCCTCAGAGAGCTCATAGATGTGTGTGTTGTTGTTTACATTGACGACATCTTCGTTTATTCTTCATCGGAAACTGAACATCGGAAACACGTGAAAATGGTCCTCGAGAGATTGCGTCAACACAAACTTTTCGCTAAGTTGGAAAAATGTGTTTTCAACGTGACTGAAGTTGAATTCTTGGGATTCATATTATCACCTAGCGGAGTGCGTATGGATTCAAAGAAGGTCGATGCAATTCTCAAATGGCCATCGCCATCCTCCGTAAAAGGTGTTCAAAGCATGTTAGGCTTCGCTAACTTTTACCGCAGGTTTATCCCCGAATTCTCTCGAATAGTCCAGCCCATCACCGCCTTGTTAAAGAAAAACTAACGTTTTGAATGGTCTACCGAGGCGGAACAAGCTTTCCGGAATTTGAAGACTAGATTTATCTCTGCACCGATCTTAAAACATCCTCGCCCAGAACTCCCCTACATCGTTGAAACTGATGCTTCGAGCCTTGCCATGGGGGCAGTTCTATCACAAAAGGACCCAGTAACCAATCAGTTGCATCCCGTGGCATTTTGGTCCCGCAAATTCTCGCCTCCTGAAATCAATTACACTATTACTGATAAGGAACTTCTAGCTATCAAGTCCGCCTTTAAGGCTTGGCGGCATTATCTTCTGGGGGCCCGACACACCGTTACTGTGATTACAGATCACCGAAACCTGCAATATTTGAAAACCGCAAAAGCTCAATCCTCTAGGCAACTCCGTTGGGCACTATTCTTTGCCGAGTTTGACTTCATAATTACCTATCGACCTGGTACAAAAAACGGTAAAGCTGATGCCCTTTCTCGGATGGGAGTGGAAGAACATTTGATCAATCCTAAACCTGTACCTATCATTCCCGAACAAAGAATTCTAGGTGTAATCGCCACACAATCCATAGAGGAAGTTAAGGATAAAGCCAGGCTACTAGTAACTCCACCAGACATACAGAATTGGCATCTGCAGGGAAAGGACTTTACGGTGAAGGACAACCTATTATATTTCCAAGAACGGTTATACCTGCCCAGCACAGATTTACAGAAAAAGGTAATCTCTTGTTATCACGATTCTTTAATGGAAGGACATCCCGGTATGACCAAGACCTCGGAAAAGATCAAGCGCTACTTCTGGTGGCCGTCTTGGAAAAAAGATATCAGAGACTTTATAATGTCCTGTGGAGTATGCGCCCAAAACAAGAGTCAAAAGGAAAAACCAGCCGGCCTCTTACGCCCTATTGACATCCCGCCTCGCCCTTGGCATACGCTTTCTATGGACTTCATCACCGATCTACCTCCATGCTCCGGATACAATACGATCCTAGTAATCGTGGACCTATTCTCCAAGATGGCGCATTTCATTCCACTCAAAGGCTTACCAACAGCAGCAACTCTGGCCCGAGAATTTCTCAAAAACATCGTCCGACTGCACGGTTTTCCTTCAGTTCTAATTTCGGATCGAGGTAGTCAATTTATTTCTCATTTTTGGCGAAGTTGCTGTCGGTCGGCTCAAATTGATGTGAGACTTTCGACCAGCCACCACCCTCAAACAGACGGACAAACCGAGAGGACCAATCAAACTCTGGAACAGTATTTGCGCTGCATGCTACAACAAACTGAAAAAACTTGGAAAGATATCCTTTGGATTGCCGAATATGCCTACAATAACTCTGTCCACTCGGGAACTGGGAAGACCCCGTTTTTTCTTTTATACAGTAGTCACCCTCGAACCTCGGAGTTGGATCCACTCCAAGATCTTGGAACACCAGCAGTAGACCACCTGCATTCTACAATCACCCAAACCTTTAAGGAAGCCGTTTCTCACCTTCAAAGGGCTAAACAACAATACAAGAAAGGAGCAGACCAACATCGGAAGGAAGCCCCCCAATATCAAGTAGGAGATTAAGTCTGGTTATCCACCAAATATCTACCTCTAGAAGGACCACGCACATTCAACCCAAGATACCTTGGTCCCTATTCCATCACTAACATAGTAAATCCATTAGCGGTCAAGTTGGACTTGCCCCCTCACATGAAGATACATCCGGTCTTCCACGTCTCTCTATTAAAACCCGTGCAACCTCAAACCCGACTAACTACATCTCCAAAACCTATTCTAGTTGATGGAGAACTCGAGTTTGAAGTCAAAAGCATCCTGGATTCCAAGATCTCCAAATCTAAACTATTTTACCTGATTGACTGGAAAGGCTACGGTCCCCAAGAAAGATCCTGGGAACCTGCAGAATATGTCCACGCGCCTCGTCTAATCAAAAGATTTCATCGAACATTTCCTAGCAAGCCCAAACCCCCGGAGAAGCCCGGTTTGGGAGGGGCCTTGAGGGGGGGTGCTGTCATGATCTCTGCTTCCAAAAGATCAGGACTTGCCCGACTCCCTTGGAAGCAGACCCATAACCCCGGTTCCGAGTGCCAGCCAGTCCCAATTGGGACCTTTTGGACCCTGTCCTGGCGCCAGTGGCACCAGGCTCATAAAGATGCCCAGTCCCAGCGCTGGAAGCGCCGGGCTCATAATGCTTGGGTGGACTTACCTGCAGCAGATCATGCTGCTTACTTACCTGCCAGTTGAACCCCTGATTCTCTTCTGTTTGGGACTACTTTTCCTGTTGGGTGGGGCAGGAGCCACTCCCTAGGTTCAGAACACTGGAACTCTTCTGGAAAGGAGGAACTCTTTTCTTACCTAGGCGTGGCTGTGGAAGGAGACACCTAAGCACTACAGGAGGCTATTTAAACCAAACCCGATGGATGAATCTTGCTTTGCGTTATTCTGCATTCTCTGCAGCAGAACGCTCATCGTGTCTTCTGCTTCTGATCCTGGGCCTAAGGAAACAAAGGCTTACCATCCTGGAATCCAGTCTTCAGCAGCACCTCTAAAGACAAAGAAAGAACAGGTTAGCACTACGGTCTTTAGTGGCAGCGCATCTCTTACCTGGTCCATCGGCTGTCACCAACGCCTCGCGCTGCATTCCGGCATCTGAAAGACAAAGGCTTACCTACTCTTCGCATGTTCCGGAGGTCTTCGCACTGCATTCCGGCATCTGAAAGACAAAAGCTTACCAGCTCTTCGCACGCTCCGGAGGCCTTCGGCGCTGCATCCCGCATCTGAAAGACAAAAGAAGGTGCGTTTAAAGACATTGGGCAACTTTATTACTCACGTGCCATTACTCCTTCCCACGCCGAATCCAGTGGGTATTCCAGCACCCTTCAGCTTCTCTAAAGCTCCGAACTTGTACCTGCAAGATAAAAGGGACAGTTAGTGCGCATCGTGAAGCAGGCTACAAGCGCTTACCTACGTGCTTCCAGGCGCTTCTATTCCTCACGCGGGTTCGATCCTCAACTCTCCTCAGCCCGCCATCCGCCATCGCCGGAACTCTGCAAAACAAGAGATATCATTACAAAAGACTTTTAAGACATTTGAAGCGCCCAGAACTTACCGTTCGTGCAGTTAACGACGGACAGCAGTCCTCTGAGGTCAAGAGGCCTACACCCTTATCCAGTGAAGGAACTGGTTACGGCACCCTGCCCCGAGGCAGATGGAGAGCTCGGCGTTCACTTACCTAAGACATCTTACTCTTCGAGTCAGACATACAGTGCACAGAGGTCCAGCCCAAAGAGCCAACCGTGTGTTACACATCACCTTTGAAGATACGGCATTCACCCAGTCAAGACCGGCGCCTCTGCGGGAATCAGGTGAGCGTTACACCATCACCCCTGCACATGCCTTGCAGTCAGCACATCACTCCTCCCCCTGGCCCACAGGCAGCCCACACCACAGGCCCCCCACCCCTCACCTTGCCCGGCAGCCAGCCCATCACTGCTGCACATGCCCAGTAGGCAGCCCATCACCCCAGCACATGCCCCGCAGTCAGCCATCACCCCTGCACATGCTCAACAGGAAGCCCATCACCCCTGCACATGCCCCACAGGCAGCCCATCACCCCTCCCCATGCCCCACAGGCAGCCCATCACCCCTGCACATGCCCCGCAGACAGCCCATCACCCCTCCCCATGCCCTGCAGCCAGCCCATCACTGCTGCACATGCCCCGCAGTCAGCCCATCACCCCTGCACATGCCCCACAGGCAGCCCATCACCCCTGCACATGCCCCACAGGCAGCCCATCACCCCTCCCCATGCCCTGCAGGCAGCCCATCACCCATGCACATGCCCTGTAGGCAGCCCATCACCCCTCCCCATGCCCCGCAGGCAGCCCATCAACTCTGCACATGCCCCGCAGCCAGCAAACACCACATGGTACTGTACTTTTTCCCCGCTATTTGCCTGGCGCGAGCGGGGTACGTGTATTCTGAGGGGTGTGTGGGTAGTTTTCCACATGATAGGCCAGGCGCGAGCGGGGTACGTGTATTCGGAGGGGTGCGAGGGGAGTTTTACATGTGATAGGTCAGGCGCGAGCGGGGAATGCCTATTCCGAGAGGTGCGCGGGGAGTTTTACACCCAATAGACAGGGCGCAAGCAGGGTACGCATATTCTGAGGGGTGCACAGGGAGTTTTACACGCAATAGGCCTGGCCCGAGCGGGGTACGCGTATTCTGAGGGGTGCATGTGGAGTTTTACACGCTATAGGCCTGGCACGAGCGGGGTATGCATATTACGAGGGGTGTGCAGAGAGTTTTACATGCAATAGGCCTGGCGCAAGTGGGGTACGCATATTCTGAGGGGTGTGCAGGGAGTTTTACACGTGATAGGCCTGGTGCGAGCGGGGTAGGTGTATTCCAAGGGGTCTCGCGTGAGAGCTGAGTGGCGTTTTTAGCGCTTTTTCATTGTTAGGGGGCTGTACGCTGGTCCACTGGCCTTTGCGCCATGAAGGGGATTTGTGCAGATGTTTTTGGTGCATGGGGCGGGCTTGGGGGCGTAACTGGCGCTGCTGCAGGTTCGCTGCGCCACGCTGCCCCACGGCTGTTATGGATGTAAGTATTCATGAATACGCTGTGTGTCAAAATGGGATTTGGCGCACAGGGCTGGCGCAAGCTGACGCATGCTCCCTCTGTGCGCCAGACGCGTGCGCCACTTCTGCACTTGATTCCATGAATTACCCCCTCAGTGTTTTAATAAATCTCACTTGGAACGGAGCACACATTCAATTAAAGTCCATTCCCAAATGGAAGGGAAGCACAGTTAATTTGTGTCATAATTCTGCAGGAAAGGGGTCACACATGCCGTCCTGCAGGGAAGGGAGTGTGCACACAATATTTGATGAACTCCCGTAGGCAAGAGAGGGCCACGCGTTTTCCTCTGCAATCCCACAGGGAGTGAAGCACACAATTAATTGTTACCACAAGCACATAATTTGTATGTCTCACGAGATATGGACTTGAATGGAGAGCAGTGTTCTTAATGAACCCACTCTCGGGTCTGAGCTGAGTACCTTCACATTGTAGGGGTTGTTGGGAGGCATCATTATCAAATGTCAATACGCCATAATTCACTTTCTGGGGCGATTACAGGCACAGAAACAGCGTTTTAAAAGCCCTTGAATACCTGTTCTTGTTCTTGGTTTTTCTAAACAATCTCTATTTGGATGATGGTGCGCAGTGCCGTCACTGATTGGTTCTCTGTAACAATGAAGATGGAGCCAGCATCACACGGCTTGGCATGAGGTACGGCCGGACTGCCGCTGAGCTCCCAACGCTGTGCATCACTTGGTTTTCAGCTTTTGATAGCCATATTGTGTCCCGGTATCCTTTCCCATGCGTGTAATAATAACCTCCTCGTCCTCTCTGTCACTGGGGGTCAGTTATAAGGGCCAGGGTTGGAAGGGTGAAAACCGTCGTGGTTTTTGACTAGCGATGTACAGGGCTATGTACCCAGATAGCAGCAGGTAGACCTCTTCACTGAATATTGCAATCATCTGAACACCTCTCCAATCACAGTAATGAGATTATTAAATATTAATCTTTGTTCTTTTTGGAAATGAAACTGTCCCTATTTATAAGGTCTCTCCTTAGGCATTTGAACAGTGTGCCGCCTTTCTAAAAGAGAATACATAGACTTTAAAAAAGCCTCACTCAGTGGGTGATTCATTTTTATTCAAAACAAAATGCTTCCTTATTCCTGATTAAGGACACCTGCAGTTCACATTTGGTCTATCCTTTTAATTTCCATTCCTCATCACCCACATCATTAAACCAAACTTAACTATATGGAACAAAGTTTCCATGGTTGTTTCATTGTTTATCATTTTTGGTGAAATGTAAATTTTCACATTTTATTTTCGCTTTTTTTAAGAAAGAAGGAAAGAAAAAGATGCCAACAACATAAACAGATGCCCACCCCAAACAAAATTAATATATTCACAGTTTGACTTACTTCCAGTGCCGCAATAGGACAGTCTGCATTTTTAAATGTGGTAACATTCTGAAGCCCACTTGCCATCCTTGCCTCCTCCATCATTTCTCTTTGCCTAATAATAGGCACACACTATGCAGCATGTCCCGAACTGCAAGGCAAAGTGGTCCTTACCACAGCCTTCCGGAGACGCAGGAACACACACTTCCTAACATGCTTCCCGAAATGAGACTGGTATTTTGTGTGAGTAGCAAACCCCCACGGAGGGATTAGGTCTTGCTCTCTGCATGGACCCCATTGTGCTTACACCAGTGATCTCTTTTTCCAGTTGCCTGCGCTGTGAGAGTTCAGCGTGACATATAGGATGCTGGGAGTCACCAACCTGGACCCCAAGGCTTTCATGTAGGGTCGGGGTAGCCATTTTGAATGGTCAGTAAGCTGTGTGATTTTATAATTTGGCACCCCCCTAAGTTTGGCCTGGCGGACGGACACTGGTTACCGATTCCTCTCTCCTAACATTGCCCCTCGTTGTTTTATGATGATATTTTACATGGTCAAACCCTATCTCCCGTCCCCAGCTACTCTCTCTCAGGTTCTAACTTTCATCTCCTGATGGCTCCTTGATGCATAGCCATGGACTGTATTCCTTCCCCCGTCCTTCACTCTAGTTCAACTGGCATGTAACATGACTGATACTCTTTCTTACCTTTCCTGAGCCTCATTTGGCTGACTCATATCTAATCCAGTCTTCCCTTTGCTGTTTCTCACATTTCTCGATGCTTTTCTACCCCTGCCCTGACCCATTTCACAATTTGGACTCCTATTTTAAATGTCTGGCCCCATATCTAGGAACCACCCACACACAATGATGTACAGATTCATGCACTGTTTTGCTTCAACGCAGAACTAGTCTGTGCAGATTATCCACTGCTCTGCAGGCTCTACCCCATCTTCCTCTGTTCGACGAGGTGAGCCTTTGTAACATTGTCGCTCCCATCTTGGATATCAACAATACGCATACGTCTGGAATGACTGCTGCATTGAAGCTGAGAGCTCCATAACTCTTCCTTGCTCTCCCGACTTGTTTGTTATTTTATTATTATTAGGGTATTTATTGAGCGTAGATCTAGTTTCAGGAAGCAACAGAGCGCTAATCAATCCTATGAGGAAGGATAAAGATAGGGAGCATAGAAACTAGGGAGGAGGATTCAGCAACAGGGGAGGGATGGTAATAGTCAGCAATGGATTTACAAGTAAACAGGGGAGGAAGCAGTGAAGCTCAGATCACCCACTCTCAGGTAAGGTGGGGAGCTGACGGTGTATGGACTTAGATGTTAGGGAGGGGTCATTCCTTGAAGAGGAGGGTCTTTAGCTCCTTCCTGAACTGTAGACATGAGGGGGCAAGTCGGATGTTGATGGGGATATGATATGATATGGCATTTGTAACACGCCTATACCCAAGTGTTTCAAGGCGGGGTGGGGCGGGGCAAGGAAGGGGGAAAAGAGGGAGGACAGAGACAACGATCTTACTAGGCCAAGTGACATTGAGATTGCGCAAGTGCAGGGGAGATGGGAGGGTATAAGTGCAAGAGGAAAAAGAAGGGGGGCAGTGCTGTACATGCGATAACAATAACAAGAAGTGCAGACACCAGGTGGCAGGTGCAAGGGTAAGTGCAGACAGCATGTGTCGAAAAGTGAAGGTAGGGGGACTGTAGGGTTACAGATACAGACCCAAGTGCAAGGGTTGCCGGGAGGCAGTGCGAGTGTGCAACTGGACGGGCAGGAACCTGGACCTGAATCAGAGGGTAGCCAGGTGACCAGTGCAGTATCTGACAGGAAATCCGCAGGGGAGAGGAAGAGAGAAGGCAGAAGCAAAGAGGAAGGACTTGGGATGCTTCCAAAACCAGAGAGGGTTCTCCTCAAGTTTCAGAGAGGCAGGGAGCCTGTTCCAGAGGGAGGCCCCAGCCGAAGAAAGAGATCTACCACCAACATATTGATTGGAGAAGCGACTGACCCTGAGAGAGTTGGAGATGGAGGAGTGAAGAGCTTGAGTGGAAAGGGATTTGCGAAGAGAGAGTTGGAGGTATTGAGGAACCACGCCCCAGAAGGCCTTGTGGGGCAATGCTGAGGGTCTTGAACTTAATCCTTGCAGCCACTGGGAGTCAATGCAAAGACTTCAGTGCTGGAGGGATACGATCCCTGGGCTTGTGTCCAAGGACAAGTCTCACAGTCGTGTTCTGGATGAGTTGCAGAGGGCATAAGACCTCATTACGACCCAGGCGGTAAGTTACCGCCTGGGTCGTACCTTTACCACCATGGCTAAACTACGTTTACGCCATGGTGGTTGGCGGACTTACCGCCCCATTCCGAGGTTGGCGGGGCGGTAAGTCCCCAATCCCAATTTACCCTTCCCCATTGGGCATAATGGGAGTGGGGAAGGCGTTAATTACGCCACCGTAAATTACGGTGGCGTAATTAACAACAAGGTCCCTTAGTGCCATGGATTTTAACACCTGCTAAAAGCAGGTGTTAAATCCTCCATGGCGCTAAGGGACCTCGGAATCAGGCGGTAAGGGTCGGCGCTGTTTACGCCGCCGTAAACCCCTTACCGCCTGGGTCGTAATGAGGCCCATAGTGTAGAAGCAGGCAGATTTAGAAAGAGATTGTTGCAGTAGTCAATAATAGAAAGAACCAGGGCTCTAGAGACAGTGAACTTCTAGGGGAAGGGGAAGGGGAGGAAAGGAAGAAAATCTCTGATGAGGTGCAGTTGGTAGTTTGACTTCTTAGAGACATTAGAGATGTGTGGAGAAAACGAGAGTGTGAAGTCAACGCTGACCTTGAGGTTCTTAGCCTCACAAGTGGGAGCAGGAAGAGGGACAAGGGAGGCCAGCCGGAGAGTGACAGGAAGGAGGATGCAGGTCTGCCGATGAGGAGTATCTCTGTCTTACTGGCATTAAGGTAGAGATTGTTGGCGGCACATCACTCCCGGATAGCAGACAAACAGTCAGAGATGAGAGAAGGAGAAGAGGTGGCAGAGGGGAGCCTAAAAATGAGCTGAGTGTCATCCGCATAGCACTGAAAGTTGGAGCAGAGAGCGGCAATGCGGTGGGCGAGAGATGCCAGGTATTGGTTTAACAGCCAACGAGAGAGGTTAGACCCTGGGGAACACCACAGGTAGAGAGTGAGATAGAGGAACGGAAGGACCCAAGTTGGACCTGGGAGGGTTGACCAGAGAGGTATGACATCAGCCAGGCCGGGGCCTGATCATTGATACCCAGGTTATCACTGAGACGATTGAGCAGGATGGCATGGTTGACCGTGTCAAAGGCAGAAGAGAGATTGAGTAAGATGGGGACAGAGGGGAGATTAGAATCAAGCTTAGAGAGCAGGTCTTCAGGGGAGGGAGTTCCAGAGTCTTGGGGCATAGATAGAGGCCATTCTTATATAGACTTTTATATGATGCAGTGACACAACAGGATTTAAAAAATGATACAAACTTGCAGAGGGAGCCAGTATCTGCATAGGAGGAGCCACTGTATAGTGTCATCGGTCTGCCCCTAGGGAAACGTAACAGTCCGGGGCACAGATACATTGTATCAAAACAAAAAGGTGCTCTTACGTAAAGGATTGGTCATTTGGGTTGAATTATTTGAACATAGTTACCTAGTCCAATCCGTTTTTTCAACAGAGTTTCATTTCTACATTCAGTCATAAGGAACAAAAAACACCTTATCAGCCCAAGTGTATAAAAAATCAACATATTATTATTGAAAACAAATCATACAAAATTATTCAATATGACAATCACAAAGAAGAATAAAGGAAAACAACCGTGAAGCCCAAATCATAGAGGCACATTGAATAATACTGACATTTACATCAACAAATACATATTCTTGAACGTGAGCATGAGGTATATATAGTTAACAGGTTCAAGTTGACCGATATGTGAAACAGGACGAACACAGAGGGGGGGCCTGTGAAAACTACATGCTCGATCCGTTCGTCTTTCAATTGAAAAAAAAGGCTATCTTTGAATCCAGACGTTGTTACTGGTTCAAAAAAACTGGTTTGAGAATTAGAGAAGGAAATGGATCCTTTTCTAAAATTATAAAAATATACCAGAGTCAGAAACGATTCTTATCTGAAGAGGGAGCCAGTGCAGTTCGATGAGGGTCAGGGTCATTTTGTCGAATTTACAGAGTACTTTGATGAGTTGTGCTGCCGCATGCAGACAACATCTCAGAGGAGCAGGTAGTTACCAGAAGACCTTCGACAAGGGCATTGCTACCATCCGGGTGGGAGAATACCAAGGCTTGGGGCATCTCTGAAGTTGTTTTCCAAGATGAAGGGCTTGATTATTCGCAGAAGAGAAAGTTGGTACAAGTTGTTCCTCTCTTTGTTAATATGTGTTGTTTGAAGGAAAGGTGTCTGTTGATGTTCAACCCAACGGACTTAGCACAGGTGGCCAGCTGGGGTCTGAAGCCCCCAGGGAGCATAACGGAGAGCCAAGTCTGGCTGTCCATCTGTCCATGTACTTGTGAGTTACTTTGACGGGTTAAGGGGTTGCATTTGCACACAAGCTCACACATCTTTGTTCTTGGGCTCTCTGACTGGGTTTGCATTGAAGTGCTCCACAAACAATCCCTCTGTGCGAGTATGAATTACTCATCTCCCCGCCTACCTTCCCATTATGTCAAGCATCCTTTTGGGAACCCTTGAACAGGGGAGGGTGGTATATGCCACTGGTACATTTGGGGCATTATGTCCTCTTAAATATACTACATCATAGTTCTGACTTTGGTGACACGTCTTTGCCATGGGATCCTCATCACACTACCCCTGGAACCTGCGTCACTTTGCCGGGGCCTGCAATCAGCCTTCATGGAAAGCCCACACTTCACACAGAAAGCCATACAAGGGACTTCATTACACTCTACGGTGTGGGAGGTGCAGATATGTCATATGTGCAGCCATTTAATTGATGCAGACATTAAACATGGGTATGTGAAACGTGTAAATATATGTAGAATTTGGCAGGACAACACATATGTAGTATCATGATTTTCGTCAACAAAAGAACTTTGAGTACAGTGTCAGCCATGGAAAAGAAAATGTGAAGTAAATAATGTATTTCTGAAATGATGGAATATTTCTGCTTCAGGGTGCAACAGAGCTTCTTTAAGCAATGCAAACATTCTTTAAATGTTTGTATTGTGCATTGCATTGCACTACCATGATTCAATTCTGTAAATAAGATGCATGGAGCAAAGAGAAAGGACATTATTTTCAGCAACTACATAAGAGAGCAGAGGCCAGGTGAAACACACAGGTAATGCAGCATGTCACACTGCAGACCCTGCTTGACAGGAAGGTAGCTTGATGTAGAAGGATGGCTGATAAAAGAGAACCTGTTTTATGCACTCAGTACAATAATAACATGGTGCACTTAATGAGCAGTGACCTAAAACTCGTTAAACACTAGTAAGGAGATACGTGCAAGGAAGTACACAGGATATAATGTTAGTTATTTTCAGTTTTGCCATAGTCTCTGAGGTACCTGATATCAGAGGCTTTCATTTGACAGTAGTGGGTGACACACAGGAATTATTGAGATTATTATGTGGCTTCTTTTTGGAGTAGAGGAGATAAGGCAGATACTTAGCCTGTAGAAAAGGTAAAGAGGCAATGAATTTTCCCAACTTTCTTCTGGGATCAGAATTGAAGTATGCTACCAGGATTAATCATCTGGGTTGCGTATGGCAGAGTGATCTTAGTTCTGAAGGTCACATTGGGGCCAAAGTGCAGGCTGTTTTTTACAACCTTCGGCTGCTTCGGCTGCTTCGGCTGCTTCGGCAGGCTTTACACTTTTTACCTCAGAAGGACCATGCAGGCAGTGGTACGAGCCCT
Source organism: Ambystoma mexicanum (assembly GCF_040938575.1). NCBI lineage: Eukaryota > Metazoa > Chordata > Amphibia > Caudata > Ambystomatidae > Ambystoma > Ambystoma mexicanum. The sequence goes on along the minus strand of NC_090930.1, from coordinate 1,224,344,624 downwards.
GGTAAATTCCAAATTGGATAACTGAAACAGCTTATTGTCCGGGGCGCCTTCCAATCATATCTATAGTCTGCAGAAGGCACTAAACGTTGTGGTCAAAGCGGTGTTTGGAGTGAATAAGTTCACCCCAATTTCAGGCTTTCGCCGATCCATTCATTGGCCAGCTGTGGAGGACAGGATCAAGTTTATGATCATTTAGCCATACTTCACATTTAACCTGATTGTGTACGTTAGCCTCATTGTGCAAGTTTACCAAATCTCGCACTTAGCCTGATTGTGTACTTTAGCCACATCTTGCATTTAGCCTGATTGTGTAAGGTAGCCGGATGGTGTAGCCAGGCATACCTTCACATTTAGACATATTGTGTACGTTAGCTTCATTGTGCAAGTTTATCACATCTCGTACTTAGCCTGATTGTGTACGTTAGCCACATCTCACATTTAGCCTGATTGTGTAAGTTAACCACATCTTGCATTTAGCCTGATTGTGTAAGGTAGCCGGATGGTGTAGCCAGGCATATCTTCACATTTAGACAGATTATGTTAGCCAGCCATTTCTCCCATTTAGGCAGTCAATTTTGGCAACACATCATTTGAAAAGTATTATCCCATTGACTATTGTGCCGCCTCACTCGACCTCTCTCCCTCTATCCAGGTGCCCCAGGTCTAAGTTTGATGCATTTACGCTTGTGGCCCTCAACCCAGGTGTCCAAAATCAAAGTGCTATTACATTGTGTTATTGGTTGCTGCATCCACTGTTGTGCCACCATTGAAATCAAAAAGTTATTACATTGATTGTTGTGCCCTACTTAGGCCTTTCCTCCTCTATTTAGGTTTCCCATCTCTAAGATTGCTGCATTTACCGTTCTTGGCCCTCTTACCAGGTGTCCCAAATCAAAGAGCTATTTCATTGATTATTGTGCACCTATTTAGGCCGTTCTCCCTCTCCACAGTCGTCTCAGGTGTAAGGTTGCTGCATTTACTGCTGTGGCGCTCCACCAAGGCATCCCAAACCAAAGAGCTCTTACAATGACTGTTGTGCCCCTACTTAGGCCTTTCTCCCTCTATCCAGGTGTCCCAGGTCTACAATTACTGCATTTACTGTTGTGGCTCTCTACCCAGGTGTCCCAAATCAAATAGCTATTGGATTGACTATTGTGCCCTACTTGGGCCTTTCTCCCTTTATCCAGCTGTTCCAGGTCTAAGGTGCTGCATTTACTGTTGTGACCCTCTAACCAGGTGTCCCAGATCAAAGAGTCATTGCATTGACTGTTGTGCCCTCTTTGGGCCTTTCTCCCTCCATCCAGCAGTCCCAGATCAAAGTACTGTTGCATTGACTGTTTGGCCTCCTACTTAGGCACCCTCCCCCTTTCCAGATGTCCCTATTCTAGGTGTGACTGCATTGACTGCTCTGCCACCTTTTAGGCTCACTCGCTCTGTCCTAGTTTCCCAACCCTAGGTGGGACTGTTGTGCCACTCTGTAGGCCAACCCGCTCTGTCCTGGTATCCCAACCCTAGGTGTGACTGCATTGACTTTTGGGACCCTTCTTAAGCCCTTCGTCTTATAGACAGGTGTCCCAAGTCGATGCATTACTTCATTGACTGTTCCACCCCTCTTTAGGCCCTCTAGATCCCCCCAGGTGTCCCAAACCTGAGTGTGACTGCACTGTTTGTTGCCCCTTTAGCCCCCATTCCCTATCCAGGTGTCCTGAGTCTAGATGTTACTGCACAGACTATTGGACCCCACAAACAATCCCAGGTAGCTAAGTTTCAGGTGCCCACAATCCCCAGCAGCTAAGGTACAACAGTAAGGTCTCCAACCAGACATCCACCGCAGGTGCGCACATTGGAGCCAGAAAGAAAAGGCTTCTAACACGAAAGAACCGCAAGGGTTTGCTAACCCTGGTTCAACAACCATAACCAAAAGGACCCCAGGGATAAATAACAAAACCTCAGAAGAACCAAAAAGGAAAGAGCAATAAATAATCCAAACCACAAAGGTCTTTCATCCGAGGTCTCAACTATCCACAACCACACCAAATATAAGCAACAACAAACCACAAACAGCAAAGACTAAACCAGAAAGACCAGGAAACATGCTAATCCAAAGAAGACACCCACTCAAAGGAATACAACCCACACCCAAACATCATGCCTCAGCACAAGAAAGAAGCCAGAACAAACAACAGAAATAATAAGAAAACCCAAACCTCTCAGGAAGGTAACAACCAGCATGATCCCACAACTCAAAAAAAGTGGACAATAAACATCCCAGATGGCCCGGGGAGACATACAAAGAGCAGAGCAAATGCAGACTACATTGCTCACTACCTCTCCACATACAACTGCATGTCAAGCAAAAATCGCCCAGAAACAACGAACTGACAGCCAACAAGCATCACAAATACAGACCCCACCAGGACCTCAAATGCAACACAACAACTAATAAACCACCCCAACCCGGTCTACACCATGGACAGTACCCAAACCAGAATCAGAGACAAGTTGGAATACATCACCCTCTACACGCCCTACATCAGCAAAGGCTGGAACAACGGAAGGGTAGCTGCACAACTGACCACCCAGAACTAACCGAAACCAACCAACCCTGCCATAAACCTTATCAATATACTCAGCAAAGAGACTGATCACCAAAGAAACAATCAGCCAAACAGGTTCACCCAGGAAAAACCCACCAGCAACGGAAAGCCAACCGACAAAACACCAGACAGAACAAACAATACAAACAACAACCCAAAAGGAAAATCAAACAAACTACACTGCAGCCTTCTCAATGTTAGATGCATGGTAAAACACTCAATAGGAATTCATGGCCTTCTAAGCGAAGGAGGCACAGATGTGCTCTTTCTCACAGAAACCTGGTTATCAGACATCTATAAAGCCATCACAAATGAAGCAAAACCAGACAACTATAAATTAATACACAACGAAGAGGAGGCAGAATCGCAATCGAACAAAAACAACACACCTCAACATGGAACAGAAACCGCCCTTGTTGACCTCAAAAGTCAGATTGATGACATTAAAGACAAAGGTAAGGCTGCCATCTTACTCCTTCTTGACCTCTCAGCAGCTTTCGACCTGGTCGACCATAAAATACACTGTAACCACCTCTCTTCCGCTGCCCATTTCTCCTCCTCTGTTGTCACGTGGATACAATCCTTCCTGGCCAACAGAACCATGAGGGTCTTTTCTTCCGTGGCAGCAGCAGACCCCATCCCCATCACCTGTGGTGTCCCGCAAGGCTCCTGTGTCTCCCCCACCCTTTATAACATCTTTACAAAGCCTCTCTTTGACAAACTGGACCTTCTGGGTGTCACCTACACTAATTACGCGGATGACACCCAGATACTCCTCACAATCTCGGGCAACTACAGCGCTGATGTCACCAGGATCAACGATATCTTCTCCATCATTCGGGCATGGATGGCCACACATGGCCTTTGCCTGAATGATGAGAAGACTGAACTTCTCATTGTCGGATCACCCAATAATTTACAAAAACTGAGCCCTGACTACTCATCATCGACGGTAACACCATCCCCGTTGCTAAAAACGTGAAAACCCTCTGCTTTCATCTCGACACTAATACCAACCTCACCAAACAAGTTAACACAACCGCCTCAGCTACCGCCTATACAGGGAAACTAATTAGAGCCTGTAGACCTTTCTTATCCACCAATAGTTGCCTCACGTTGGCTAGGGCTCTCATACAATTTAAGCTAGCCTATTGCAACAGCCTCTACCTAGATGCCAACCAACCTATAATTAACTTCAGGTTCTCCAAAATAATGTGCTACGAACAGCACTAAACATTCCTAGACGCGAGCATATATCCGCCATTAGAATTTCATGCAAATGGCTATCCATTCAACAAAAAATTGACTTAAAAACACTCTGCCTTACCTACAAAGCCCTCAACCACCTAGCCCCCCCTACCTCACAAACAAATTCACCATGAAACCAGACACCAGAATCACTAGATCCTCCAACACTCTATGCCTCACCGTGCCCAGATTCACTGCTAAAAGAGCGGGCGGCTCAAGCTTTACAGTCCTTGCCTCTCAACTTTGGAACACCCTGCCTTTGAACATTAAATAGGCCAAATCTTTCCAATTATTCAGGAAGCTTGTCATTGCTTGGTTGCTGATTAAAACCCAACCTTAAGCTTGACCCAGCCTTCCACAAAACTGTATATACTGTACATGCCTTACCTATGCCTCAACTGTATATTTTAACTACCTCTGCCTGTATATACTGTACATAACCTTACAAACGTTTTACTGCAAATGCTATATATATTGTGCCTGTAACCTGTCCTAAGCGCCCTTTTACTCCAGGGTCTGGAGCGCTATATAAATATAATAAACAAACAAACAAACATCTGAGCATCTCAAAGTGTCACAACCAACGCAGAAGACTATGAATTCTCTTAATCAAGATAGCACTCAATGACCAAACCAACATAGTATTCCTCCTGATCTACAGACCACCTTCTTACAACCCAAACTTTGCAACAAAACTACCGGACGTGGCCGTCATGCTATCAACCCACCACGACAACTGTTTCACAACTGTTTCATACAGGGAGATTTCAAAATAGGGTTCGAAAAAGAAAACGAGTCCACAGCAAACTCACTCTGCACACTCCTGGAAACTTTGCATTGTAAGCAAATAGTAAATGGATGCACCCACATGCCTGACACACCCTGAATGCAATTTTCTGCAGGGAAGGACTGCACACATCTGCACCACCTACACAAATGGTATGGAGTGATCACTACTTAATGCCATTCTACATTACATCCCAAATCCGCCTACCAGCGGGAAGGTAATACTCCATACCAACATGAAAAGAAACTGAAAGAATCTGGACCTAGAGGCCCTAATAAACCATCTAGACTCAACCATCCCAAGCCAAACAGAACTGACTGAAACAAGCATAGACACAGCAGAAGACGCAATCAACAATTGGATCACCAAGGCCCTTGACCAACTTGCACAAGCTTAAAAATCAAAGCAACACCAAAACAACTTGCAGCAAAATGGTTCACAGAAGAAATGAAAAAACTAAAACCACAACCGCACGTTGGAAAACAATTGAGAGAACAATACACCTGAAGAGGCAAAATAAAATACCAAAGACAACTCAAACTAAACAAATAAAAAGTTCTCAAAGCAAAAAAGTTCTATTACATGCAAGAATAGAATCAGCAAACAATCCAAAGAAAGAACTCTTCAAAATCATCAAAGCGATACAAAAAAACCTTCTTCCTCCAAGAATTCCACCACCCTCACACAAGAACTTTGTCACAACATCATCAACCATCTGAGATCAAAAATAGACACAATCCAGGGGACCATGAACCTAGCTCGGGCAAATAAAACCACGACTGCTGGACCACAGACACCAGGTGAAACACAGACGATGGCAAAACTCACTACCTAGAACCAATCACAGAAGAAACCTTTACCACACTGATCAAGGACAAACACCTTGCCGGATCCCCAAGGGACCTCTGCCCCCCCAGACATCTTCAAAGGAATCATCAACCGCAGAACCCTGTTGACACACTTCCAGAACCGAATTAATCGATCACTCAAAAGAGTTCTGTCCATCAAATCAGCATAAATTAAACCACTGATAAAAAAGTAATCAGAAAGCATGTAAGTCCCGAGGAACTACAGACCGATATCCAACCTGCCCTACCCAGCAAAGATCCTGGAGAATCACGTTTACAAAATCCTTCTTAAATACGTGGATACAAACAGAATACTCGACCAGTCAAAAGTTGGCTTCTGACCAATGAGAGGAACAGAATCAGCACTTCTATCGATATGGGACGATCTGAAAATAAACACAGACAACAATGCCCAATTGGTCCTCCTACTATTGGACCTATCAGAGGCTTTTGACACAATAACACTAATAAAAAGATTGATGGAATGTGGCATACAGGAATCCGCACTAACGTGGCTTACTTCTTTCCTAACAAACCGAACCGAAAGAACCTACCTACCACCGTTCACCTCAAACACCAAAAATATATCCTGCAGAGTCCCATAGGGATCCAGCCTCTCCCCTCTACTTTTCAATATCTACATGTGCTCACTGATGAGAATCATTCAAACCCATGGATTTACCGCCTTCAACTACACAGACAACACACAACTGATTGTGAAAACAAACAGAACCCAGGAACAGATTAACAGCCTCAACAACTGCTTCACAGACATCTACAATTGGATGACAAGGAACAACCTTAAACTTAAGCGAGCAAAAATGGAAATAATGCTTTCACTCGCAGGATTTGTTGGAGAGAACCCAAAACTGTACTGGCTGATCGGCATGGGAAAGCAACCAGAGACTACCAATGTAGTAAATAACCTAGGAATACTCATGGACAATGGACTATCCCTGGAACCGCAAGTCAATGCAATCGCAAACAATTCTTCTTCCTCCTATGACTACTCAGAGGGCAACTCTCCTTGCCCCACAGAACCCTCATAATCATATCTCTGATACTCACAGGGATACTACCCTGATCCCTGAATTGACTATGCACACATTCTCTACCTAGGAATGCCTAGGAATGCCAGAAAGACTTCTCAAGAAACTTCAAAGGGTGCAAATACAGCAGCCAGGATCCTGTTAAGGCTAAACAGAAGAGAACACTTCACTCCAGCACTGAAAAGCCTACACTAGTTACCAGTGAAAAAGCACATCAAATTCAAAGAACTCTGCATCACCCACAAAGCCTTGCACAGACAAGGATCAGAATTCCTCCAAGGCAAGATTAGCCGGAATCACCCAGGAAGGGAACTAAGATTCAGGAACAACCTACAAATAAATACAAACACTACAAAGAAAGGAAATTCGGCGAAACAGTGTTCTCACATCTAATTGCTATCATCTGTAACAATAGAAATTAGAACCACAGAAGACCATCTTCAGAAAACTGCTCAAAACCTGGCTATTCAGCAGAAAATGATTACTTTGAAGGGACACCGACAACAACAACACCACAGACAAACAACTAGAGAGGCAACAAGATGGGCTGAAGAACCGTAAACAAGAACCTGGCTAAATACCGTAAAGCAGCAACCAAAGAGCCGCACCAGAGGCACCAACAAACTGTTATGTTATGTTATGTTATAGATATTTCTTGAGCACACAGCTACCCTAAGGTATCATGGCGCTAGAGAGTCAGGCAAGCATCCACAACGAAAAAGTCAGAACCAGGCAAACACATACCGCCTAAAAGGGAAATATCTTTACTGCTTTTCTAAAGGCTAAATGGTTAGAGAGTTTCTTTATGGATAGCGGCAGCTCATTCCATAATATAGCAGCTGCTATGGAAAAAGCCTGAGACCCCATCCGCATGCGTCAATAGGGAGGCACGAAAAGTAGATCAGCTGATGCAGAACGCAGCTGGCGGCTATGATGATAACATTCAAACTTAACTCGGAGGAACTCTGTGCCCTGATCATGCAGAGCCCGATGAACTATACATAAGGCCTTAAACCTGATAGGCAGATTCACAGGAAGCCAATGGAGGGATCATAGTAGCGGGGATATATGAGATCCATACTGGGTGCCAGTTGCCACCCGGGCTGCCAGGTTTTGCAAATGCTGTAGTCTCTGAATAAGCCCCTTCGGTTGGGCCAGGTACAGGGAGTTGCAGCAATCCAGCCAGGATGTACCAAGGCTGCTACCACCAGCGGACAAAGAGGCTTGGGTATCATCAGGAGCACTTTCTTCAATATTCTCAACTGAAAGTGTCCTGCTTGATAGATGGCTGCAACTTGGCTGTCCATAGATAAAGAAGCTGATAGTGTTACACCCAAGTTTTACACCTTCCCCGCAGGAACGGGGAGGGAGCCAAGAGAAGAAGGCCAGAAAGAAGAAAGCCAAAGTGAAGAGATCAGGGGGAACCCAACCACCTAGACCTCTGTCTTGTCTCCATTCAGCTTGAGCCAATTGTGGTTCATAAACACCCCCACGGGCGTCAGGCAACTCGGCAAGCACGACAACATCTCAGCCTTTCAAGATCTAAACGTATCAGGATCTGAGTGTCGTCGGCATAGGAGTAACACCTGATGCAGAAGGAGCAGAGTAGACACACAAGTACCCAGATGTACATGTTGAATAGAATCGGAGATAAGGAGGAACCCTGCTGAACTCCACAGTTAAAATGGCAGGGGACAGATAGAAAAGGTGGCATAGAGAGAGTCTGAGTACGATCTGCCAGGAATGAGGTGAACCAGGCTAGTATCTGAGCAGATATACCCATCTGGGCAAAGCAGGACAACAGGATGGGGTGGTCGACAGTGTTGAATGCTGCTGATAGATCTAATAGAATCAGGGCACCCACCCCACCTGAGTCCACCAGCCTGGCCATATCATCTTGGACAGAGACCAGAACACTCTCTGTGCCTCTGCCAGGTCTAAAACCGTCCTGCGCAGGGTCAAGGAGGTGAGAAGATTCAGGAAACTAAGAAAGTAATGGGGACACCAGGGACTCAAGATGTCCGACTTACTAACCCTTTTTCCCTTCCTGCTCCTCCAAAATAACTGATGCCACTACACCAAACCTTGGACTAGCCACACTCCACATAACAAACAGAGAATCATTATTATGTCCTCACCCAGCATATCTAAATGCTGAAGCACAACTAGAGTGAACCACCCACATAGTCCATAACACCATAGAACACGCATCTACACAGCAAGATGCTGTATTATCTTACTTCTATGACCACATGTGACTCTGAATCCCTTATGGACACTATCTAACCAGTGCATCATAACCCACACAACACACTAAAACCAACAAAACACTACCACACACCCGAGGCACTGCATCTTACCCTTACGGTTACACTGCACAAGACCTCTCGCACAAATTACAACCTACAATAAAACACACAGAGACGCCAGTTCCTCCTTGTTCTGAATCTATACTCTCACCCTATCCCCACTAATCCCCCAACCCCCTCTCTCTTGTAGAGCCACGGAACTGACTGGAGACTCCCCCTGGGTGGTAGCGGGGTATGGTACAAAAAATCAACATTACATTTCAAAGCACATCCCATTTCTGAATTTGGGATGTTCATTGAAATGTGCACAAATGTGCAAAGGGGTTGGCAAAGTGCACCTGAACACGCACATCTCTGATTTGCACATTCAGATACCCTTTGAGAATACGGTGCACTTTTTGGTGGCACAGATGATGAGGCGCACAGGTGCATCACATCACTTGAATTTAAGTTCTGAGAATCTACCTCCATGTTTGTCAACAGAGCATGTGCATTTTAACACGAGGAAACACCAACTCTGGATTTTCACTGTTTTTTTTTAAATAGTATTTACAAAGATGGAAGTGCTTCTCAGAGATGAAAAAAAGTACACCACCTCTGTAAATCTCCTGCATCTATTTTTCATGCAAAAGAACGAAATGAACGTGAAAAAAATCTATCATCAACAGAGCCCTAGCATTTTGCCCTCATTTCATTCCATCTCTCTTTCGTCATTTCCTTTTCTCCATTTATTTATTTTCTTTCTTTCTTTCTTTCTTTCTTTCTTTCTTTCTTTCTTTCTTTCTTTCTTTCTTTCTTTCTTTCTTTCTTTCTTTCTTTCTTTCTTTCTTTCTTTCTTTCTTTCTTTCTATTTCACCATGACATTGAAGAACTTAATTAAAGCTAAGAAGCAAAAAGAAATCACTATTAAAAAGAGGATTTCTGTGTTTGACTAAATGGATTTGACACAGCACGGCAGAGTGTTTATTTTGCCTGCAGGTAGGTCGTTTCTCATATTTCTATTTAAGTCACGGTATTAAATTACAAGAAAATCATATCAGTTAAAAGATCAACATTTAGCACCTTCTCTGAGAGATTTGCTTAATGGTACCAATCAATACTGGCCCATTCCTTACCTCCAAGGACACTAAATCGTAATACTAATTTATGGGGTTTGCTTCAAATGTGACGATTGATTCTGAAATGTCAGAGGGCAAGTTTTGATCTTCTCCTTCCAATTCATAATTCACTCTTGATTTCCCTAAGCACATAAAACAATTCCTCCAGGACAGCCCTAGCTGTCGAATAGATGGACCCGAGTTCCCATTTGACGTACATATTTAGATTTTTCTAATTTTGTCAAGGCTTCTCGAGTACATAATCAATGCCCGAGATTTATACTGATTAAAGGCCACTTAGAGGATAAAGCATGAACTTCTTTTACTCACAGGGATATTACCCTTGAAGCTTTTTTAATTTTTATTTTCTAATCTTCTAAATTGATCCGTGTTTGGGTGGAATAACAAACACGTCTTCTTAGTTTCTCAGCGCCTGGGTCAGAGAACCATGCAGCGGTACAGTTTATAATGTGTGAAACTGAGGGCAGATCTCAACAGTTAATTCTCATTAGCACGAACAATATTCTCATGTGTGTGTCCTTGCAACTATTATCCATATAGCTAGTAGAATTCTGCAAGAGACGTTGAGAAAAATGTCAGTGACTACTGATAACATTAAACTGAGGGCTATTATCATGATAGCTGAGTTCTTAAAAGTATCAACCTTTTCCTTCACTGAAATATTTTAGTGATTAACAAAGAATATTGACAAATAGCCTTCCTCTTTCAGTACCCATCCGCCTCTGTTGAATTATTTCTCTTTGAATGAACAGTGTGTTCACCTTTCAAAACATGTTTCCCCGGGGATCAGTAAATTAGCAGGGAAGGAGAGCAATATTGTTTTCAAGAGGGATGGGGCATTCGTTTACTTAGTGCTCGGTGTCAATTGCTCTGCAGTCGGCATGCTCGCTTCCCCCACCGATCTATCTTTCCTCCAATGTGTAGCGCTGTCATCACACACCCCTCTAATCCACACACAGGCTTTCTTGACAAATTACCTTTGCCTTGGAATCTGCCAGTGATGCACTGCTCATTCCATACCTTCATTCAAGCCGCTGTTGACCGAATCAAATTGGTAACCATCCCCAGCCAACAGTTAATCAATATTGCCGCTGGCTCATTCCCTCTGGCTTTAGTGGCATTTTATTAGTAAACAATACAACAGCTGCTGTGCAATAGATGTTTGCATACGACACATATGTTACGTGCATCCGTGTACGCCAAATCGATTCTCATTATCGCACATATCCGGACTGTGTTGAAAATGCTGGTAGAAGTTCATAGCTACGGTATGGTGATATTGTGATGACAATGCTGATACAAAAGGTGTTCTGACTGTGTTTAAATATGTTTCTGAGTTAGAGTGGTCGTAAAAGGAAGCCACCAAACCTTAGCATGACTTTGTAGCCCTCTTCATGGTACAATTACCACCCAAGGAAGACATCAATTGTCCCTGCAAAGTGGAGAGGCACAAGTGAGGGGAATTTAATTCAACCCACTGTACACTGGTGGGATGAGAAATTATGGGCGTGGGACATTGTCCTGCATGTCCAGTTTTCCGCCATATTGTCTAAATGAGCACCAGTGGACATGTCTCAAAATGGCAGAGTGGTTCTGTGTTGCCTTCTCCCTCTTTGGTAGAGGTCTGGAAATGAGCATAGTACGAATCTTAATGTATGTTGTGCCCCCTTCCCAAGCCTGAGAGGAGTCTCCCCTAGCAAGTATCAAGACTTTGTAACACCAGCATGCGGCCCCTTTCTCAAAATCCCACCAATGTAGGTTTACTGAAGACTGGTCAAATACTTGGCCTTTTAGGTCCCAGTTTTTTGTATCTTAAGTACCAAACACGCACTTGGCACACTCAGAGCTGGAAGTTAGGGCTGCATTAGTCCCAATGCTTATTTGGCCTGAGCCACTAACAGTTCACTGGGGAAGGCTCTTTTTAACACTGTCATGGTTAGGTAGCTCCACCAATCACAGATGGACCATGTCATACCTTTGCTATCCTTTGACCTTCAGAAGGAACTTTGACACAGCAGTAGTAGGAATGTGGGTTTGCTAATATTCTTCAAAGTATGTGCTGTGTGCTAGATTGTTATTGGATATTGAGTAAGAATAGGTGTAGGAGCTGTGCAATGGTAAATGTGGAGGTTCAAATGTGCTAGATCAGTAGAAAATTCAGTTCCGAACTGTTCACAAAGCAGGGACCTTATTGTGAATTGTGGACACATTTGCGGACACGTCAGCATGCCACGTGCAATCCCGGGGTCACGTAACACTGTCCGGAAGGTCTGCGATGACATCAGATGTCCATGAACGTTGATGGATTCAAAAACAGTGGAAAAATTGCAAAAAGTGTACAGAAGTGTTAAAAATTATGCTAGAAGGTGTGAAATGGCAGAGTTTTAAGGTGAAATTGGTGCAAAATGTTGCTATATTGGGGTAAGTATGATATTAGTATGTTGCAGGAAATTAGCATGCAGTGGTAAAAAGTTAAGTTGCACTAATGAAAACCTATTTAGTCAACAAAAAAACGTTTTTAAAGGGACGTAATGGCTACAAGTAAAACAGAAAACCTCAGAAATTTGCCAGTTATGGTAAGCTAAGCAACCATCATTTGTGATACCACTGTGCACTGGTAAGGCTAACACCCAGGACATCACAAATGTCATTGATGGTATCCCCATCATACACGTTGTCACACATACAAAAGATCCTGTGTACACTCTGTTATGTCCCAATGACTCTGGAATCATTTAAGGCAATTAGAATCCACTGAAAAAAGAAAATTTAAAAGAAATATTGAAAGATTATTTATAGAAAACAATTTATTTGATCATCAATACATATGAAAAACTATACAGTGATTATCGTTGTACATCAATAACACTGTACACATTTCATTAAACCTGATTACTTACATCTTTCTTATATACAACTACCCTCACGACATACCACAAAAGACAACGTTCACAACACATGTACCAATCATTCAATTCATCCAATGTGTGAAATAAAAATGTGTGCAAAATACCATGTACTTTGACCAATCTTAATGATGGCCCGCAGTCTAAATAAACACAACCATGTGCCCTACTCAGTCGTCTACCCCACTGCCAGTTGCTCTGCAGCTAGGGCAAATCCCTATTTAGACAAACAAACATGATGATGATATAAGGGTCCAACAACACTCCTTTCCTAGCCTACTTGAGTTTTGGCCTCAATGGTTATTCCTTCCAGCGACCTAGCCTTTCACAGGACTAAATATCCAATTGTCACAAGGGAGTATTTTCACATGCATTTTACTTTATATGATCATTTATTTAATTTAGAAAGTCTTTGATCTGCAGGGACGAGTGATCCTCATCTCTCTCCCCTTCAGGTACATCACCCATATGTGTTCTTAAACACAGTGCCTCGCTGGAGTCCTGTAGTCCATGCAATCCCTCAGATGCACTTTCTCTGGGTGAGATCGCCGGTCCAACCTGCTGCAACCTCATTGGAGCCACCAATATGGACCACAGAGCAGGGCAGCTGTGACCTCCTTCTGGTGTGAATGCACGCATGCGCCTGGAATACTATGGCATCGATGAAGCAAGTCCCTTTGAAATTGGTGTGCTTGTCAAGGCGCCATTGTCTAAAGATGGTAGCTTTAATTGTGAATTTGCACACAGCACCTGGCCCTGAACAGGTCTATGTCCCATAAAGATATCAGGTTGTGTGCTTTTTTTTCTTCGGTCTCGCTGCAGGTAACAATGACTGGTGCAAATTGACACTCTTCTGCAATGCAAACAGTTGGCTTTGCAAGTTTAGATCTTCTGTTTGTAAAATGTGCCATTTTTTTTATAATAAGTTGTTTAATTGCAGTTGTATCAGTTGTAAGAGGATTCAATTCAGCACTACAGCCAAGTTAACGCCTAGTCTAGAATACTGAATGAAAACCCTTATTGATATATCTTTAGGTCCAGTTCATGCGTTCTGGATGACTACCCTTGTATAACACCCCTCTCTTGGAATCCCCCTGACCCCACTGAGCCAAGAAGTAATTCTGTTTGCAAGTTTAAAAGGTTTATTTGATAAATTAAAATATATATCACACTTTTTAATAAATTAATAATTGAATATCACACTTAATCTGATATGGTAAATATTAACAACGGAGAATCTGGCACTAGCACACTTCTTTAATCACTAATGAGTTGACATGAAATGGATAAGTTAGCACACTGGTAAATAGGAACAAAAGTATAATGTGGTAGAGGATGCTTTATGTAGGCTCAGGTGGATGCAATATTCAATGAATGCAGTACAGAAAATACGCAATATGATTTCAACCAAACAATGTAATCACTTTTCTCTGGCTACTCCCCTCCCCCCCTTGATGCAAGGCAAGGAAATGGAAGGAAAACACACAGTTCTCAGAAATGCAATCAACTGTAATTCAGTTCAATCCAGCAAGCTTAAACAGAAGTTTGAAAACACAGGCAAATGCTTTGATAGGTGCTAGCAATGAATGAGAAATATGCTGGAAACGCTCTTAATTCCCTTTTAGAGGTTCAGGATGAGTGGTATCTAGTTAATATTAGTCCAGGCTCACACTAGCAATGATGCAGGGATAGTTAGCAGGTTAAACGAATTTCTGGCAAATGAAATCAGGCAGCAGCAGTTTTTTTTACATGTGAAGAAATTGCAAATCGCGGCAAAATTCGCGGATGCGCCGAGCGCTATTACAAAGGAACCGCAAGGACTATCTCTACCGTTTTGGGGTCCTAGGAAAGCCTGGGATCTCAGCTTCCAAATGAAAGTTATTGCAAGTCTCTAGTTTGGCTTTCTGGAAGTTTGATGGAGGTAAAGTATGGATTTTTCCGGCAGAGCTTCCAGCGGCAGATGGATTTTGAAGGTCTCTATGTGTCCTGACTCTCTGCTTTTATCTGTTTCTTGAGAATGGGTGTGTGTGTTGCATCACTAGACTTGCCCCTCTCATTCGTCATTGGTCAGGCTTCCATTCCTCCGCTTGATTGGCAAACTGAACTGTGAGTCAGATTGATGTCATTTTATGATCTCTTGAAACATCCTCCCTTATCATCTGTGCACCCAAATATATATATGATCAAAATCCATACTTCAGAGTTACACAGTTGTTTGAAATTACATATACATGTTGTGGCTGAATTTAGCCATGTCTATGTCCAAATCTGCTCATTCTCGGAGCTTGCATTCAAAGAGTGTACATAATTGACTTTTTAACTGCTTTTTCAATTTCCGACATGGACCCAACTTTACATACATGTGTGCAGGGAGTAGGGACATTAACTGATGAAGTTTCAGATTTTTAACATGCATACATTTAGAGTTATATCCACTTTTCCGCTAAAACCCCCCTGAACATACCACCGGTTCCTACCACGTCTTAAACTGTGGGCAGAAAAATCACAAGAATTATGGTATCATTTATAAAATTTTCACATGTCCGCACTATGAATTATCCCCCTTTTTATAAAACCATATTCTTGCTGCAGGGGTGTGTCTTTTCAGGTCACATGGTACAGAAACCAGTCTTTCCAGTTTCTGCCAAGCCAGCTTGCTTCTCACAGGCAGTGCCCCTCCCAGCTTCTCCAGGAGGAAGCCACTTTTTACGACGTCTGTAATAAAAACCTTTGCCTGAGTGGAGAGGGCTTTGTTCACTCTCTGGCAGAGCACAGGAAATTCAATTATCAGATAGATGGCATATCCTTAATGTGGGCAGCAAAAGGAACATTGGCCTGGGAACATAGTTGTGACTCAAGTTTCACTCCTGATGGGATCCGTTGCTAGGCAAAATCAAGTTCCTTAAGCCAGACCTTCAGCCAACTTTTTGTTGCTTTTAAAATAACTTGTAATTTTACACATGCAGCTAGAATGCTGATTCTAAGTGCAAAACTATGACATTTCAACAGTTACAAAGGCATGTGACACCAAACATAGGTCACTCATTTAATTTAACCTTTTCGATTTTGGTGGTTTTAAATCCAGTTGCAGTTAGGCTTAAGCTGCTGACTCCATAGCATTTTTGTTATAAGCATTGTTTTTGGGCTCTTCATTTCCCAGATTTTGTAGGCACACAAAACTCCATTCTGCCAAATGTCTGCTGGTGTTCAGTGAATATTTTGCACATGTTGCAAGGTTTGAAATAGGCATTTTGCTTGCCTTCAGAAAAACACACAGTGGGTTTTAAAACGCCGGCTTTTGGATAGTGGTGAGTACTGGTACTGCACCCATTTTTGGGATTTTCTTGGATTAATGCATTCTAAACAGGAATGGTTCTTACATGGTAGTAAATCCTTGCTTAACATTGTTTTGATGGGGCTCCTTACAGTAAGATGGTTATGTGGAACCCCACAAAAAGGGTTGAATCTTTAAAGTGGTCCAATGAGTCACGATTTCAGCAACTTTTTGACATCAGTAAAAGTGGATTTTGTTAACAAAGACCTTTCTTTACCCTGGTGGGTGGCAAGTTAGGTAACCATTTTGGTGTGCGCACAACTGCGCAGCTTTCCTGGATTTCGGCGCACATGTGGGTTTTCCGCCATCTTGAATTTCCTAAGCCCACAGCACCAAATGTTGTAGCAGGGTAGCTTAAACGTGGGTCAGGACACCCTACAAGCCCCCCCACGTGACTGCACTTTGAGTTTGGGTCGATGGGGAGTCGCGTGCCCAAGGGTTTTGACCCACGCACCGGTCTGTCCGCATAATCTTCTTCCTCTTCTGTAGATGGCACAGTTCAGCATCTTCTTCTCCATCCGGTCAGATCGATCAGTTCTCCTCGCCGGTCCTGATGGGAAGATTGGGCGGTACCCCGGGCCCGTTGCGTCTCTGCTCCCGGTCTCCGGATCGTCCTCCTTGGTCATCCTTCATGGTTTCATCTCTCCTAGGATGATAAAGGAAGAGCGGCAATATCTACTCATAGACGATTTTTTTTTCCACCACTGTTGAGATAGTGGGGCAGCATATGCATTTCATCGTAACGAAATATTACATTCTTATTTTGAAAAAAAAAAAACAGCATCACTAGAGACAGTTTCATGTAAATCACAATATTTTAGAGACTAGATGTGGTAGGTTTTATGATTGGAACTGAATTAGTCTGATACAGTACCCGCTAGGATTCCAGAGGATTCCTCCAGTTGTTGCAGAGTGTGCCTGGGATGGCAACATTTCAACTGGTTTATGTGGACCCACTTGTCTTCCCCCTCTGCCGAACCACCTTTGGGGAT
This sequence comes from Ambystoma mexicanum, assembly GCF_040938575.1. Lineage (NCBI taxonomy): Eukaryota > Metazoa > Chordata > Amphibia > Caudata > Ambystomatidae > Ambystoma > Ambystoma mexicanum. The sequence continues at coordinate 1,224,327,436 of NC_090930.1, read as the reverse complement.
GCGGATCTTGTAGGCCACAGGGGAGATCTTATCGACGATCTCAAAGGGTCCCTTCCATGTAGGCAAAAATTTGCGCTGCTTGGCCTGGTTCCTTTGGAAGTTGTATAGATAGACCCGGTCTCCCACCGGATATTCCTTCCTGGAAGTTTTCAGGTCATAATGGGTCTTCATGCTATCAGTCGATCTTTCTAGATTCCGCTGAGCATAAGCAAAAGCATGTTGGAGGTGTTTCCTTAAATTCTCTACATACTCATGAGTAGTGGAGGCATTTATCAGTGTCTGCTCTTGGGTCCTGTAGAGCAAATGCTGCGGAAGCACCATCTTGCGCCCAGTCATCAACTCAAATGGTGACATTTTGGTTGCAGATGAAGGGGTAGATCTGATGGCCATTAGGACCAGAGGTAATCGGATATCCCAACTTGGCCCAGAATCTGCCACAAACTTCTTTAATATGCTCACAATTGTCCGGTTATATCTCTCTACTGCCCCAGAAGAAGCTGGTCTATAAGCAATATGCAGCTTTCTCTTGACCCCCAGTATCTCCCACATCTTTGTCATTACTTCACTGGTGAAGTGGCTACCTCTGTCTGACTCAATCCTTTGAGGTAGACCAAAACGGGAAAAGATGTGGTTAATCATCAAGGCCGCTGCAGTTTCTGCCTTGCAATTTGGGGCTGGGAGACATTCCACCCACTTGGTAAACAAGCATGTCACGGTCAACATGTACTTATTCCCCCTAGCCGAGCGAATCACAGGGCCTACAAAGTCGATTTGTAAATCTGACCATGGCAGTGTCATTCCCCTCTTTTGTAAAGGCGCCCGGTGTGTGAGGGATGATGGCTGAAATTGTGCACACACAAGGCAACCCTTCAGGTACTGGTCGAGGTCCTGCCCCATGTGTGGCCAGTATGCAACCTCTCTTAAGATTTCCAATGTTGTGTGAAACCCCCTATGACCGGCGGTGGCCGCATCATGGGCGTGACTTAACATCAGGCTTCGGAATGAGGTAGGAACCACCCACTGATCGTGGCCAGCTTTGGATTTCCTTACCAGCAAACCGTCTTGGATCCGGAACATTTTTGGACATTTCATCAACACTCTTAGGTCCTCTTTCCCAATGTAATCGGTATCCGTCAGGGGAAAGTTCTCAGGGTCCTCAAGGTGCTGGTAAAATTTACCAATTATTGGATCCCCCTTCTGAGCAGTAATCAAATCAGCATCAGGGGTCTCCTTACTCCATTGTGCAATTGAGAGGTCGTTGTGAGCATTTGTCTGGGACCTAGTGATGGCAGTGACCTGGATTTCCCCCAACAGGGACTCAATCTCAATTAGATCCCCTTGGATGGCCCCGGTTTTGGCCAGCTGATCAGCTAAGTCATTTCCAGTTTTGTCTGGTCCCTCTACTTTGGAATGACCCTTGATCTTTTTCCAGTAGATGGTCATCCCATTCGATGTGACCAGATCATCAATGTTTTGGATCAACTTCCCATGTTTCAAGGGTTTGTTGTTAGCACATAACATGCCTCTGGTTTTCCAATTAACCAGGTGCTCCACGAACCCGTTCCGTACATAATCCGAATCTGTGATTATGACCAGTTCGTGGAGTTGATGCTGGACAGCAGTGAGGATGGCCTGATGCACAGCCATCAATTCTGCCACCTGACTACTTCAGGGACCAATTTTGTATCCAGCGGAGGGTTCTGGGGACTCATTCACCCATGCATTCCCTACGCCGGCCACCAGTTCTTTCTCCCCGTTGTTGTCGACATGGTAAGAGCATCCATCCACATACACAGTGGGCATTCCCTCACACTTGCCTTCTTCAAAGACTTTGTGGGGGGAATTAAGGTATGCCTCCATGTTGTCCTTTATTTTTAGACTTTCGTCCTCGAGACAGTTTTCTCTGGCACAATCATGCAAGTCAGCCAGACCTTGCGCGAGGGGACTCTTCTTGTTTTGGCCATATCTGACCTCCACAGGAAAGCCTTGCATTGACAGAATCCAGGAAGTAATTCGGGAATTACTCACATTTCCGGCCCGGATTCTGTCACTTTGGAGATATTGCAGAGGCTGGTGTGGAGTCTCCACTATGATGTGTTCCCCCTGGATAAACGGGCGGTAATTCTTCAATGCCCACACCGTTGCCAGGAGTGCCTTCTCACAATCGTTGAATTTTTCCTCCACAGAGGATAAAGTTTTGCTCGCATAGGAGATTACTTTATTGACCTTGTCATGCTTTTGATATAATACTGCCGTCAAGCACGTATTAGAGAACCCCGTCTCCAGGAAGAACTCCTTGTTTCTGACAGGGTAAGCTAGGCAAGGCGCTTGTGAGAGGCTTCTTTTGAGTTGTCTTACTGCCTCGACTTGTTCTGGACCCCATTCCCACTTGACCCCCCCCTTCAGGAGATGAATCAGGGGTCTGGTGATCTCTGCGTAGCCCTCAATGAACTTTCTGCTGTAATTAGTCAGTCCAAGGAGGCTCCTTAGTTCCCGCAGAGTTGTGGGGTCTTTCAGTTTCTGAAGTGCTTCCACTTTCTTTTCCTGGGGACAAAGACCCTGAGGAGTAATCTCATGCCCCAAGAAATTAACACAGGTTCTACACCACTGTGCTTTCTGAAAGGAAAGTTTTGCTCCGGCGGCCCTCAACTGTGTCAGAACATAACGGATCTCTGCTATGTGTTCCTCCACAGATGAACTTTTGATGAGGACATCATCTACATAAGCCAGGTTACCCCTCGTACCCAGGTCGGGCATGGCCTTATGTAGGAAAATATTGAACTCATTACCGGAGTTAAGGTATCCGAAGGGAGTCCGGGTCCATGTGTACTGCTGGCCCCCAAAGGTAAAAGCCAGCTTGTATTGGTCCTCCCTACTGACAGGCACGGTCCAGTATCCATTGGTCAGGTCTATTGCAGTGAATACCTGTGACCCCTGAATCTGGGCCAGCCCTTGGTCAATGTAGGGAAGAGGCCATCGGGAAGTGTGGACCCGTTTGTTGAGCTCCCTGAGGTCAGCGCAGAGTCTCCACTGGCCGTTTGGCTTCAATATTCCCAGCACCGGATTATTGAAGGTGCTGTGGACTGGACGGATTATTCCCCGGGACTCAAGGTTCTTAATTATTTCAGTAAGGGACTCCATTGATGCGAGAGGCAAGCGATATTGCTTCACAAACACTGGAGTCATGCCAGGGTCCGTGGGGATTGTTGTGGTGTGGATGTCGGTGCGACCACAGTCATATGAGTCTACCGCAAAGAGATCTTGGAAATCCAAGAAAACTTGTTTCAACTTTTGCTTTTGTTCCAGAGTCACACAGGCATCAGCTAGGTTGACTCTCTCTTCCACCATCTGCCTGAAGCCTGGAAAGACTTCTGGTTTGGCTATCTCCGCGGCCTCCTCCAGCTGGGTGGAGAAGTCCCTGGTCAGAGTGCTGATTTGGACCGGAGGCTTCAGGTGGGAAAGGCAGCCCTCATGGACCTGGAAAATCACCTCATCCCTCCTGAAGTCACAGGTCACATCTTCCTTACCATAGGGGCAGGAAGTGTACACCAGGAAGTTCCCCCCATGCCGGGTAAAAATCCTGTCTGGTGTTGCGTTGTCATCACTGTCACTGTCAAAACAGTCCTTGGGGATGGGTCCTAACAGTTCATTTACAAGATCAATGGAGAAATGTCGGTCATCAACCGCCATTCCAATAATGGTGCCTGCGGCTAGAGTAATACTCTTTAAGTCGCTGTTATCCACCTCTATTAGAATGGGGTCATGTTCTATGTTGACTAATGGAGTCGGGTTTACCCCCAACCCTTGCTGTTGGAGAGAAGCATTTAGATGTATGTAAGCATCAGGGTTTTTCAACTCTTGTCCCCTTTTAACTTTCATTTCCAGGGAGAATTGTCGGGTCCTTTCTGGGATGGTGACTTCCTCTTTAACCTGAATTTCAACTGCATAAGGTAGCAATTGAGCTGACCTAAATGCTTTTTCTGGATCATCAAAGCCCATGGGATTATCCGCTAATCGGGACCAAGCTTTGAAGTTTATTAGGTCCAAACTAATGGCAAAGCGATTGAGAATGTCACTGCCTAAGTAAAAGGCGGCAGTGACGTCTCGCACGACCCAACAATTATGGACTATGCTCTTGTTGCCAATGGAGATTTTGAGCATACACCTGCTTGGCAGGAGATGTTTGGAGTCAGGTGCTTCCAGGTCCATTTCCCATTTGTCTATTAGTTTGAAGGTGGGAATGGCTGGATCTTTTGGGAGTTGGCGGAACATGGCTTCGCTGATGAAGCTCTTACCGTTGTTCACACACACTCGAGCGAGAACAGAGTCCTTCCCATCATTTAACTGAACAGGGATGAACAACTGCTCTCCAATTTGCTGAATATCAGCCAGGCTTTGAGCTGATTTCACATCTTTCTGGACTATAGGAGTGGGGGTTTCTGATTGTGGATTAGTATAGAATTTCAGAGTGTTTCCTTCCAGCGTGGAATACCACTTTAGACTGGAAGGAAGGTTGATTTTCAGAAATAGAGAGGACCCCCCATCACCAGTCTGTTGTCCTACTGCTATTACCGTCACGTCTGGAATTTGGTTGTTCTGGAAGTGAAATTCTACTTGGTCAGATTTTTGTTCAACCATGTGGCATGTGCCGTTTAAACTAACATGGTTGACACTCTGTTTTAATTTTATGGGTCGGCTAGTCTGAGTCCAGAGGACCTTGTTTACGCAATCTATTAGGGGTGACAACCTTCTCAGGAGGTCATTCCCTAGTAAACAAGGGGTGCCCTCTGGGGTCACAACTATGACCGGGTGTTTCAACTTATGTCGCCCGATCTTAATGTCCAAGTCTGCCGTCCCCTCGACGGGAATTTCCTTCCCGTCAAAGTTCTGCAGTTGTCCAGGAAGAGAGGTGAGAGGAATTTGGTAATTCTCTCCCCTTCCTGCATTCAGTTCGTCAAAGGCCCTTCTGGACAGAAGGGTAGCTTGAGATCCAGTGTCCACCAGTGCTGAGATTGTACCCTGCCCCTGTACTTGTACCGGGGCATAATATCTTCCCTCCTTCTCCTCAAGGGGGCACAGATAATGTACATTTTTGGACAACTGGTGGGCTACTTTTCTGGTTTTGGACATCGCTAGCGAGGAGATTTGGGCAGAATTCTGTGGAGAGTCTTGGGAATCTGAAAGAAAAAATTTGCAACTGGAGATCAGAGCCATTGTGGGTTCCCCTGGCTCCGTTTCTGGGCCGCCCCCCCCTTTTTGGAGGCAGTCGCCAGGATGGGTTTGAACCAGGGGATTTTCTTGCTGTTGGTTCTGGGATGAGATGGTGGGCGGCGGTAGCTCAGTCTCCACATCTCCCCAGTCTGGATTTGCATCCCTAGGGACCCATTTTTCTTTGGGAGGAGTTCCCCCCTCTCTGAAGGAGAAGATCCTTTTCCCAGGATCCTCTGAGGATCCCTCTCCCTCAAATTTGAAGATCTGTACCTCCTCCTCAAACTGAGTCTGTTTGGGTCTTTTGTTTCTCCTACCCCCCCTCTGCTCCTTAGGAGGCAGACTTTCAGGGGCAAGAGATTTTGTTTCCGGTTCCTGGGTTTCCAGGGGCTGTTTACAAGTGAGGAAGGAAGCTTCCTCCAAGGCTTTACACCCCCCTTCCCTTTGTGCCTCCTCCCTGGGAACCGGTGATTTATCGGGGTGCTGCCCCCGTCATTGTTCTGGAGCACCAGGTCCAGAGTTGGGTGCGTTCTGCGCCGGCATGCTGATCTGAGGGTTCTGCTGTGCCCTCAGTATATGACCCATATCCCGCGCCATGTTTTGAACCTGGCGCTCTAACTGGGAAACCCGCTCAGGCTGATACGGGGCCCTGTTTTCTCCCCTGGGCTGATCCCGGGAAGGGTAGCTGTCCCTCCTCTGGTAGTACCCCTGGTTGGGAAGATTTTGGTACCCCTCCACCCTTGGCCTCCCCTCTCCCGGATTCAGTGGTCTGGGCTCAGGGAATTGAGGAAAGAAGGATGGATGATTTTGGGGTTGGAAGTCGGGTGGATATCTGGGGAAAAAGTTCTGCCCAGGGTTTGGTAAATTTCTGCCCTCCTGTGGGAAGTTTGGAGGGAAGTTCCCTGGGTTAGGTGCTTGGCTGGATCCCCCCCTTGGGCTTGAGGAGTCCACACATAACCCAGGATGGGTCTGTTACCTTTGTAGCGAGGACTTACATAGTCAGGAGAGCGAGGGACCCCATTTGTGGGGCTGCCTCCCTGGCTCCCTGTCTGCGACTGGCCCGAGGACCTTCTGGGCCTAGCCTTATTAGGTGCAGGTAGGTTTTTAGGCCCCCCCATCTCCAAATCCAAAACGGGGGTGACCTTTACCTCTGCCACCTTGGCAGCAGCAGGGGTGCTGTTGGCTTTGGGGTTTTTCTGGGCATTGCTTTTATTTTCTATGGGCTTCTGCACCTCATAGATGCGGGTAGCCTGTTCAATGACCCAGTCTAAAGATCTTTTCTCGTGAAAATCCCTCACGAGCTGGGTCATGATATATTTGGGCAAGGCATGGAAAAACGTGTTTATAAATTCACGGCTATCCGTGCGCACCCTTCTTGTGGTCTGTGCAAAAGCCCGCTTTAACTCCTGCACAAATTCTTGTGGGGCCTGATCCTCCCCACATTGCAAATTGTAGGCTGCCTTGCGAGCCTCTTGAGGATTTCTGTGAACAGAAAAATGTTTCAGGATGGCCGCCTTATAGGTGGACCATCTTAAATGATTTTGGTCCTCCAGCCCCGCAAAGAAACTGGAGTATTCCGGGGAGAAGGTCCACTTTACATATTGAATGCAGCTTTGGCTGTCCTTCAAATGGAAAGTCTCCATCATTTGTTCAAACAACTCTAAGTGCTCCCAAACAGAATACTTAGCGTTCTTATGGTAAGGCGTGATGACGCTCCTGATCGCCTTAATCTGCTTTAAGGGGTCCTTGAGCAAGGCCCTTTTTGCCTTATTGGCCTTTTTGGTTCGGGTAACCCTTGTCCATTCTTCGTCGGACTCAGAGGCACTGCTCCCAGAGGTTCCCGTCTGTTCTTCCAGGTTTTCCCGGATTCTGCGAGCCTGGGAATGGCTGGCAGAATGTGGGGACCTGGTCTCCTGTGTCCTGCGCAGTTCAGAGGAGTCTTCAGATTCCTCCTTGCTGTCAGGATTTGATGGGTACCCCCTCCACTGACCTAACTGGGCAGAGGTTTTCAGGATGCCTTTAATGGGCCTACTCTCCTGGGGTTCCCCACTGAACTGTATTGTACTTGGGTGCCCATACCCGGATGCCCACCCCTCCATTCCTGGATGGTACTGGCCTATGAGCCCCATGCTTCTGGCTGGATAGTAATCTGCCATCCCTGTGGCCCTGTGCTCATGTGCGCCAGGGGACATGGGGGTGGCAGAGTCCAGGGACTGAGAGGTATGAGGGCCTCTGGTACTAGGGCTCCTGAGGTTATGCTCCGGAGTTTCCATTTCCCAGCGAACCTCATCTCTATCCGCCCCTGCTCCCTGTTGCAATGCAAGAGCCTGCATTTGTGCCTTCAGTTCCTCAGTTAAGGCCTTACTCGACTCTATCAGTCTCTCCTGCATCGCTACCTGCTGTTGGAGCCTATCATTGTGTTGACAGAGGGCCTCATTTTCCCTCTGTGCTTCCTGGTTGGTCCTGGAGAACTGGGCCAGTCTTTGCTGCAGGAGGGTTACCTCCTGAGCTGTGTCCCTATTGGCCTGCTCCTTTCTTGCTAGAGCATCCTCCACCCTCCTGGTGTGCTCTAGCAAGTTCTGGTTTTCTTTTTGGTGGTCACCCAGTCCCTGGTGGGCCAGGTGATTTTCTTCCATTTTCCTTTTTAAATGGCAGACTTCCTGGCCTAAGGCGTCTCTTTCCTGACTAAGAGCCTGCATTTGTGCCGCCAGGTCGTCCCTTTGCCTTTGGAAGGCACCAGCTTTCTGGCGCTCCTGATCAAACTCTGCCTGGGTATCCAGGTCTTTCAGGATCAGTTTATTGCTCTCCTCTTTCTCTCTGTCTAGTTGGATTTGCAGGGTGGCTACCTGCTCTGTGCATGCCCTGTTGAAATTGATCTGTTGCTCCAGCTTTTTCTGGCTCTGCAGTAAGGAGTCCAAACTGTCTTGGTGCTCCTTCTGCAGGGCCAGAAATCTAGTATCCTGTTCTGACTTTTCCTTTTGCAGCACATCCATATCCTCCTTTATTTTAGTAATGTACAGTCTGCTGTCATTTTCTGACTCCTGGCTCCTCTGCAGCCTCTGCTCAGAAGAGTCCAGATCAGATTGGACCTTCTGTAATGCCATCTGTTGCCTATTTGCCAGATTTTGGCTTTCAGCACATCTATCCTGCATGTCTCCCATATATAGGTACAGGTATGCTGCTATCCTGGCGAT